>NC_139713.1:39854165-40047301 GCF_964188405.1 Protomyctophum parallelum
TTGCTGCAATGTTGTGAGAGGAAACTAAATATGTTACCCTTTTACACTATACAACTAGGGATGGGATTAACATAGTTTTACACTAGGGATGGGAATAACATATAGTTTTACACTATACAACTAGGGATGGGAATAACATATAGTTTTACACTATACAACTAGGGATGGGAATAACATAGTTTTACACTATACAACTAGGGATGGGAATAACATAGTTTTACACTATACAACTAGGGATGGGAATAACATAGTTTTACACTATTCAACTAGGGATGGGAATAACATAGTTTTACACTATACAACCAGGGATGGGAATAACATATAGTTTTACACTGTACAACTAGGGATGGGAATAACATATAGTTTTACACTATACAACTAGGGATGGGAATAACATAGTTTTACACTATACAACTAGGGATGGGAATAACATAGTTTTACACTATACAACTAGGGATGGGAATAACATAGTTTTACACTATACAACTAGGGATGTGAATAACACATAGTTTTACACTATACAACTAGGGATGGGAATAACATAGTTTTACACTATACAACTAGGGATGGGAATAACATATAGTTTTACACTATACAACTAGGGGTGGGAATAACATAGTTTTGCTGGTGTGATCATCTGGTGTAATTATTGTGATGGCACACCTTTCCGAATATGAAAACATTACATTGGCCTGCTACACACATTCTGGATAGCATTGTATGTGAATTACATGAATGACAAATACAGAATATCATAACAAGAGTAGTCTATGACTGGAAGAAATGAGTGAAAAATAACTCTTTCAGGTGACCAGCTTGTGACTTCAGTCATCGATGACATATCGATGACATATAGATGACATATCGATGACACATTACAGTGTGCAGTTTCATAATATGTAAAGAACTGAAAAATGACCATGGCCCCCTTGTATATCAAACTACTGTCCCTGGTCACAAATGACCATTGATATTTGTGGGGAGTGCACGTGCAGTAATGCATGTGCATTTGCACACTTGTGCTGCATATAATATAATGCACATGAAATATGAAAACACTGTGACGGCGCACGTTTCCAAATATGAAAACTCTGTGACAGCGCACGTTTCCAAATATGAAAACTCTGTGACAGCGCACGTTTCCAAAATATGAAAACACTGACAGCGCACGTTTCCAAATATGAAAACATTACATTGACCTACTACACACATTCTGAATAGCATTACGATGTGAATTACATGAATGACAAATACAGATTAATAACAAGAGTAGTCTGTGACTGGTAGAACATGGGTGCAATGTGTGAAAAAGCACACTTTTCTTTATTTTGGAAATGTGTGATAAAGAAAATGATCAAGGAATATCTTTGGGCAGAATTTACTCTTTTGTCAACAAAGGTGCTCTCTAGACTCATGCTGGAGCCTCATTCATTCAATGCCACTTTGACCACGCTTCCACCTCTTGGTTCTCCAACATCCCAAAAAACTAAACTTCAGACCTCCCAAAACAACACATATTGAATACATTGACTTCTTCATTCACATGATAATTATAGAAACATTTCTATGATTCCAGAAGTCTGTACCTCAGAGCAGAGTCTCCAACACCCAGCCTTCTGTCTATGAAGAGCGACGCGTCTATGAGAAAACCTCTTAACTTCAGTTCAGACAGACAACTCACGAATAGATTAACCAATATTTATTTGCAGAATGAGTATGCATATGATATTTGACTTGGCGTTCGGCTCTGCTGGATTTCTCCCTGCTCGGCACGATTAAGCAGCAATCATAAAACATAAAGAGCAGGGAGATAGACAATATACAATAACCCCCCCATGGGGGGTATAAATAGCAGAGCCCACCGGTGGTGCTGGGGTGGTGGTGGGAGAAAACATCACATACAACCGGGAACCATGAGCAGAGGAAGGCAGGAAGAGCATGGAGTCTAGTGAGCTTAAGTAGCCTGCCCAATTGGTCAGCTGACTGCCGCATCGGCGAATGACGTGTGAGACTTGCACACACTTATACGCCCACATAGTAATGCAGCATGTTAACCCCTTGAGTATAGAATGAGCCTTTGAGCATGGCAAGAACCGCCCTTGAGGTTGACTGTCTGAACTACCTCGCAAGCTTCGTATTATTTCAGACAGACAACTCACGAATAGATTAACCAATATTTATTTGCAGAATGAGTAACAAGTGTGCATATGATATTTGACTTGGCGTTCGGCTCTGCTGGATTTCTCCCTGCTCGGCACGATTAAGCAACAATCATAAAACATAAAGAGCAGGGAGATAGATATACAATATACAATAACCCCCCAACACACATATCGTCGGTGAACTCTCACCGTCGATCCGGGCAGGTGACCCACTATGAATGCACATTGACGAAATGCAAATATAAAAATATGCATTTCTGGAACCTGCACGGATATGCTAACCCCCCCAACAAACAGAACCGAGAACGCCCTACGTGAGCTATGTGTAGCCATTAGGCTTATCTGAGAAAAAATAATGTGTGGGGTGAAAGGACAAACTCAAACCCATTTGGGGCCCCGGCCGATATCCCATCCGTTTTGGATGCGAGACAACCATCTGGGATCGGCTGGGGCATACTAACTTTAAGCTTAAATTGAAAAAGGCCTAGCGTGGCTGCGCTAGCCGATAGGCCATTCCTCTATTGCCACTATAGAGGAATATTCTACAGCTGCTTTCGCAGGACTTACGTGTAGTGCAACCATTCACCGGTATGCCAACGTCCTCTACGCCAGTATGAGGAAACGCCATCGGCCTGCTTACCAGTATGCCGACGTCCTCTACGCTAGTATAAGGAAACGCCATTGACCTGCTTACCAGTATGCCGACGTCCTCTACGCCGGTATGAGGAAACGCCATCGGCCTGCTTACCGGTATGCCGACGTCCTCTACGCCAGTATGAGGAAAACGCCATCGGCATGCTCACCGTTATGCCGACGTCCTCTACGCCAGTATGAGGAAAACGCCATCGGCATGCTCACCGTTATGCCGACGTCCTCTACGCCAGTATGAGGAAACACCATCGGCCTGCTTACCGGTATGCCGACGTCCTCTACGCCAGTATGAGGAAACGCCATCGGCCTGCTTACCGGTATGCCGACGTCCTCTACGCCAGTATGAGGAAACGCCATCGGCCTGCTGTTATGCCGACGTCCTCTACGCCAGTATGAGGAAACGCCATCGGCCTGCTGTTATGCCGACGTCCTCTACGCCAGTATGAGGAAACGCCATCGGCCGAACCAATGAACATCAACGAACCATTATTAACGTTAGCTTGTGACATGCCACCAATTGAACTGCCCCCAGCGACCACCATATATGCAAGGAAATAAGATTACCATTCCTGATCGAATACAGCACTTGCACTCATTACATCCTAAATAAACAACTGAAAGCTCTTCCGATTAGATGCACATGATGATGATTCATGGGCAGCTGAGGACCATGGCCTGAGTTTCAGGTGACGACTGGTGCATCAGCGTGGCAGTAGAATCAGGACTCAGTAGCCAGGGAATGAGCTGAGGAGACCGATAGCCGATTAAGCAGGGCTCACGCCACCTTACGGAGTCCAGAACGCAGCCAGAGCAAGTTGCCCAATGCAGAACTAAAAGACACAAGCAGAGACAGAGTTACTTATACTTCATCCTGACTGAATGAATTAAAGAGTGAATAGGGGATCCTAAGCACGGATCGGAAAACAGAGATCATGCTGAGGGTCGAGATCAGCAGAAGAGACTTCCCACACCACGCGAGCCGAGATACCGATACTTAAGAGAGAAGCCTTAGATCTTAATCCTAAACTATTTAAACACCCAAGTGATAGAGGCCCTTTATGGATTAACTTACATGAGCGGCATATGCTCTTCATGCGGCCTTTGAGCAATTGATAATGAGCTTTAAAGAAGTTAAAATAAGCTTAATTTCATGCAGACCCGAGAACTGTTCGAGACCACCGTTGTCCGAAACTAAGATGAGATACACTACTATGTCCCATGCAAGCAATCTATAACGCTGCATAATCGACAGCACTGCAGCCTGCACGTGGGTGATGGTGATGGACTTACTTCTTCGCTAGATACTAGAACCATCACTTTAGAAGAAACTGCAACCGGTCAACACCGGCTGAAGAAGAATTGGTGAATCTCCTGACTGAGCGACCCAGGACATCTGTGATTGTGCTGAAAAAAAAAAGCCTATAGGACCAAAAGGGTTAGGGTTAGGGTTATCATCTGGGGGTCATGAACCTGATGAACGAATGAGCCACAGATAACAGATAAAACATGATATGCTTTGAGAGAAAGCATGCCTAGATATGTGCCTGTCCTGAATAGCAACTTATTGAATTAAATATTAATTATTAATACATGTATTAATCAATTTAACATAACGCTAAACAATTCTATGAAGAAACAATGACAAATGGCTACGGTTATTTGACAACATCTATGCCATTAACTATGAATTGGTTACTGTCATCCAATGCCATTAGTTGCAATAACTAAGATGAGCGGAAAACAGCCTTGCAGAGTCATGAGGCCCGAGGGCAGGAGCCTAACTCTTGTTTCAGTAGAGTGAGGCAAATTGATGTACACATACAGCCCCTGGACGTGACACTAGTATGACGCAGGGACTTACTCCATTCCGACCATTGGTGCCGAGTGCAGAGGATCGAAGGAGGCACTGGGTCCCATTTTTTAGAGTCTTTGGAATGACCCAACCGGTGATCGAGCCGCAACCTCCCAGTCCGGGGGTGGACACGTCTAACCACGAGGCCACTGGGCTGGTACCAGAAGATGTATAGGCTTACAATAAGATTCCACCTGATAAAGTAGCTACCAAGCAGCCACAGAGAAAATCGGTCCCATCCCTACCAACTGCAACGTAGAAAGGATTAACAAGATATACTGGCCATCTGCACAAGATGGACTACTTTAACATAGACGTTTGACCCATTTAGGCCTAAGGCCGATTCTAAAAACGCCTCTAAATCCTGACCAAAGGTTTCTGAAAAACTTCAAATATTTATATAGCAGCATCAAAAAAATTACATTTTTGAATACTGTACATACTGTACAGAACCCAAATATGGGTTCCCAGCCTGAGGGGGTAAGATACCAAGGGGTTCCCGCCCAGAATGGGTTAATGAGCACCATGAGCCAAACATTTGGATCCGTCGTCCTGATGACACACTGCTGAATGAGGTGGAATCTGGAGGCTCATTTCGAGACCAAATATGAGGCCTCCATATATACCTATGACATAATTATTCTGTTGATACAGGTGTATTGATACAATAGTTTTGAGTCTGTTCAATGGCACACAGCCATTACTCTGGACGATTACGCGGCGACACCACCGCCTCTCCTCATCCTGTCGTCCCTTCACGATATGAGTCTCCACTTTACCTCCCAAGCCACACATTTTTACCCATGGTTATTAACAGGAAATAAGTGTAACTTAACCTTGTGGGAGAGAGTAAGGCAGCAAGTGAGCGAGAGAGAGAGGCCAAGGGTGGCAGGTGTCTGACTGACAGTCAGCGCTCAAAGACGCCCTGAGGGTGGAGGCCTGTGTCAATTGAAACTGGTGAAACATAGCAAAGGCCTCCTATGCAAGTTTGCAACCAACCCAAACTTATGACATATCCACTGCAGAATTAAATGGACGTTAAACGTCATCACTGTGATATTTGCCTAAAGCTGTTACTCGATACTATAGTGGCACTGAGCGACATCAAATCAATTCTGATCTGAATACAACTGGCAGAGTACATTTCCCAGACTGCACCGGGGAAACCACAACCGATAGGTCGCATAAGCACTGCGACACAGAAGCCAAGCTTGCTGCGAATATAGACATAAGTCTATGGCTGCCTTCCTTCCTCCCAGATCCTCTCACAGATAAGTGATGAATTAATGCTCATCAATTTAGAGCAGTGGATGTTAGCTGTGCAGAAATGAAGCAACACAGCAAGCTGCTAGCCTACCACCTTCTGAAACATCTTCAGTCCCACAAAGCCATTACCTAATCCTACTCAAGGACTGATCAACAGAACATACAATATGAATCTGAGACATTAAACATACCAACATGACAAATGGGCAATGGGACGCATGGTGACAAGACGCTATATACGTATACGTATATATTGATCTGAACTTCTGACCTCAAAGAGAGTGAGGAGGGTATACACTAGAGTGACTAGACCGGCAGCTAGATAGGCTTGAGGGGCAGACGGAGGCAGCAGTTTGTTAAGGCTTTTAACTCTTCTCCGAGACAGCTCCACCCGGATAGTGAAGCTGAGACATGATACCACGACAAAGAAGCACTAATTAAATGATGCTCATTGAGAAATACATAATAATAACTAGAAACAAAATTTCAAGAAATTTTACTGGGTGCCTGAAGCTCGCCAAGACTGTGCAGCATTTGAGCCACGGACCACCATTTGATGACATTTAGCCTCTCAGAAGGGTCCATATGGTTACATGTGAGCCAGGTCTCCCCATTGACTTTCAATTTATTTATTGCGCATTACGTTGCCACCAACATTCTAATGCTAACATGCTAACATGCTAATGCTAACATGCTAATGCTATCATGCTAATGCTATCATGCTAACATGCTAATGCTAACATGCTAATGCTAACATGCTAATGCTATCATGCTAATGCTAACATGCTAATGCTATCATGCTAACATGCTAATGCTAACATGCTAACATGCTAATGCTAACATGATATCATGCTAACGCTAACATGCTAATGCTATCATGCTAACATGCTAATGTTAACATGCTAATGCTAACATGCTAATGCTATCATGCTAACATGCTAATGCTATCATGCTAACATGCTAATGCTAACATGCTAATGCTATCATGCTAAAATGCTAATGCTAACATGCTAACATGCTAATGCTAACATGATATCATGCTAACGCTAACATGCTAATGCTATCATGCTAACATGCTAATGCTAACATGCTAATGATATCATGCTAACATGCTAATGCTAACATGCTAATGCTATCATGCTAACATGCTAATGCTAACATGCTAACATGCTAACATGCTAATGCTAACATGTTAACATGCTAACATGCTAATGCTAATATGCTAACATGCTGATGCTAAGATGTCTGAGCTGTAAGGGTCCATTTGGTTTCGTTCAGGGGGGCGGCCCGGTTCCGGCGAGCCGCCTTGCTTCTGAAACGGTCGAGAAATGACAGAGTTACGTGTTTCCCCGATTTTCTCCATTGACTTTCAATGTGTGTGTGTGCATGCACATGTGTGCATGTGCGTGCATGTGCGTTCGTGTGTGCGCGTGTTTGAGAGGTGGTCAACTTGACCTTGAATCATTAACAAAGTATCAATTTCACCTGGGCTAGGGCTAGTCTATGCGAATGCAAACACTATTGAAAGTTAAAACCACACTGACTCAGTGAGAGAACGTATGTCCGAACAAATTGCTCTATCGCAAAAAGTAAACGTCAAATGCGATTTTTGTTTTCGCCGTGAGTGACCCGAGACATTGAGGTACGCTGTGTGCGATCGTGGTATTGGTACGATAAAAAACGTGGTTATGAGAGCGAGTTAAGAAATTCTGTTTGTGATGAAAAAATTGCTGACTCATTCATGCATTTAACATGGAGTTGTATGACACATTATGATGGTACACCTGTCGCTTTCAGGGCTGTAGTTCACGTACCGTATGAATCTGGGCTGTGGTTGTGACATTGGGTGAAAGAGGACGAGTGTGGCTACAAAATTACCGAAACCCATGCGTGTAAAGTTAATATTTTGGCCGTGATGACGATTTGTTCGGAGAATTTCGCTACAGTCTTCACAATGTCTTGTCCCTCTGACCCGCTCTCTCTCTGGCCGTGCGACACTCTAAATCGAGATTTTTGCTCAGACCACACACACTTTGAAGTGCGGTAGCGGGCAAACCGTGCAACGTATTCGAATTCCGTCTGAACCACAACAAAGTCGATGGCCTCGTGTGCTGTTTGAGGTTTAAATCGTGTTTCTACGTAACATTATGCCAGAGCAATGTGGCTCCAAAGTAACGTGTCGTTTTCTGTTTTTACCCGCGTTTCCCCATTGACTTTGCATGGGGCATTTTTCGCGTCGTTTATTGCGAATTACGTCGGCACGGTAACCCGAAACGGAAAGAAAAGCACAAGCACACCATTCCCGGCCGAGCCGCACGTTTCGATGTATATATTGTGGGGCTTTGGTAAACCGTGCGGCCGGCCATAGACGTCAAAGTTTCGCGTCTTGATTATTTATGCGATTAAGTATTGGTTGCGGATTTCAACCTGTGTTTCTGCCATTGCATGGCAGGCACCCAGAATAATAATAATAACTAGAAACAAAATTTCAAGAAATTTTACTGGGTGCCTGAAGCTCGCCAAGTCTGTGCAGCATTTGAGCCACGGACCACCATTTGATGACATTTAGCCTCTCAGAAGGGTCCATGTGATTACATGTGAGCCAGGTCTCCCCATTGACTTTCAATGAGGTATTTTGTCTTAGTGCATTGCGCATTACGTTGCCACCAACATTCTAATGCTAACATGCTAACATGCTAATACTAACATGCTAACATGCTAGCATGCTAACATTTTAATGCTAACATGCTAATGCTAACATGATATCATGCTAAAATGCTAACATGTTGCTAACATGCACATGCTAACATGCTAATGCTATCACGCTAACATGCTAACATGCTATCATGCTAACATGCTAACATGCTAACATGATAATGCTAACATGCTAACATGCTAATGCTAGCATGCTAATGCTATCATGCTAACATGCTAACATGCTTATGCTAACATGCTAAAGCTAACATGCTAATGCTAACATGCTAACATGCTAATGCTATCATGCTAACATGCTAATGCTAACATGCTAACATGCTAATGCTAACATGCTAATGCTATCATGCTAACATGCTAATGCTAACATGCTAATGCTAACATGCTAATGCTATCAAGCAAACATGCTAATGCTAACATGCTATGCTAACATGCTAATGCTAACATGCTAACATGCTAATGCTAACATGCTAATGCTATCATGCTAACATGCTAATGCTAACATGCTAATGCTATCAAGCAAACATGCTAATGCTAACATGCTAATGCTATCATGCTAACATGCTAATGCTATCATGCTAACATTCTAATGCTAACATGCTAATGCTATCATGCTATAATGCTATCATGCTAACATACTAACATGCTAATGCTAACATGATAATGCTAACATGCTAACATGCTAATGCTAACATGCTAATGCTAACATGCTAATGCTAACTTGTTAACATGCTAATGCTAACATGCTAACATGCTAATGCTATCATGCTAACATGATAATGCTAACATGCTAATGCTATCATGCTAACATGCTAATGCTAACATGTTAATGCTAATATGCTAACATGCTAATGCTAACATGCTAATGCTAACATGCTAATGCTAACATGCTAACATGCTAATGCTAACATGCTAATAGTAACATGCTAATGCTAACATGCTAATGCTAATATGCTAATGCTATCATGCTAATGCTATCATGCTAATGCTATCATGCTAACATGCTAACATGCTAATGCTAACATGCTAATGCTATCATGCTAACATGCTAACATGTTAACATGCTAATGCTAACATGCTAACATGCTAATGCTATCATGCTAACATGCTAACATGCTAACATGATAATGCTAACATGCTAATGCTATCATGCTAATATGCTAACATGCTAATATGCTAACATGCTAATATGCTAACATGTTAATGCTAACATGCTAATGCTAACATGCTAATGCTAACATGCTAATAGTAACATGCTAATGCTAACATGCTAATGCTAACATGCTAATGCTATCATGCTAACATGCTAATGCTAACATGTTAATGCTAATATGCTAACATGCTAATGCTAACATGCTAATGCTAACATGCTAACATGCTAATGCTAACATGCTAATAGTAACATGCTAATGCTAACATGCTAATGCTAATATGCTAATGCTATCATGCTAACATGCTAATGCTATCATGCTAATGCTATCATGCTAACATGCTAACATGCTAATGCTAACATGCTAATGCTATCATGCTAACATGCTAACATGTTAACATGCTAATGCTAACATGCTAATGCTATCATGCTAATGCTATCATGCTAACATGCTAACATGCTAATGCTAACATGCTAATGCTAACATGCTAACATGCTAATGCTATCATGCTAACATGCTAACATGCTAACATGCTAACATGCTAACATGATAATGCTAACATGCTAATGCTATCATGCTAACATGCTAATGCTAATATGCTAATATGCTAACATGCTAATATGCTAACATGCTAATGCTAACATGCTAATGCTAACATGCTAACATGCTAATGCTAACATGCTAATAGTAACATGCTAATGCTAACATGCTAATGCTAACACGCTAATGCTATCATGCTAACATGCTAATGCTAAGATGTGTGAGCTGTAAGGGTCCATTTGGTTTCGTTCAGGGGGGCGGCCCGGTTCCGGCGAGCCGCCCTGCTTCTGAAACGGTCAAGCAATGACAGAGTTACGTGTTTCCCCGATTTTCTCCATTGACTTTCAATGTGTGTGTGTGCGTGCACATGTGTGCATGTGCGTGCATGTGCGTTCGTGTGTGCACGTGTTTGAGAGGTGGTCAACTTGACCTTGAATCATTAACAAAGTATCAATTTCACCTGGGCTAGGGCTAGTCTATGCGAATGCAAACACTATTGAAAGTTAAAACCACACTGACTCAGTGAGAGAACGTATGTCCGAACAAATTGCTCTATCGCAAAAAGTAAACGTCAAATGCGATTTTTGTTTTCGCCGTGAGTGACCCGAGACATTGAGGTACGCCGTGTGCGATCGTGGTATTGGTACGATAAAAAACGTGGTTATGAGAGCGAGTTAAGAAATTGTGTTTGTGATGAAAAAAGTGCTGACTCATTCTGGCATTTAACATGGAGTTGTATGACACATTATGATGGTACACCTGTCGCTTTCAGGGCTGTAGTTCACGTACCGTATGAATCTGGGCTGTGGTTGTGACATTGGGTGAAAGAGGACGAGTGTGGCTACAAAATTACCGAAACCCATGCGTGTAAAGTTAATATTTTGGCCGTGAGGACGATTTGTTCAGAGAATTTCGCTACAGTCTTCACAATGTCTTGTCCCTCTGACCCGCTCTCTCTCTGGCCGTGCGACACTCTAAATCGAGATTTTTGCTCAGACCACACACACTTTGAACTGCGATAGCGGGCAAACCGTGCAACGTATTCGAATTCCGTCTGAACCACAACAAAGTCGATGGCCTCGTGTGCTGTTTGAGGTTTAAATCGTGTTTCTACGTAACAGTATGCCAGAGTAATGTGGCTCCAAAGTAACGTGTCGTTTTCTGTTTTTACCCGCGTTTCCCCATTGACTTTGCATGGGGCATTTTTCGCGTCGTTTATTGCGAATTACGTCGGCACGGTAACCCGAAACGGAAAGAAAAGCACAAGCACACCATTCCCGGCCGAGCCGCACGTTTCGATGTATATATTGTGGGGCTTTGGTAAACCGTGCGGCCGGCCATAGACGTCGAAGTTTCGTGTCTGACTAATAATTATTAAGTATTGGTTGCGGATTTCAACCTGTGTTTCTGCCATTGCATGGCAGGCACCCAGAATTAAGTATTGGTTGCGGATTTCAACCTGTGTTTCTGCCATTGCATGGCAGGCACCCAGAATTATCAGTAGTACACATTCTTCCCCCTGATGTAATGTTGTTGATGTGGACATGAATAAAAGCAACTATGTGTATATCATACCTGCCCACGGTAAGGCATGTCTTGTGGGGGCTTGTCCTTCTGCCTGCAGCACATTGCCCATGTAGACCTCGCCCATGTAGACCTCCTTTTGCTTCCAAAACAGGGATTCCTAAATGCAAGAAATGTGACAAGACCAAGACTTTTAAAGTTTGTATATGATAACATAAGTAAATGTAATAACCCTAGAAACAAAATTTCAAGAAATTTTACTGGGTGCCTGAAGCTCGCCAAGACTGTGCAGCATTTGAGCCACGGACCACCATTTGATGACATTTAGCCTCTCAGAAGGGTCCATATGGTTACATGTGAGCCAGGTCTCCCCATTGACTTTCAATTTATTTATTGCGCATTACGTTGCCACCAACATCTAATGCTAACATGCTAACATGCTAATGCTAACATGCTAATGCTATCATGCTAATGCTATCATGCTAACATGCTAATGCTAACATGCTAATGCTAACATGCTAATGCTAACATGCTAATGCTATCATGCTAACATGCTAACATGCTAATGCTAACATATCATGCTAACGCTAACATGCTAATGCTATCATGCTAACATGCTAATGTTAACATGCTAATGCTAACATGCTAATGCTATCATGCTAACATGCTAATGCTATCATGCTAACATGCTAATGCTATCATGCTAACATGCTAATGCTAACATGCTAACATGCTAATGCTAACATGATATCATGCTAACGCTAACATGCTAATGCTATCATGCTAACATGCTAATGTTAACATGCTAATGCTAACATGCTAATGCTAACATGCTAATGCTATCATGCTAACATGCTAATGCTAACATGCTAATGCTATCATGCTAACATGCTAATGCTAACATGCTAACATGCTAATGCTAACATGATATCATGCTAACGCTAACATGCTAATGCTATCATGCTAACATGCTAATGATATCATGCTAACATGCTAATGCTAACATGCTAATGCTATCATGCTAACATGCTAATGCTAACATGCTAACATGCTAACATGCTAATGCTAACATGTTAACATGCTAACATGCTAATGCTAATATGCTAACATGCTAATGCTAAGATGTCTGAGCTGTAAGGGTCCATTTGGTTTCGTTCAGGGGGGCGGCCCGGTTCCGGCGAGCCGCCTTGCTTCTGAAACGGTCGAGAAATGACAGAGTTACGTGTTTCCCCGATTTTCTCCATTGACTTTCAATGTGTGTGTGTGCGTGCACATGTGTGCATGTGCGTGCATGTGCGTTCGTGTGTGCGCGTGTTTGAGAGGTGGTCAACTTGACCTTGAATCATTAACAAAGCATCAATTTCACCTGGGCTAGGGCTAGTCTATGCGAATGCAAACACTATTGAAAGTTAAAACCACACTGACTCAGTGAGAGAACGTATGTCCGAACAAATTGCTCTATCGCAAAAAGTAAACGTCAAATGCGATTTTTGTTTTCGCCGTGAGTGACCCGAGACATTGAGGTACGCTGTGTGCGATCGTGGTATTGGTACGATAAAAAACTTGGTTATGAGAGCGAGTTAAGAAATTCTGTTTGTGATGAAAAAATTGCTGACTCATTCATGCATTTAACATGGAGTTGTATGACACATTATGATGGTACACCTGTCGCTTTCAGGGCTGTAGTTCACGTTCCGTATGAATCTGGGCTGTGGTTGTGACATTGGGTGAAAGAGGACGAGTGTGGCTACAAAATTACCGAAACCCATGCGTGTAAAGTTAATATTTTGGCCGTGATGACGATTTGTTCGGAGAATTTCGCTACAGTCTTCACAATGTCTTGTCCCTCTGACCCGCTCTCTCTCTGGCCGTGCGACACTCTAAATCGAGATTTTTGCTCAGACCACACACACTTTGAAGTGCGGTAGCGGGCAAACCGTGCAACGTATTCGAATTCCGTCTGAACCACAACAAAGTCGATGGCCTCGTGTGCTGTTTGAGGTTTAAATCGTGTTTCTACGTAACAGTATGCCAGAGCAATGTGGCTCCAAAGTAACGTGTCGTTTTCTGTTTTTACCCGCGTTTCCCCATTGACTTTGCATGGGGCATTTTTCGCGTCGTTTATTGCGAATTACGTCGGCACGGTAACCCGAAACGGAAAGAAAAGCACAAGCACACCATTCCCGGCCGAGCCGCACGTTTCGATGTATATATTGTGGGGCTTTGGTAAACCGTGCGGCCGGCCATAGACGTCAAAGTTTCGCGTCTTGATTATTTATGCGATTAAGTATTGGTTGCGGATTTCAACCTGTGTTTCTGCCATTGCATGGCAGGCACCCAGAATAATATCTCAAACTTATAACTTACATCCAAAAATAAACAGCTAGAACAAATCTACAGAAGTGAATAAACTAGACAGAAGGCTGGCACTTGACATGAGATCACTGCAAATGCAATTTGCAATCTTGACCTACTTTAATATGATACTGCATATAACTGAAAAGGATTGAGATGAACAATAACGTATGATACCGTCCTTAAAATGGGAACATGGAATAACTTTAAGATTAATAACTATGCCACATATGAATTTATTGACAGTCAGAAAGCTCTTCTAGAGCTGCTGCATAGACGTATTAGTGTTTAGCCAGGCATAAAACTGAAACATAATAAATCACAGGGTGAAAGGGTGCAAGCTTTAGCATAAGTTTAGCATGAACAAACCCTCATGGCAATGAGGAAACCTCAACAAACCACATGGCTACAAAAGCAGTAAAGCACCAAATCTATAGAGATTGCCATTAAGGTAGTTAACTCACAGCAATACTTTCCAAGGCACATATAGGAAGTGTTAAATAATACTTTGGTAAGCAGAGTGTGACTGAAGTCTTGCTTCAAAATGAATGAAACAGTTGCCAGATCTTGAGAAAGAAAGCAACTAGGTGTAGAACCATCCCATACCTGACTAGGACTCATCACATGAGAACCTAACTACAATATATAAACACCCTAATGACTATGATGACTTGAAACAATACAATTCATTGGACAAGGTAATTTGGATCCATGACAGAACACCAGAACAAACGATTGACTACAAAAAACAAGACGAGCGTTGCTTATAAAAGCGCACGTGGCAACCACTGCACATGAGTTGAGGACCCATAGCTGGAGGGGACAAACACGGCACCTGAGCTGACTTGGCAAAACATCAGCAAAATGAAAACGTGGCTTTGACTGTAGACACATACCACATAACAGAAGCTGCAGCACTGTCTGCGCATCCGGCTTAATTACCACAACAGGCTATTATGAAGCTTGTTGAAGCCACATGATAGAACTCGGCAGCATTAGCAGAATCATATCAAACTCAATATTTTGCATACAACCTGCAGGCCCTTATCACAGCATGGGCAGTAGCTGAGAAGCATGATTTAAGCAGCAGTAGCTGCACATGCCGACAGCAAAAGCAGCAGCAACAACCACGAGGAACAGAAAACCTCACATACAACCGGGAACCATGAGCAGAGGAAGGCAGGAAGAGCATGGAGTCTAGTGAGCTTAAGTAGCCTGCCCGATTGGTCAGCTGACTGCCGCATCGGCAAATGACGTGTGAGACTTGCACACACTTAGGCCTGGGCTATACGTCTCTAGGTTTTTATAAAATGGATATTTTCGTACTCCGTTGTCGTATGGGCAGGGGCCCATACGACAAAGATATCTGTGTCCACACATACAACCCAAAACGATAATTTTTGACTCCAACAAGCATGCCAGGCCAGTAGGTGACGATAAGAAATATGTAACGCAATAGAAAAATGTTCTGAGCATGCGCGGTGATCTGGTTTCCCAATAGATCGCCCCCACGTAACCCGGTAGTACTAAAAACAAAACAAACAAGGCATGCAGACAGGACTCCGTCTAGTGAGCAACTTTGGAACTCACCTTCTAATATAAACACAAACCCCATTTTCTCAGCTGCCATTGTGTTTGTTGTCGTTTCTATGGTAACCTCACGTTCACCCCGGAAGTTGTTCGTTTTTAAATCCACGAACTGATGCGCATGCTCAGTGTTAAAAGCAACAACGAACATGCGCGACTAGGGAGGTTACGTCATCCTTCCTCAAAAACTCCGTTTCGCATGACTACACAGCTCCACCATCCGGATCTTTTCGAAAGTCTCCACGTATTTATCCGTTGCCAAAAACCTCCGTTTGAGTGGCCGAAAACGCTGTTTGCGTCTGGCTGAAAGGCCCAAACGCACATAGAAATGTGCGTTTGAAAAAACACCCAGAGTCGTATAGCCCAGGCCTTATACGCCCACATAGTAATGCAGCATGTTAACCCCTTGAGTATAGAATGAGCCTTTAAGCATGGCAAGAACCGCCCTTGAGGTTGACTGTCTGAACTACCTCGCAAGCTTCGTATTATTAATGAACCTGGACCTCCAGATACACAGTATGTCAATCCTCCTGTACAATATACACAAGATTAAATATTTGCACCTAGTTCAATAGGTAAAGTCCAAGTGTCCTAGCACTGTCCAAAACTAAACTCATGTGTCCAACAAGAAAGCAAATCCAAACCAGTCTGTAGAGTGTGGCCAGTCTCCTCTGGCCACCCTTAAACTCCTTCGTAACGTCTGGTCTGGTTGGAGGTGAGATTTATTGCAGATGAACTGATTACAGTATGGAGCTGGGATGAGTGAATGGACAGAGAAGTGACTGGCAGTATGATAACAGAATGATAACAGAATGATAACGGTATGAGGAGGAGACAGTGGAGGAGCTTTGGCGTGGGCCCCCTGGGGACGGACCAGAGCCTCGGTTCGGATCCTGCCTGGCGGAGGCAGGGGGGGCTCTTGAGCCTGCCCCCCAAAAGGAATTTAAAGAACATACCTGGAGGTCGTTTACCGGCTTGGGTTGCCCTAGGGCGCCATTGGACCGCCTGGGGCCTGGAGGAGAGAGAGAGAGGAGCCTGCGGAGATGGGACCTTGCAGAGGCGGATGGAAAAAGAGAGAGTGGGGTTAACAGCGTAGGAGTGGACGACCTCTCGGCAGAGGGTTGCGAGGAGGAGCAGTGGCGAGAATTTTGGTTCACCTGGCGACGGTGGCGAGACAGGGAGACTCCCGGCGGACGAGGCCCGCGTGGCCGGAGGACGGGTCGACCGTCGTTTAGGAGGAAGTGAGTGGGCGTCCTGGAGAGGGAGAACATGTTTAGAAGTGGGCAGAAGAGGAGGTACCCGCCACCCGACACATCCACCAGTCAATGTAGGTACCGCGCTGGAAGATGCCATGGACTTCTGGGCATCGAGCACGGAGGCGGAGGAAGGTCTGACGTAGGAGGAGAAGGCGGAGGACGACCATCGGCCCAGGACCTGCAGGGTCGGGACGGAGACGCCGCTGGCAGCAGCGGTGGTGGCGGCTCCGATTCTCAGGGAGTGGCTGGAGTAACGGTCAGGCGGGAGGCCACATCTTTGGAGCAGGGAGCGGAGATGAGAGTGCTGGTGGAGAGGGAGACCATTCGGGAGGCTGAAGAGAGGAAGGTGGCCGGAGGAGCGTTTTCTGACGGAGAGGAAGCGCAGCATGGAAGAGAAGGGGCAGAAGTTGCCGGGGACCTTGGCCACCGAGACGAGGCAGCCTCTGTGGTCACGGTCAGCTTTTGAATGTTTCAGAGATAGGTTGAAGCAGGTGGGGGTGAAGCGCAGGTCGGAGAGGCAGACGTCTCTGGAGGGGTCGAACGCCGTGGACCTGGTTGTGAACTCGCCTACTCTAAGGAATCCATAGAAGGCGAGGAGAAGGGCGGCTTCGAGGAGGAGGTCTAGATACGGAGTGAAGACTCCTTTCCTGAGTTCCGAGACGAGGGAGTGGAGAATGTTTAGAGTAATGGGGAGACGCTGGTCCGGGACGTGACGTGACGATCGCTGAAAGCCCTTTAGGAGGAGTTTGATATGTGGGTTGGTGAACAGGCTAGGGAAAAAGGGGTCGCGAAGGCGGGCGTGGAACTGGACCCCTGCCATTAGACCGCTCATATAGCCGTAGCTGAGGTGGTTAAACTTGAAATTAAAGGCGAGAAAAGGGGCGACGGTCGAGACTAGTACTGGGAAGAGAGGAATGGAGTGGCAGGCGCAGAACTGACCGAACTTGCGCCAGGCCGAGGCGTAGCAAGATGCGGTGGCGGGGGAGAGGGCGGATCTAATATAGACGTTGGCGAGAGAGCGGAGGCATTGGATGTGGGGCATCAGGACAGAACCAGCTCTCGGTGCGCCGGGCAGATCAGGGGGAGTGGCTTGGCTGAAGGGCATCGCTGGTGGAACTCCTGGAGTTTGAAACGAGAGAGACAGTCAGCGATATTGTTAAGGTGGCCAGGGACGTGAGCTGCGCGGACCGTGAAGTTGAACATGACAGAGGACCAGGTGATGAATCTCATAAGGGGCATGATCTGATTGGAGGAGGAGCGGCCTTTATTTATGACGAAGACTGTGGCCTCATTGTCACAGTTGAACACTATACGCTTGCGAGCCCAGCGGGACCCCCAGAGCTTGCAGGCTACGGCGATGGGGTACATTTCGAAGTGGGCTATAGAAACCGGTGGCTGAGTTAGTTCGACGGGCCAGCTGTCGGAGAACCACTCCCCTTGGAAGATCCCCCCAAAACCTGCAGAAGGCGCCGCGTCGGTGAATAAGTGCATTTCGTGAGTCGGAGTTACGGGGTCGTGATAGAAGAGGGAAATACCGTTCCAATCTTGCAACAACTTTGACCAGAACGAGAGATCGGACTGACAGCCTGCATCTAGAACAACTACGTCGCTGAGGGAATCAACGCTGCTGGCCAACTCCAGCAGCCGGGATATGAACGAGCGGCCCTGGGGAATTATTTTGCTTGCGTAATTAAAATGACCCAGAAGTGAAAGCAGCTGGCGCTTGGTGCGCGGTGAAGCGGCGCTCTGGATTAATTCTCTGACACGAGTTAGCTTTTCCAACGGGAGGGAGGCTTTCATCTCTACGGAGTCTAGGAGGATGCCGAGAAACTCGACGGACTTGGCCGGGCCGACTGTTTTTTCGGACGAGAGGGGGACCCCTAGGGCGTTAAACGTTTCTTTGAGTGAACGGAGGCTGGTGGGGGGGGACTGGGAGGGAAAATCTATTAACAGAAAGTCGTCGAGAAGGTGGAGGACGAAGGGTAGACGGTTAACATTCAGCAGAACCCAGCAGAGAGCCTCCGAAAGCTGGTTAAATATGTGGGGGCTGCTTCTACAGCCGAACGTTAAGCGAGTGGCGAAATAAAACAAGTTCTCCCATTTAACGCCGAAAAGGGACCACTGGGACGGGTGGATTGGCATTACTTTAAAGGCGTCTGTGATATCTGCTTTTGCCAGCCACGCGCCTTGGCCTGCTATTTTAATGAGTTTTATTGCGTCGTCGATGGAAGCGTAATGCAGAGAAAAGTTTTCGAGCGGAATCATGGAGTTTACGCTGGGGCACAGGTCGTGGCGGGGGGCTGACAGGTCTATGATTAAACGTTTTTTCCCTGAATACTTTCGCGTAGCGATCCCGATGGGATTGCTGCGAAACGGATTGAAAGGCGGGGTGGGGTAGGGCCCTACCATGAAGCCTTTGAGGACCTCTTTCTCCAGGAGAGAAGCGACTATTTCTGGTTCTGACAGGGCAGATTGGAGATTAGGAAACACATGAGAGTGGGTTAGGGGTGAGAGAACGCCGACGCGGAAACCTTGCGATAAGCCTGTGAGGAGATAGTCCGTGAATACTGGGTCGGGGTGAGATGATAGAGCGGCGGATAAAGCGTGAATGTGGATGGGGTAGAGGGGTGGCTGCTTAGAATGGTTTGGAGTATCGAGGAGTTTTGTGAGGTGGACACTCCCTGCTGGCATCCCTCGGAGGGCGGGTTCGCCTCGGGCACACAGACTTTGGGTGGGGATCTTTGCAGTAGCTACAAACGTGAGAGAATTGGCATTTACCGAAGGTACAGACATTTTCGTTAAAGTTGTTACATATGGGCATGTTGTTAAAGAAGGTCACCTCTCTTCCGCGGGAGTCCCTCTGGCCCGGGGGGGGCTGGTCCTGGGGGTAGGGATCTTGAGAGTCGAAGGCGGAAGGATTCAAAGTTTTTGGGTGGTTTTCTTTTTTTACAGAGGGAGCGAGAAACACAGACCTGGGGCATGATTCGGCGGAGTGATCTACTTGGTTGCACAGATAGCAGGTAAGGGCCCTGTGGCCGCCTACGTGCAGAATGAGCAGCTCTGTATCTAGGCACGCCCAGTTGAGTCTAGAGTTGAAGCGAGTGAGGAAGTTAGCCGCGAAGTTAGCTGAGAAGGCTTTGTGATAATCGTAAAACATAGGGCCGCCGTATCTACGTTTGATTTCGCTAATGAGAGCGAGGTAGGAGTCTAGCTCGGATCTACGCTCTGGGAAGGCATCGCACAGGGTGTCCCTAAACAAGCCGAAGGCTATAACGAAGTCGCAGAAGTCAAGGGAACGGTTAATGCGGGGATCGGAGGCGCGGAACACGGCGGAGAGCTGGTCGGAGCCTACCAGCTTTCTGTCGCATTCGGGAGTGGGGAGGATGAGAGAGGCTAGGTTAACATCCTTCCCTTCGATTATTTGGGCTCTGAGGTGAGAGGAGATGGCGGAAAAGGGAGAAATGAAATAATTACCGGCAGGGGCAACTGGCTGGGCGGAGGAGAGTCTGAACCCGGACCGCGGGTGGGGAGGCACCGGGTTGTTTGGAGGAGGAAAGGAGGACGAGAGCGTGGCGCTGGCGGCCGCTGGAGGAGGGTGCACGGGCGCTTGCTGAGAGAGCCGTGATTCGAGTGCCCCGACTGCGTTGGCCAGGGTGGCCATAGCTGACAGCAGCAGGGCGGTGGAGTCGTGAGATGGCGGCGAATGCGGATTTTGAACGGGGCCAGCGTAGGCCTGGGAGCCGCCGGGTTCGTCCTGGGCGAGCTCGGCTGAACGCGGGGTTGTATTTTTCTTTTTACCCTTACTCTTGCCTTGGCTGGGAGACTCGTGCTGCTGAGTCTGCGAGGACTCGATGGTGGCGAGAAGGAGATCCACCAGCTGAGAGTGGGTTAGGCCCCGTTCGGGAACGATGCCGTGGCCGGAGAGCGTGGCGTAAATGAGTTCGTCTGGCCAGTGGACATACTCGGCGGCAGCCAGCCTGGAGCTGCGGCGGTGAGAGGTGCTGTCGTCTGGATCTGACATGATCGATGCGCGTTACCTGACTACCTGAAAGGAAGCACAGATGAGCGATGGGAAATGAGGAACGTTTATAAAGGGGCGCGGACAAGGTAACGTAGATCTGATTGGAGCAGACGGATGATGGGTCGTTACATCTCTGAGTTGAACTATCGTTAACAACTAAACTTTTGGCGACTGAGAACTTTAAGAAGAAAAATGGGGACTAACAATAAACAAATATACAATGAATTGTACCACAGAGCAGAGTCTCCAACACCCAGCCTTCTGTCTATGAAGAGTGACACGTCTATGGGAAAACCTCTTAACTTCAGTAATGAACCTGGACCTCCAGATACACAGTATGTCAATCCTGTGACACTCGGACAGTAACAATCCTCCTGTACAATATAAAGCATAACAGACACTCGGACAGTAACAATCCAGATTAATTAAACTGACAGCAACCAGTTGTAGTGATTGAGAACTGTAAAGTAAATCCATGTAAAATGGGACTTATTAAACAATAGCAACTACGTATTAAATTGAAGTAACATGATAATTATAAAAACATTAATGTTATTCCATAGTCTGTACCACAGAGCAGAGTCTCCAACACCCAGCCTTCTGTCTGTGAAGAGTGACCGGTCTAAAGGAGAACCCATTAACTTCAGTAATGAACCTGGACCTCCACACAAGTATGTGAATCCTCCTGTACAATAAACACAACACTATGCTACGACCTCATAATATCATACTGAGTACAGTACATATACATACATACAGTACATGCTAATTACTAAAGCAACAGACAACATTTCATAAAGGTGTATGATGTATCCTCCCTGTCCATTCTTAACTATAGATTATAAGTTACTATGATCAGTTGTGAATTAAGTTGTACAATTTTACAATGTGGAGTTCAGAGGTGAAACTATACAGACTGACTGCTTGATGTCCCGTCTATGAAACAAACTATGTTACATAATATATCTATTATTTAATTGATAGAAGTTATTTAATTGTATGTTGTGAGGGTAAACCTAATGATGTTGCTCTCTTATACGTGTGGGACATAAGAATACATATTTCTGAACACATGCTATGCGTGTGATAATGTGATAACAGTATTTCTGTGATTCTAGAAGTCTGTACCACAGAGCAGAGTCTCCAACACCCAGCCTTCTGTCTATGAAGAGTGACGGCTCTAAATGTGAACCTCCTAGCTTCAGTAATGAACCTGGACCTCCAGATACACCGTATGTCAATCCTCCTGTACAATATAAAGCATAACAGACACTCGGACAGTAACAATCCTCCTGTACAATATAAAGCATAACAGACACTCGGACAGTAACAATCCAGATTAATTAAACTGACAGCAACCAGTTGTAGAACTTGTAGTGACTGAGAACTGTAATGTAGATCCATGTGAAATGGGACTTATTAAACAATAGCAACTATGTATTAAATTGAAGTAACATGATAATTATAAAAACATTAATGTTATTCCATAGTCTGTACCACAGAGCAGAGTCTCCAACACCCAGCCTTCTGTCTGTGAAGAGTGACCGGTCTAAAGGAGAACCCTTTAACTTCAGTAATGAACCTGGACCTCCACACAAGTATGTGAATCCTCCTGTACAATAAACACAACACTATGCTACGACCTCATAATATCATACTGAGTACAGTACATATACATACATACAGTACATGCTAATTACTAAAGCAACAGACAACATTTCATAAAGGTGTATCCTCCCTGTCCATTCCTAACTATAGATTATAAGTTACTATGATCAGTTGTGAATTAAGTTGTACAATTTTACAATGTGGAGTTCAGAGGTGAAACTATACAGACTGACTGCTTGATGTCCCGTCTATGAAACAAACTATGTTACATAATATATCTATTATTTAATTGATAGAAGTTATTTAATTGTATGTTGTGAGGGTAAACCTAATGATGTTGCTCTCTTATACGTGTGGGACATAAGAATACATATTTCTGAACACACGCTATGCGTGTGATAATGTGATAACAGTATTTCTGTGATTCTAGAAGTCTGTACCACAGAGCAGAGTCTCCAACTCCCAGCCTTCTGTCTATGAAGAGTGACGGCTCTAAATGTGAACCTCCTAGCTTCAGTAATGAACCTGGACCTCCAGATACACCGTATGTCAATCCTCCTGTACAATATAAAGCATAACAGACACTCGGACAGTAACAATCCTCCTGTACAATATAAAGCATAACAGACACTCGGACAGTAACAATCCAGATTAATTAAACTGACAGCAACCAGTTGTAGAACTTGTAGTGACTGAGAACTGTAATGTAGATCCATGTAAAATGGGACTTATTAAACAATAGCAACTATGTATTAAATTGAAGTAACATGATAATTATAAAAACATTAATGTTATTCCATAGTCTGTACCACAGAGCAGAGTCTCCAACACCCAGCCTTCTGTCTGTGAAGAGTGACCGGTCTAAAGGAGAACCCTTTAACTTCAGTAATGAACCTGGACCTCCACACAAGTATGTGAATCCTCCTGTACAATAAACACAACACTATGCTACGACCTCATAATATCATACTGAGTACAGTACATATACATACATACAGTACATGCTAATTACTAAAGCAACAGACAACATTTCATAAAGGTGTATCCTCCCTGTCCATTCCTAACTATAGATTATAAGTTACTATGATCAGTTGTGAATTAAGTTGTACAATTTTACAATGTGGAGTTCAGAGGTGAAACTATACAGACTGACTGCTTGATGTCCCGTCTATGAAACAAACTATGTTACATAATATATATATTATTTAATTGATAGAAGTTATTTAATTGTATGTTGTGAGGGTAAACCGAATGATGTTGCTCTCTTATACGTGTGGGACATAATAATACATATTTCTGAACACACGCTATGCGTGTGATAATGTGATAACAGTATTTCTGTGATTCTAGAAGTCTGTACCACAGAGCAGAGTCTCCAACTCCCAGCCTTCTGTCTATGAAGAGTGACGGCTCTAAATGTGAACCTCCTAGCTTCAGTAATGAACCTGGACCTCCAGATACACCGTATGTCAATCCTCCTGTACAATATAAAGCATAACAGACACTCGGACAGTAACAATCCTCCTGTACAATATAAAGCATAACAGACACTCGGACAGTAACAATCCTCCTGTACAATATAAAGCATAACAGACACTCAGACAGTAACAATCCTCCTGTACAATAAGCACAAACTATGATATTATTATTATTGTATATCAAGTACCAACACAATGCAATGTGAACATATACTTATATCAGACATGAATACATATGCACGCACGCACGCACGCACGCACGCACGCACACACACACACACACACACACACACACACACACACACACACACACACACACACACACACACACACACACACACACACACACACACACACACACACACAGTCGATCGACGTACTAATGGGGGACAATTTTAAACAAAGACGGCTTGCTACAAACTGATTACATTTGGACAAGGGCTGCCAAAGTAGGCTGGGCCCGCCCTCTCCCTCCTCCCCCCCCCCCTCTCTCCCCCAGCCAAAGTCTCTCGTGTCGGACCATTTCTGGAACTATTGTCTGTATAAAGCCATGTCGGACTGTTGGCGGTAAAAGCTGATATTTCGGGCAATAGTCCGACAAATGTCGGACTATTGCCCGTCGGAATTTTTGCGGGTCGTAAAAAAGGACCTGCACCCACTATTATATGTATCCGTGTCCACAGAGAGAGGTGCATTGTGACTGAGGCTGATCAGACAAGCAGTCAAACCACACCTGGACTGAAGACACCCAGTCAAACCACACCTGGACTGAAGACACCCAGTCAAACCACACCTGGACTGAAGACACCCAGTCAAACCACACCTGGACTGAAGACACCCAGTCAAAGTAAGAATGTGAACTCATTGAAAATTCAGTCAGACTAAATGTTCAATTTATCTGTATCAATTAGATCTAAGTGCAAATAATGAAGCTAAACAATTATCAACTCTGGACAAAAACAGCTGATCTTGTGTTGTTACCTTTGGCAAAATGTTTCTTAAAAATCATATTATCTGGGGGTAATTAATTAGCAATGTGTGCTGTAAAATATGTAAAGTTATAAATTAACCTGAATGTTTAAAACATACATTTTCTTCTCATTTCAGATGTCCGTCTGCAGGTTGATTTGAACGATTATAAGGTCAGTTTGGAGGTCAGTTCGGACAGTCTTGATGGAGTGAAAAACCACATGACGGAAGAGTCTGGAGACTCCGTCACCAGCACCTACTCAGAGCTCTACATCTCAGCGGGACAGAGTGAAGGGGTTAATAGCCAACATGAGGTGATACAGCTTGAGAGAACTTCCAACATGAAGACCTTCCATGACGATGCAATCAACTGCTGTAAAGTCTTTAAGATCATCCTCCCTGGCAGAAAGGAACCCAGCAAAACAGTTCTGACAAATGGCATCGCTGGCATCGGAAAAACATTCTCTGCGCGCAAGTTTGCTCTGGACTGGGCAAGAGGTTTGGAGAATCAAGATATAGATCTCCTGGTTCCCTTTTCATTCCGGGAGCTGAACTTGGTCAGAGATGAGCGGTACAGTCTTCTGAACCTGATCCATGATTTCCACCCAACGTTAAAGAAGGTCACAGCAGAGCAGCTCGCTGCCTGGAAAGTTTGCTTCATCCTCGATGGCCTCGATGAAAGCAGGTCTCCGTTGCACTTCGACAAAAATGAAATCATCTCTGATGTCACAGTGACATCATCGGTGGATGCTCTGTTGACAAACCTCATCAAGAGGAATCTGCTCCCCTCGGCCCTCCTCTGGATAACCACCAGACCCGCAGCAGCCAATCGGATCCCTCCTGCATGTGTTGACATGGTGACAGAAGTGCGAGGGTTCACAGACCCCCAGAAGGAGAAGTACTTCAGGAAGAGATTCAGTGAAGAGAAGCTGGCCGACAGAGTCCTCTCACACTTGAAGACATGGAGGAGCCTCCACATCATGTGTTACATCCCACTCTTCTGTTGGATCATTGCCACCGTTCTGCTGGACATGTTGAGGACACACACCACCATAGGACAGCTGCCCAAGACCCTGACTGAGATGTGCTGCCACTTCCTGTTGGTTCAGACAAACACCAAGAAGCAGAAGTATGACGAGACTCATGATGTGAACAAGAAAGACAAAGAAAAGGGGAGTCAACAGCAGCTCACTAAGACTGACAGGGATGTTCTTCTGAATCTGGGCGAGCTGGCTTTTAAACACCTGAAGAAAAGTAGCATCATATTCTACCAAGAAGACCTGGAAGAGTGTGGTCTTGATGTGAAAGACGCAGCGCTGTACTCAGGAGTGTGCACACAGATCTTCAAAACAGAGAGTGTGCTGTTCCAGAAAACGGTCTACAGCTTTGTTCATCTGAGCATCCAGGAGTTTCTGGCTGCAGTCTACCTGTTCCACTGTTTCACACAGAAGAACATGGAGGTCCTGTACACATTCCTGGGATATGAATACAACAGTAACATCTCCCTCTCACACTTCCTCAAAGCTGCTGTGAATAAATCCCGGGAGAGTAAAAATGGCCACCTGGACCTCTTAGTCCGCTTCCTTCATGGCCTCTCACTGCAGTCCAACCAGAGTCTGTTAGGAGACCTGCTGGGTCACACAGAGAACAGTCCCGAGGAGATCCAGAAAGCCATCCAGAACCTGAAGGAGATGTTAACTTATCGTGACGTCTCTCCTGACAGATGTATCAACATCTTCCACTGTCTGCTGGAGATGAACGACCACTCATTACATCAGGAGATCCAACAGTTCCTGAAGTCCGAGAACAGAACAGAGAAACTGTCTGATACCCAGTGTTCAGCTCTGGCCGTCATGCTGCAGATGTCAGAGGGGGTTCTGGAAGAGTTGGACCTGACAAAATACAACGCATCAAAGGAGGGGCGATGGAGACTGGTCCCAGCTGTGAGGAACTGCAGAAAGGCTCGGTTAGTAGTTAACACATTGACTTGACTGCCAATCACGTCATGTTAGGTCGCATTGAATCCATGGCTTGACTGCCAAGCACGCAGTATTGTGTCCTATGGTCTTTTCAGTGGATTAGTATAGATGGCGCTCTTCATCAACGTACTGTATGAATGATGCTAGGTTGCTAGGCAACAGATAAAACCAGAAATTAACCAGAAGTGAAAGTCTGCCTCCCGTCCGCCTCAATTTAAACAGAAATGTGCTTTGGATAAAAGTGATACATAAATGCACCATTTACAATTGACACAGCCGGTTCCATGTTTTCCCGATCTCAACCCTGTCTGCATGCACAGGACTGCTTCAATGTCAACCCTGTCTGCATGCACAGGACTGCTTCAATGTCAACCCTGTCTGCATGCACAGGACTGCTTCAATGTCAACCCTGTCTGCATGCACAGGACTGCTTCAATGTCAACCCTGTCTGCATGCACAGGACTGCTTCAATGTCAACCCTGTCTGCATGCACAGGACTGCTTCAATGTCAACCCTGTCTGCATGCACAGGACTGCTTCAATGTCAACCCTGTCTGCATGCACAGGACTGCTTCAATGTCAACCCTGTCTGCATGCACAGGACTGCTTCATTGTCAACCCTGTTTGCATGCACAGGACTGCTTCAATGTCAACCCTGTCTGCATGCACAGGACTGCTTCAATGTCAACCCTGTTTGCATGCGCAGTCAGTACTGCTTCATTGTCAACCCTGTCTGCATGCACAGGACTGCTTCAATGTCAACCCTGTTTGCATGCGCAGTCAGTACTGCTTCAATGTCAACCCTGTCTGCATGCACAGGACTGCTTCATTGTCAACCCTGTTTGCATGCACAGGACTGCTTCATTGTCAACCCTGTTTGCATGCGCAGTCAGTACTGCTTCAATGTCAACCCTGTCTGCATGCACAGGACTGCTTCAATGTCAACCCTGTCTGCATGCACAGTACTGCTTCAATGTCAACCCTGTCTGCATGCGCAGTCAGTACTGCTTCAATGTCAACCCTGTCTGCATGCACAGTCAGTACTGCTTCAATGTCAACCCTGTCTTTATGCACAGGACTGCTTCCGTAAGATTGCATTGGGAAAAAATGCGGACTTCAGTGTTGTCCCTGAACGCGTTCAATGAACGATCGTTCACAAACACGTTCATATTTTAGGTGAACGTACTGTATTTCTGTTTGATGAACGTCATTGTGAACACGTTCATTTCTGGCGTGTGTGAACGTCACTTTCTCACGATCAACTTCGTTCGAGAGTGAGTGTTTCCATAGAGCCTTCCAGGCTAAATCCCCGCTAAGACACACCCTAAACAGGCCTTAATATCTAACGGAAAACCCACCAATAAGTCCTTATCCAACACAATTTAACTAATCTTTCTCAGCCGTACAATTTCACTGGAGCGTGCAGCTCGCATCTCTGCATGAGGATCCTGACATGCACGCAGACACAGAACATCCCGACTCCCGACCCAAACGCTGGAAACGTATTGTTGTTTGATTAAACATAATGTGCCACGAAAAATACATCTCCCTCCACAGAAGCTCAGTGATGCCTGATTTATTCTTCATCGTACAACGTGTTCCATGCTGAAAATGGCTGATCTACAAGCCCACAATGCGTTGCGTCCGTGACGCGTTGTGAGCTTCTAGATCAGCTATTTTCAGCACGCGGAGATATGCATGCTGTGAGAACTGAACTGAGAACTGAGAGCCTTCACAATAAAAGCATGCAGCTTTCACAAGTTGGCCCATAATTAAGACAAGGAAAATGATTAAGAATTCTGTGGCATTTCACATTGCAAAAAAGCTATTTTTTCCAAAATGTAAAAAAATATGTAATAAGCCAAATTATTTTGGGGTGTCCCCAAATTATTTATTATAACTGAATGGCTGGGAAATGGAAATGAAGTGTTTACATAGTACACATGGCACATGCATACACTTTCCTTAATGATTATATCTGGTTTCAGTATTCATTTATGATATATTTTCTCTATTATTAAGGTTATTTTTGCAGTCAGTTTGTATTGGGGGTGGGGAAGCGGCGTGGGGCGGGGGTCGCGAGACATGGCCAAAGCATCCCTGGGGGTCCCCAGCCAAAAAGGTTGAGAACCCCTGGTCTATTCCACAATACTGTTTATGTCTGGATAACTAGATAGGATATGTTTTAGTTAACTTCCATGGCAGTGAACTAGGTATCATTTGTTTTGATAATCTCTTTTCGCATTTACAGACTTGTTGGCTGTGAGCTCAGAAAGACAGAGGTTGAAGTTGTGTCTTCAGCTCTCAGCTCTAATCCTTCCCTTTTGAGAGAACTGGACCTCAGTGAAAACAACCTGCAGGACTCAGGACTAGTGGAGCTGCTCTGTGCTTCACTGAAGAGCCCACACTGTAGACTGGAAGTTCTAAAGTAAGATACATTTATCCACTTTTATTATGATCACTTCTGTTTTATTATGTACTGTATTATGTGAATATATGAATGCTGTGGTGAGAATGTATTAATAAGCTTGATGGTGAGACATGGTAGGCGAATAGGGAAAAAAAGTTAACTAATAGCTATCACGATGAAACTTCGAATAGAATATGAATGCTGTGGTGAGAATGTATTAATAAGCTTGATATCATGGTAACCCAAGCCTATGTGCCTGAGTAGACGTTAAAATGACCCCAAACATGTTTCAAAGTGTAATATCGCTTTAAGGCAAATGTATTGGCTACTTCATCATATAACAGCGTTTCTCACAACGCGTTGAGTTTGTAGATTTATTTTTGTCTTGCGACCCGTTGTAGCTACGCCACAGTTATCAAGCTTCTTAATAATATTATATTATCACTTTAAGGACTATAGATTAATATAATCAGACCACCTAGGCTGACGGGATTGATCAATTACCTTTGGAGCATAACGCATATTGTTAGGTAGGGATAGGTCGAGCCTGGCTCGTGCACTATTCACATCACCATGGTGCATCGGCAAGAATGTGTAGACAAGGAGATTTCCGTTTAAGCCTTTATTTCCATTTCACAGATGCATTTATATTGAGCAAGGAGGTGGTGAGGCATCACGGTTATGGTTTTTGAACTATGAAAGATAGAAACACATCATTATTATACAATTCAACCACATTTAAACAATACACCAAGTGAATATTCTCCTAAGTCTGTAATCATTGCATTTCCCTGACGTTCACAATAGGCCAAGTACATGTGCATTTGCATTACGCAAACATATCTATACTATGAGCTTCAAGGCAAGCAAGTAGCTACAAACACACCTATACTATGAGCTTCAAGGCAAACATGTAGCTATAATAGACAGTATCTCCATCACAAGCCCAATAAAGTACAACATATGCATTCATTAAGTTAACTGAACTCACTTCAGTGACACATAACCGTGGCCTGCTGAGACTCCAGAGCAGGCTCTCAGCTGGTTGCTGCTGGTTCCAAACAGGGACTGAGAGAACAGGCAGCATTATATACCAGGCCACCAATGAGTTGAGTGAGGACAGCAGTGATTGGTGATTGGCAATGAGTAGGAGCAGGTGAGGGGGGTGGATCCCATCCATGAGAAAGGGGGAGGGTTGCTGACTAGATGACTCTTTTCTACATATACTGTAAGTATTTGCAGCTTTTATTCACGAAACCTGGCGTAAAATAGTCACATGGTTGTTGTTGAAGAGAAAAACATGCGGCCATTACGATGTGAAAAGAAAACAGCCTCCACAGCATGTTGTAGTCCAAACAAACCCCCGTTCACTTGCATTGAACTCATTTTCCCAGAAGCCCTAGCAGCCCAGAGCATGGCTAGATTTCCGGTTTCGTCATCATAACGCAACGGCCTCGTCACCAGGTCGGCGACAAATCAGCTCTTTTTTTTTTAATTATTAAAAAACGCAGGCCCAGGCGGTGGCGTAACCGTCTGGGCACCCGACTGGTAATCCAGTCGCAGTGTGCCGCGGGTTCGACTCCCGAGCCCGACACGGCCTTTACTGCATGTCTTCCCCCATCTCTCTCCCGTTTCCTGTCAGCCTACTGTCTGTCCCTTCAAAAAAAAAACTAATAAAAAGGCGTAAGCCGCAAAAAAATATCTAAAAAAACACATGGATGAAATAGCGAAGAACACGAGTTAGGCAGTAGTGTTAATTAATATTAATGTTACGAAAGAAAGAGACAAACATTGTAATAATAGCCGATCTGCAAGCTCACTGTGAGGCGTTGTGAGCTTGTAGATTTGTAATATTTTCGCATTCATGTAATGCCTACAATTCCGATTGCTTCTAAGGGTAGCAATCGGAATCGGAATATGATTACGGTATGTTGGAGGCCAGGGTTTGTTTTAATTGAACTAAAGCATCCAGGTGTGAAGGCACCCTAAGTGGGACAAGAGAGTCCTTTAATAGATGCTGGAAGCTGGTTCTAAATCCAGGAATAATGCATATTTAAATGTGTTATGTATTAATGAATTCATTCATTTATTTATGTATGTTTCCATCTGGTGTTTCAGACTGGCTCACTGCAGCCTGTCAGAGAGATGCTGTGAAGCTCTGGCCTCAGCTGTAAGGTCAAATCCCTCCCTAAGAGAGTTGGACCTGAGCCTCAACGTGGTGAATGATTCAGTTCTGGAGAACTGCAAGTGAGTAGACTTGGGCTGTGTCCATGTTGGACAGTGCAGTGTTTCCCTTAACAGTGTATTCACTCTGACACGACGTCACAAAGCATGCAGAGAGAACAATGCAGTGCCTCAAAGAAACTGGAAATATTAACAGCATTTGTACTCAAAACTAAACAACAACAACAAACTAAATCTAATAACAACAAGACATATCCAATATGTAATAGTTTCTCACCGAGGCTAAGTCATTGATTTATTTACTTTTTTAATTAACATTTTCAGTTATTTCATGTCAGCAGGGAATCATATCTATAAAAAGCTATGGCTTATAGAGTAATGTCTTATAGAGTAATGTCTTGTAGAGTAATGTCTTATAGTGTAATGTCTTGCAGAAAACGAGTTGAGAAAACAGGCTTGAAAGGTTCACTTCTGTGGACTCTAACATTACATCTAGGTACATGTTTAAGGACTTATTTCAGCTCTGACATTTATTTCAGACATGCTCTAGTATGTGAATAGTGACAGTCTGCCTTTTTTAACTCATTTTGGATTAAAAAAAAAAAAAGAACATTGATGCATTGTTGTTCTACTTCCTACAGAGTGAAACAGTGTAGTGTCAGCTAGTGGAGACGTTGTGTTGGACAGTTAGACATTGATGCATTGTTGTTCTACTTCCTACAGAGTGAAACATGGAGGAGAAGATAGGTTTAATTCTACACTCATTTCAAAACGTGAGTATCTGTCTGTGTCAAAATCACACATTAACATTATATACTGTTGCATACTTGGTTGATGTTGTCCTGAAAACTCTTGTGCTCTCTACTCTCTGCTCTTGGCCTGGTCCTTAACACATCAAGATGAGGTCATGTGGTCTGACAGAAACAATGGGCCTCATTCACTAACCTGTATTTCGTCTATATTGGCATAAGTTCAGTTCTGACGTGCGATGCTTGAAGGCTGGTGCAGAGCCGTGATGTGTGCAGATCACAGGTGGATCTCGTTTTTGTTTGAAAGTCACAAGTGATCTCCCGTGTCGATCATTGGCATTGTTCCACGCTCCATTTAACGCCATACAAGACAACTGGAAATATAAATCACACGTGTGTGAACTGAGCGGTGCAACTATACATTTACTGTTATAGTTACTGTACTGCACTGTGCTCTGTACTGTATTGTAGTGTACTGTGCTCTATGCTGTACTTTGATTATTTTGGGGGGGAAATAGTTAGTTACCGTGTGTTACCATGCGGTGGTCCCCGGGGGGTCCCCAGAACATCCAGACCACCAGGAACGCGCCCAGGGGGCAGGGCCCAGTTCTGGCAAGCCTTCCCACGTCCAAAACGGTCGAGAAATGAGAGAGTTACCGTGTTGCAGCTTTCCGTGCTCGGACAGAAAGACAGACAGGTACACAGAGAGACAGACAGGTACACAGAGAGACAGACAGGTACACAGAGAGACAGACACATAGAGACAGACAGGTACACACAGAGATAGACAGGTACAAAGAGAGACAGACAGGTACACACTACACACAGAGACAGACAGGTACACAGAGACAGACAGGTACACACAGAGACAGACAGGAACATGTAGAGACAGACAGGTACACAGAGAGACAGACAGGTACACAGAGAGACAGACAGGTACACAGAGAGACAGACAGGTACACACTACACACAGAGAGACAGACAGGTACACAGAGACAGACAGGTACACACAGAGACAGACAGGAACATGTAGAGACAGACAGGTACACAGAGAGACAGACAGGTACACAGAGAGACAGACAGGTTCACAGAGAGACAGACAGGTACACAGAGAGACAGACAGGTACACAGAGAGACAGACAGGTTCACAGAGAGACAGACAGGTACACAGAGAGACAGACAGGTACACAGAGAGACAGGCAGGTACACAGAGAGACAGACAGGTACATAGCTGTGTAATGGAGAGGAGGCACTGCTCATAAAACTACAGATCTGAGATTTCAAGGCGTGTAATAAAGTGGAAAAGATTGTGAAAATAGCAGATCTACAAGCTCACAATGCCTCAAACTAAATGTAATGCCTATAGAATTCCAAGGGCTTGTCAATGTGGGGGTTCAATTATTTTGAGGGTCCCCAGTTCAAATAGGATTATTTTGGGGGTCCACAGTTCAAATAAAATCACACTGCGGCGGTGGCTCAGGGGTAGAGTGCCTGGATGGTAACCGTAAGGTTGCCAGTTCGAACCCGGGCTCCCCCAGAGTTACTGTCGAAGTGTCCTTGAGCAAGACACTGAACCCCTAATTGCTCCCGATGTGCTAGTTGGTGCCTTGCATGGTTTCCGCTGCCATCGGTGTATGAATGTGTGTGTGAATGGGTGAATGTAATGCACAATCTCTGTAAAGCGCCTTGGATAAAGGCGCTATATAAATACACCATTTACCATTTACCATTTACACTGTGGAGACTTTAAGACATTCTGCCCCCTGGTGGAGACTTTAAGACATTCTGCCCCCTGGTGGAGACTTTAAGACATTCTGCCCCCTGGTGGTTGGACTCTGACAGTGACGATCTTCTCTATTACATTTTAAATGTATCAAGTCTTAATTTAGTCGACTAAGACTAAATAATGTACAAATGACTAAAATAGGACTAAAACTAAATGGTATGTTATTCAAAAGACAAAATCAAAATGTGTTGTCAAAATTAACACTGCATTAGTTTGTAGATCTGTGTGTGTGTGTGTGTGTGTGTGTGTGTGTGTGTGTGTGTGTGTGTGTGTGTGTGTGTGTGTGTGTGTGTGTGTGTGTGTGTGTGTGTGTGTGTGTGTGTGTGTGTGTGTGTGTGTGTGTGCGTGCGCGTACATGTGAGTGCTTCAGTCAGTGAATGATGTATATAATGTTTACTGTGTTGTTTTCTCATCAGATTCCCAGCGTCTCACACTGGACTCAAACACAGCACACTGTGACCTCTCTCTGTCTGAGGACAACAGGAAGGTCACACGGGGGTCACAGAGGTCAGGGGGTCAGCGTCCTCCTGATCACCCAGACAGGTTTGATGTCCCTGAACAGGTTCTGAGTTCACAGAGTGTGACTGGACGCTGTTCCTGGGAGGTAGAGTGCAGTGGAGGGGTTCATATAGGAGTGGCTGACGGAACAATCAGCAGGAAAGGAGTTGGTGCTGACTGTTGGTTTGGATCCAATGATAAGTCCTGGGGTCTGTACTGTGATGGTGTTGGTGGTCTCAGTTACTCTGTCAGACACAACAGACAGAGGACTGACCTCCCTGTCAGAGCCTCTAAAGGCTCCAACAGAGTATCAGTGTATGTGGACCGTCCCGCTGGGACTCTGTCCTTCTACACAGTGTGCTCTGACTCACTGAGACACCTGTACACCTTCCAGACCAGGTCCACTGGACCTCTCTATGCTGGGTTCTGGTTAGAGTCCTCCTCCTACTCCCCCTCCTCAGTGCGTCTGTGTGAGCAGAGATAGAGTCTCTATGTGAGGGTGACATCATCAGGTCATCATGTGAGGGTGACATCATCAGGTCGCCATGGTTACTCAACATGTTTGAGTGAGTGCAGGTTGTCATGGTTACCACCGTTGCCACGGGGTACCGGCCACCGGCCTAGTGTTACATCATGGGCGCCATATTTGGGCATGCGTGACTCGCCGTGACATCACGGTGACATCATCGTGATGATGTAATAAGCAGCACAGTCAGTGACATCATTGTGATGATGTGATAATCAGAGCAGTGACATCACCATTACAGCTCCTGGCCGTTGTCATGTCAACACCCCCTCAAGCATTTGACCTTTGACCCCGGACCCCCGTTAGATCAGATTTGTGTCGTTAAAAATGTCACAAACTGTACAATAATGCATTGTGAGCTTGTAGATCTGCTATTTTCAAATATCAAAGTAATATAATATATTACTTTGATATTGGCAACCATATTACAACCATATTATGGTTAATATTTGATCATTTAGCTTCTAGGACCCCCTGGAACCCCCTCAAGGACCCCCGGGGGACCCTGGACCACACTTTGAGAACCAGTTAGTGTTGATTTATGTCCTTTGACCTGGTAGACGGGGAGAGTATTTGACCTTTGACCTGGTAGACAGGGAGAGTATTTGACCTTTGACCTTCTGAAGCATCCTCTGAGTAACTGCTGGGTCTCAGAGTGGAGGCTGCAGCAGAGTGGAGGCTGCAGCAGAGTGGAGGCTGCAGCAGAGCTCAGAGTGGAGGCTGCAGCAGAGCTCAGTGTGGAGGCTGCAGCAGAGTGGAGGCTGCAGCAGAGCTCAGTGTGGAGGCTGCAGCAGAGTGGAGGCTGCAGCAGAGTGGAGGCTGCAGCAGAGTGGAGGCTGCAGCAGAGTGGAGGCTGCAGCAGAGCTCAGAGTGGAGGCTGCAGCAGAGTGGAGGCTGCAGCAGAGTGGAGGCTGCAGCAGAGTGGAGGCTGCAGCAGAGCTCAGAGTGGAGGCTGCAGCAGAGTGGAGGCTGCAGCAGAGCTCAGTGTGGAGGCTGCAGCAGAGCTCAGTGTGGAGGCTGCAGCAGAGTGGAGGCTGCAGCAGAGTGGAGGCTGCAGCAGAGCTCAGAGTGGAGGCTGCAGCAGAGTGGAGGCTGCAGCAGAGCTCAGTGTGGAGGCTGCAGCAGAGCTCAGTGTGGAGGCTGCAGCAGAGTGGAGGCTGCAGCAGAGCTCAGTGTGGAGGCTGCAGCAGAGCTCAGTGTGGAGGCTGCAGCAGAGTGGAGGCTGCAGCAGAGTGGAGGCTGCAGCAGAGCTCAGAGTGGAGGCTGCAGCAGAGCTCAGAGTGGAGGCTGCAGCAGAGCAGGTTGTTTCTGGACTTCACCTTCGCTGCCGTTCCCTCTTAGGTGTTCCAGAAGGACAGGGTTCTGTCGAGGGTCACACCGAGGTGGGTTGGTTTAGAGGTTCTGTCCAGGGTCACACCGAGGTGGGTTGGATTAGAGGTTCTGTCGAGGGTCACACCGAGGTGGGTTGGATTAGAGGTTCTGTCGAGGGTCACACCGAGGTGGGTTGGATTAGAGGTTCTGTCGAGGGTCACACCGAGGTGGGTTGGATTAGAGGTTCTGTCGAGGGTCACACCGAGGTGGTTGGATTAGAGGTTCTGTCGAGGGTCACACCGAGGTGGGTTGGATTATGGGTTCTGTCGAGGGTCACACCGAGGTGGGTTGGATTAGAGGAAGCTTTATCTTGAGTCCACTCAGATGATGTTCAGTTCTCTGGCAGCTTTAGCGTTGTGGAGATGGAATACGCTGGAAACTGGTTTAGTTGGGCTTGGTTTTAGGCGCCAGGTGTTGCAGAACCGGTCCAGTTCTGTAAAGGTCTTCGGTGAGCACCTGTTCCGGTGGGTCAAGGTCTGGTGGTTTGGAATGCCAGACAGATGTCGTCTGCATAGAGGAATGTTGCAGTTTTCAGTGGATGGCGGGTGGTTTTGTGTAGAGGTTGGACAGGGTTGGAACTCTAGAACTGAGCCCTGCGGGACTCCATTTCTCTGTGTTCTCTGTGCGCTCGTGTTCTGTCCGAGGTGAACTCTGAACCTCCGGGTTGGTCAGCAGAGCTTGAATTACTGCCGTTGTCCAGCAGGGAGTGTCCTTTGTTTCACTATGAGGTCTTTGTGAGTTTCACTGTGAGGTCTTTGTACCAGACCGTATCATAGACAGCTGTGAGGTGGAGAAACACAGTCTCTGTCTTCAGTCATCTAGACTGAAGACAGGGACCAGGGACCACACACACACACACACACACACTGCTCCACTTCCATCTAGACCCCACCAGCTGACTTCACCATCCAACCAGCCTGGAGAAAGGAAAGGGAGTCCAAGGAGCTCCCAAACAAACACCTGGTGTCAGACCCCAACCAACAGGACCCTGGCACCACCCTCAATAGATTCATAGATCCAACCAACAGGACCCTGGCACCACCCTCAATAGATTCATAGATCCAACCAACAGGACCCTGGCACCACCCTCAATAGATTCATAGATCCAACCAACAGGACCCTGGCACCACCCTCAATAGATTCATAGATCCAACCAAGATGTCCCTGTTCACTTTCTCTGCTCTCCTATAGTCAATGTATATCATTTTATCACAACAATGTACAATCTGGAATCCATTCCTTACAATACATTTCACCAATGTGTTTGTAAAGGTTTCTAGTAACAAACATACGTGTAAAACAAATGCTTCGTCATGTGGGTTAATATTGACTGTAGAAAAGTAATGGTTTTCCTCTAATGACTGTAACCGATTTATGAACGGCAGTAATGCCCGATGTCCTCAGCCACTTTCATTAGTGTTCAATTTTGTAGAATAATGTTTGTATATTTGTATATTTCTATATATTGGCCAAACATATACCATAAGTCAGAGCGCGGTGATCACAAGAACGTTTTCCAAAACAAATCCTTGCAATGATTTCAATGTGTTTGTAAAGGTGTCTAGTAACACACAAACAGAAGGTTGACTAGACTTCTTGTCTGCTCTCCTACTGCTGTGATGAACATGTTGTTGACTAGACTTCATGTCATCACTCTGGATTCACACATCTACTAAATGTGTTGTTAATTAACTGAAATCAATCATTGTTTATATATTGATTCATTAATAGATCATTATTTCCTAACTCGTTCCATTATTGTGTTTTCATTGAATATCCATATGTGATATCGTTCTCATTCTCCACATGTTATTGTATGATCATGTGTAGAAGTCATAATGTTATTGTATGATCATGTGTAGAAGTCATAATGTTATTGTATGATCATGTGTAGAAGTCATAATGTTATTGTACAACAACATGGACACAGCTCATTGGTCGTATAAAACTGTGTTGACAGCGACCAAACAGACTTACGTGGCCGGTTAAGACTGTGTTGACAGCAAAAAGACTTACGTGGCCAGTTAAGACTGTGTTGACAGCGACCAAACAGACTTACGTGGCCGGTTAAGACTGTGTTGACAGCGACCAAACAGACTTACGTGGCCGGTTAATTCTTTATTTCCCATGTCCGTATATATATATAAGTACCCCGGCGCTAGGGGGCGTCATATCCCAGGTCCGTATATATCGTACGTCGACACTAGGGGGCGTCATATCCCAGGTCCGTATGTATACGTAACCCAACGTATACTCCGTCTTAATGGTTGAGGCCTACGGAAAGATGAATGAAAGTATTCAATACAAAATGGCTAGAAACGTATAGGTACGCTATTCGCAACGGACGCATGGCTGACATATGACGTCGACTACCTTTTTTCACTGACGAAAAACTAAATGGAAACTAAATGAAAACGAAGCTACGATGACTACAACTGAGACTAAATATAGGCTACTGACGATTTCGTCAACAAATAAAAACTAAAATCTGTACATTAATAAAGCTAATCACAGCACGTCCTCGAATGACATCCTTGCAGAGACTCCTGGGTAATGAAGTCAAAGACGTTCATTGGCCGCCATGTTATTTGTGTCCAGACTCCCAGTCTGTAGTGCTGCTTTAAGCTGATAATTATGTGTACCAGTGCACATGGTAACGTCTGTCCCAACAGCCAGGAATCTTGGTGTTGTCCTGGACAGTCAGCTCTCGTTCAAACCTCACATCACAGCTGTCACTCGATCCTGTAGGTTCACACTCTATAACATACGACGAATTAGACCGTTCCTCACCCAGGAATCAGCCCAGCTCCTAATCCAGACAACAGTCTTATCAAAACTCGACTACTGTAACTCCCTCCTTACTGGCCTACCAGCATGTGCACTTAAGCCTCTCCAGCTGATCCAAAATGCAGCAGCTCGCTTGGTCTTCAACCAGCCAAAATTCTCACATGTCTCCCCCCTGCTCCGCTCCCTCCACTGGCTCCCGGTCGCTGCCCGCACAGAATACAAAACTCTGATGCTGGCATTCAAAGCAACCAAAGGTATGGCTCCCCCATATCTTACAAGTATGATTGAACCCTACAAACCCTCCCGCGCACTCAGATCAGCCAACGCAGGGAAGCTGGAAGTACCCTCACTAAAAACGCCGGGACAACGCTCCACACGTCCCAAACTCTTCTCCCTTCTGGCTCCAAAACTGTGGAATGCACTTCCCATTGCAGTCAAAACTGCAGCATCACTCCCAATCTTCCGCCGTAGCCTGAAAACCCACCTTTTCAGACTCCATCATGGCCCTTAGCACTTACCCTAAACCCTTAGATAGCATTTCTGTTGGATTATATAGCATTTGATACAGACTTATAGCATGTTATGTAGACAGCACTGTAATTGTATTGTATGTAGTCATAGCACGCCATAGTACACATATATAGCATAGTAGTAAAGATGTATAGTTTATATGTATAGTGTATGTATAGTTTCACTATATAAATATTCCACTGTTACTTTCTTAGCTTACGCATGTTTCATGATAAATGCTTTTTATGTGATGTATTCCCATGCTTTGTTCTTGCTTAAATGTAAGTCGCTCTGGATTAAGAGCGTCTGCTAAATGCCTAAATTGTAAATTGTAAATTGTGCACTGCTGGAAGCTATTCCCTAAAGTCACCACTAGAGAGCAGCATTACCACATGGATGGATACACTGAGCTTGAGCAGCCTGCCATGTCACTCAAAGGGAACACTCTCCCATATAAGCACACACACACACACACACACACACACACACACCTGACCTGACCTGGCAACCACGCAGAGCTTCAGGCAGTGCTACTTGCTGTGCTACTTGCTGAATGACATCTCATACTTCTGCATCAATTCCCTGTAATACACTTTTTGCTGTATTCCACTACTTTCTGGGTTGAGAAGGTTACAATACCAGCGTTTCAGCGAAACTAAAGTGTTGCTTGGTGAGGCTCGTTTTTAGCCGGGATCCAGGTAAAAGCAGAGGTTTAATTGCAGCCTGGCGTGGCTCGTCTGTAGCCCGGGACCAGGATAGCAATATGCCGAAGGAAAAGCAGAACAAAACGAGGCAGAACTGGGTGGAAAACCGGGAGGACCGGGAGGACGAGATGGATGAGATTAAGAAATCTCTCGACTTCATGTCGGCAGAAATATCGAAAGTTGCGGAGCAACAGAAGAAAATAATTGAGCTGATGGGAGAAATCCAGGCACTTAAAAAGATGAACATTGAAAAGGACAGAATGATAAACCAGTTGGAGCATCGAGTGGCTGACTTGGAGCAATACTCCAGAATGAACAACATAATCGTCAACGGACTGAAGACCAAACACCGGTCCTACGCCAGAGCGGCAGCCGCGGGGAATGACGCCACGGCGCGGGAGGGAATCCCCTCTGAGCCCGAGACGGAGACGCTGGAGCAGCAGGTGGTTGGCTTCTTGGAAAGCCAGGAGATCACCGTGGACAGAAACAACATTGAAGCCTGTCACACCCTGCCTACCAGAACCAAGGGAGCTATACCAGCGATAGTAATTCGATTCACCAACAGAAAGAGCAAGATTTCGATCCTGAAACAGTGTGGTAATTTAAAAGGGTCTAATGTGTTCATAAATGAGCACCTTACCAAGAGGAACGGCGAAATCGCCAGACGTGCACGCATGTTGAGAAAACAAAACAAGATTGAAGCTACATGGACTGCGAGCTGTAAAGTGTTTATTAAGCTGAACGGAGAGGACGCAAAAGTGGTAGTCATACATGACATCAGCGAACTGGACGAGTTTGATGTTGCTGTGAGGTAGGACCCTGGCGTCTATTATTTTAATAATGGACATTTATTTTAATCATGATGACAATGTCACATACTATTAACTTGCCTAAAAAGGGAATGTTGATAGCTCATCTAAATGTGTGCAGTCTGAGGAACAAGTTGCATGAACTATGTTGTCTGGTTGAATCAAACAGCTTTCACATAGCCTACTAGCAATATCAGAGACACACCTTGACTCAACTTTTGATGATGCAGAAGTTGCAATTGATGGTTATAATGTGTTCAGAAGGGATAGAGACAAGCATGGGGGTGGCGTTGCCATCTATGTGAAACATGATATTCCGGTAAAAAAGAGATGTGACTTAATGATGAATGAAATTGAAGCATTATGGTTACAGATACATATACCACATTTAAAACCTATTTTAATTGGGTGCTGTTACAGGCCACCAAGTGCAAATGCTAAGTATCTGGATAACATCTGTGAAATGTTGGACAAAACAGCTGATTATAATAATGAAATTTACTTCCTGACAGATATGAACATAAATGCATTTAATGTCAATTGCCCCATGTGGAAGAAAATAATGTCTGTTTGCTAAAATATGTAACCTGTCTCAGCTAGTAACATCAGCAACAAGAACTGTCACAAACAAGTTTGCTGTAACAACAAAAACATGTATTGATCACATCTATACTAACAGACCCCAGCAATGTTCCAAGGCAATATCAGTAACAGTGGGTTGCAGTGATCATAACTTGATTGCAGTTGTTAGAAAAACTCATATACCTAAAGCTGGCTCTAGGATTATTTATAGAAGGTCTTATAAAATGTTTAATGAGGCATCATTTGAGGGAGAAATAAGTAGTGTAAGCTGGTCCGATATATGCAATAATGAAAATCCAGAAAAAGCGCTAAGTGAGTTCATGAAAATGTTTTTGGAGATTGCTGATAAACATGCTCCAATGAAAAAATGGACTGCACGGTCAAAAAATGCTCCCTGGTTGGATTATGAATTGAGGAGATTAATGGCCAACCGTAATGATGCAAAAAGAGCTGCAGATAAATCAGGGTTACTATTGGATAGGCAACATTACTGCAAACTTAGAAATGCAGTGACAAAATTGAATAATAATAAAAAGAATAAATACTTTGTGCTTAAAATTAATGATGCTAAAAATGATAAAAAGATGCTGTGGAAAACGCTGAATAATATAATGGGGAGGAATCCAAACTTGTATAACTCTTTTATAGAAACAGACGGGTCATTTATCACAAAGCCATATGAAATAGCCAATTATTTTAATAATTACTTTATAAACAAGGTGGATAAACTGAGGAATGACATGTGTACAAATACAATAGGCAACAATGGGTCAAATAACAACATCACAAATTGTATAATGAGAGGAAAGGAGTGTATGTTTGGATTTCACCAGGTTGTGGAGGGAAATATTGAAAAAACGCTGTTACATCTATCGGATGACAAACCTTCAGGTACAGACAATCTTGACTGCAAATTACTTAGAATAGCAGCTAAATATATTTCAAGGCCCTTATGTCACATATTCAATAAATGCCTAGAGTATGGTGTATGCCCCAAGATTTGGAAGGAAGCAAAGGTTATTCCACTGCCCAAGGATAAAAGAGCAGCATTTGCTGGTCCAAACAGTCGTCCGATAAGTCTTCTTCCAGTACTGAGTAAAATTCTAGAAAAGATTGTATATGATCAGATTCAAGACTATCTAGCAAGTAATGAGCTGATAACAAGCTGCCAACATGCATACAGAGAAGGTCACTCCACAAGCACTGCTCTGGCACAAATGACTGATGATTGGCTAAAGAACATGGATGATAAGAGACTTGTGGGGACGGTACTGTTAGATTTCAGTGCTGCTTTTGATGTTATCGATCATGATTTGTTATTAGGAAAGCTTGAATGCTATGGTTTTGGCCCTGTTGCTTTGTCTTGGATGGGGAGCTACCTGTCAAAGAGAAAGCAGAGGGTATATTTCAACGGAAGCTTTTCTGACAGTAAGGAGCTGCAGTGCGGGGTTCCTCAGGGAAGCTCATTAGGGCCTCTCCTATTTTCGATATTTACTAATGACTTACCTTTGGTATTGAATAAATCTAATGTAGTAATGTACGCGGATGACTCGACAATGTACAGTACAGCATCTACAGTAGGCGAATTAAATGATATACTAAAGTATGAAATAAAAGAAGTAGCGGATTGGGTTGATGAGAATAAATTAGTATTGAACATTGCTAAAACCAAGTGCATGGTGTTTGGATCTAGACATAAGCTAGAGGGTGATCCTCAACTGAGCCTGTCACTTGCCGGGAAGCCAGTAGAACAGGTAACAGAGGCTAAATTACTTGGAGTGGTACTAGATCCTAAACTTAATTGGACTAAACAAATTGACAATATAGTAACTAAAATGGGAAGAAGTATTGCCGTAACCAGGAAATGTTCTAGCTACATAACACTAAACACTAGGAAAGCAGTAATTCAAGCTCTAGTGTTATCACAACTTGAGTATTGCCCAGTCATCTGGTCATCAGCTACAAAAACAGACATACATAAACTACAAATAGCTCAAAACAAAGCTGCCAGATTAGCTCTCCAGTGTTCCAACAGGACACACATTGCAGAAATGCACAGAAATCTATCATGGCTTACTGTTGAGAATAGATTACATTCACGTATTCTTACGTTTTTCAGAAATGTATTAATGGACAAAAAACCACAGTATTTCTTTGAACAGGTAGCACATGTAAGAGACGAACATAATCATATGACTAGACAAGCCAGTTCGGGTGTTTTGGTGGCACCTAAACCAAGAACAAATATTCTTAAATCTTCTATTATCTATAGAGCAGTAATAGGTTGGAATGCACTACCAAAGTGTATAACCAATACAAATACAAAATTCATCTTTAAAATCAAGTTAAAAGAACACCTTATGTAAATCATACTGCAGTAACCCTGGGAAAAGAACAATTCAAATGTATAATGTGTTGAAAGTGATTTTTTTATTTTTATTGCTATGTTTCTTTGTTTTTTATTTCTCCTATGTTCTTTTTTTTTTTTTTTTTCTTATTTTATATTTTATTTTACTGTTTTATGTTGAGTTAGTGTTTGTAAACAATTGTAAGTATTGCCTATGTTAAATGTTTGTCTGTGTCGGACCCCAGGAAGACTAGCTTTTGTCAAGGCAAAAGCTAATGGGGATCCTTATAAACAATAAATAATAAACACACACACACACACACACACACAAACACACACACACATTTTTACTCCTTCCTAAAAAAGTAGTGGAGTCAAAGGTTAATGCAGTTTCTCAAAATGTTTTTTTTAATATCCAGGATCTCATACAAGTTTTGTGTAGTTTAAAAAAGAAAATCTAAAATATTTTCTCATGTGATGTATTGCAACAACGCCTTAAGCTTAACTGTAGAAACTATTCTCAAAGAATAGCAATATTATATTATCTATACAACTTCTTTACTGTGAAGCATGTTTTGAAGACTAGCATCCAGAAACCACACTTAAAGATGGAGTGCCACGATGTTTTTCCACCCTAAAACATGATCAGGTATTATTATAATATATCTTTTCCAAAAAGTGTACAGTATTTGTTAAAATCATGCTTTTATGTGGGCACGCCCACCAGTTCATTAAGTATGCCTGGTTTGCCTGGTGGGTGGTGATGGGTGGTGAATCCTCCTGAACTGAAGCCACACCCACAGCTGTAGTTGTATGATAAAGGAGGAGGGGTTAGGGGAGGGGCTGATAATGTGATGTCACTATATTGCTGTTTATTTCATTGGCCCGTTGACTGTCAAGGGTTCAGCCTCCAGGAAGAAACCCTAAATACAAAGTTAATACACCATTGCACATAAAAACAACTCCAGGGTGTCTAATGAAGTACTGTCACCTCATAGACACATACAGTAGACTCCAGGGTGTCTAATGAAGTACTGTCACCTCAGACACATACAGTAGACTCCAGGGTGTCTAATGAAGTACGGCCACCTCATAGACACATACAGTAGACTCCAGGGTGTCTAATGAAGTACTGCCACCTCGTAGACACATACAGTAGACTCCAGGGTGTCTAATGAAGTACTGTCACCTCATAGACACATACAGTAGACTCCAGGGTGTCTAATGAAGTACTGTCACCTCATAGACACATACAGTAGACTCCAGGGTGTCTAATGAAGTACTGTCACCTCATAGACACATACAGTAGACTCCAGGGTGTCTAATGAAGTACTGTCACCTCATAGACACATACAGTAGACTCCAGGGTGTCTAATGAAGTACTGTCACCTCATAGACACATACAGTAGACTCCAGGGTGTCTAATGAAGTACTGTCACCTCATAGACACATACAGTAGACTCCAGGGTGTCTAATGAAGTACTGCCACCTCATAGACACATACAGTAGACTCCAGGGTGTCTAATGAAGTACTGTCACCTCATAGACACATACAGTAGACTCCAGGGTGTCTAATGAAGTACTGTCACCTCATAGACACATGCAAAACTGGAAAAATACAAAGATTGTGGCACTCCATCTTTAAAAGCACTAAAGAAACGTGTAAATGTGCGGAGGTGCCGTAGTCAAGCGGGTCGGGCGTGGATACCAAGGTGAGCGTTTTTAAAACAAGAACAAAGCTGGTTCGAGTCCAGCCTACTGCAGTAGCAGTACTGAATCCAACACCACGTCTACAAATCTACTGGGATACGCTTAGCGTTGATCTGGAATCAGATCGGCGAAGAAATACCCGTGTATTTGAGGTTAAACGGATTGCATTTATATTGCACTTTTCTCCAAAGCGCCTCGCATCACAATGTACTTCAACATTCACCAGTGTTGTTTTTGGCAGCACATTTTTATTTTAGTTTTAGTCACATTTTAGTCACCTGGAATGTTTTAGTGTTAGTCTAGTTTTAGTCGACGAAAAATCATAATATTTTGGTCGACTAAATCTACAGGTGATTTAAATCGACTAAAATGTATTTCGGCGGGCCTTGATGCCGTCGTATAATGACTGATTTTACACTCGCTGAAAATAGCCGATCTACAAGCTCACAACGCGTCGTGGCTATTTTCAGCATGCAACCCAGTGTAAAATGACTTATACTTGATCTCTTGTCCACTAGACCCTTCCTAACATTTTAGTCTAGTTTTTATTTGTTGACGATATTTTTTGCGGCTTATGACTTTTATTGGTTTTTTGAAGGGACAGACAGTAGGCTGACAGGAAACGGGAGAGAGAGATGGGGGAAGACATGCAGTAAAGGCCGTGTCGGGCTCGGGAGTCGAACCCGCGGCACACTGCGACTGGATTACCAGTCGGGTGCCCAGACGGTTACGCCACCGCCTGGGCCTACTTTTAAATTGTTGACAAACTATATTTAGTCATAGTTTTAGTCATCATGGCGTAGTTTTTATTTCGTTTTTATGTAGTTTTTGTCAGTGAAAAGTCAGAGTCAGGGGTTCAGAGTCAGGGGTTCAGATAAAAATGTACAGTTTAGCTATGGGACAACCAGGATCACTAACCACTCAGCCATTGGAAGCTCCATAACCTTGTCTGATTGGCCAACGTCTCGCCACTGTGGGCTGGACAACACGAGGCTGATGTGGCGCGTCCCTCCGCGTCCATCCCTCATTGGCTGAGGGCCTTTTCGCCTGCGTGCGCTGGACAGCAGAGTTCTGTCAACATGCCAGTCCAAAGGGCCGTGGTGTGTTTGACTAGTTTACTAGGACAAAGAGAACATGACTAGGGTACTAGGACAAAGGGAACATATCTGGTCCTCTGTGGCCAGAAAAGCACATAGGTCTGTTTCAGGCTATATACTCACCCCCCGATGGTGGAGGAAACCATGCAAGGCTCCAACCTGCACATTGATGGAGGAGGAAACCATGCAAGGCACCGACCAGCACATCGATGGTGGAGGAAACCATGCAAGGCTCCAACCTGCACATCGATGGTGGAGGAAACCATGCAAGGCTCCAACCTGCACATCGATGGTGGAGGAAACCATGCAAGGCTCCAACCTGCACATCGGTGGTGGAGGAAACCATGCAAGGCTCCAACCTGCACATCGATGGTGGAGGAAACCATGCAAGGCTCCAACCTGCACATCGATGGAGGAAACCATGCAAGGCTCCAACCTGCACATCGATGGAGGAGGAAACCATGCAAGGCTCCAACCTGCACATCGATGGAGGAAACCATGCAAGGCTCCAACCTGCACATCGATGGTGGAGGAAACCATGCAAGGCTCCAACCTGCACATCGATGGAGGAAACCATGCAAGGCTCCAACCTGCACATCGATGGAGGAGGAAACCATGCAAGGCTCCAACCTGCACATCGATGGAGGAAACCATGCAAGGCTCCAACCTGCACATCGATGGAGGAAACCATGCAAGGCTCCAACCTGCACATCGATGGAGGAAACCATGCAAGGCTCCAACCTGCACATCGATGGAGGAAACCATGCAAGGCTCCAACCTGCACATCGATGGTGGAGGAAACCATGCAAGGCTCCAACCTGCACATCGGGAGCAATCAGGGGTTCAGAGTCTTGCTCAAGGACACTTCAACACTTAACTGTCACTCACATTTAGATGCATTAAAGTCATTGTAGAACATTTCAATATAGAAACACCAGGTGGCGCTGCTGGCTCCGGTAGGGGTAGAGTGGACGCTTTGAAACCGGGCGTTTTTTTCCGACCCTCGGTTGGGTTCCTCCCGGCAGCTTGTCGATGCGTCCTGGAGCAAGGCAGTGTCCCGTTACAGCCTGGTGTGTCCTGGAGCAAGGCAGTGTCCCGTTACAGCCTGGTGTGGGGGAGGACAGCACGGTACACACACCAAGGAAGAGGCTAAAATAATAACATTATTTATTTCATTAGTATAAAGTGTAAAAAGTGTCACAGGGGGGAGAGCCTTGTCAAGTTGTCACTACAGTATCGCTTCTCACTGGTCACAGTTGTGCGAGCACGTTCTGTAGAAGAATGTAAATTTGAACTAAACCCGACACATGCCTTTAAAATAAGATTTAAAACAAAAAACCTCTTCCCAGCCCTATTTTGCCACTGACCCACTTAAGTACAGTACAGTACAGTACTTGGGTAAATGTACTTTGTTGCTTTACAGCACAGGGCAGTTCTATGCAAAATGTCACATAAAACATGCACGCGCACGTGCGCTTGCGCACACACACACACACACACACACACACACACGACACGATCGGTCATAAAAGTTTTATTTCGTATACACATATAGAAAAATGTTTGGCACACTTTGTCTACGACAGAGAGGACAGTATATTATATATATATATATATATATATATATATATATATCTTAATTTGCTCTGAACTATTTTACATTAATAAAAGGAAACAACACCTATAATTACAATTATATTCTGATTCTACTTACATTACATTATACATTAGACTACATACATTCATCATACATGCATGATGAACATACATTTTAAAATTCACATTTTAAAAGACCAGTCACATTATTGTTTGCATTTTTTTTAATCAATGTTTTCATTCTAGCTTGGCAGAGAAAACACTCATCGCTATCCACAAGCAGTTCAGAGATTATGGATTTGTGCCACGCTCTGTGAAGAAACCTCGACAGAAGCGCTATCTGCAGCCAGATGACATTCAGCGGGTCATATCCTTCATAAGAGGTATTGTAAACAAGTGTAATGCTTTATGGTGCCGTCCACAATAACAGTCTTTGTATTGAGTTGCGCTTGAAATGTACTGTAATCTGTTAATAAATATACTTCAATCAATCAGGTTATGCTGCAGAGTATGCTGTGGTTTTGCCAGGGCGCCAAGCAAACCAGAAAAACTTTTCTGGAGAAGTCCTCTCCTCTAGTACCACCAGGGCAGAAGTTTGGCGTAAATACCAGGAGACATCAAAGAAATATGAGCCTGGTAGGTTAAAAAGAAAGCATGTTATGATGTAAACACTAGGGGTGGATGCTATGTGAAAAACAACAAAGTGTGTGTGTGTGTGTGTGTGTGTGTGTGTGTGTGTGTGTGTGTGTGTGTGTGTGTGTGTGTGTGTGTGTGTGTGTGTGTGTGTGTGTGTGTGCGTGCGTGCGTGTGCGTGTGCGCGCCGCGCACCATGACTGTTATGATGGAAATCTGTAATAATCTGTCCTTTTTTTCCCAGATGTCCGTGTTTTGTCTCTTAGTTCATTCAGATACATCTGGAAGACGTTTCTGCCAGACATCAAGTGTACCAAGCCTATGTCAGACTTATGTTGGCAGTGTCAAAAGAACAACTACAAGGTATGTAGTTAATCATTAGGTAATCATTATGAATGGTCAAAATGATTCAAGATCACAAATATGAATTATAGGGTTTATTTGAGTTGATTTGGGCATTTTAGGCATATTTGATTACATTCTTACTGGCTTGTTTTAATTGTTTCTCTCCATTTATGTTACAGAGTAACCTTGTTAAAGGCTGGGTCCGCCTGCTGCACACGGCACTTTTCTCTTCTGTTGGGACTGCACTGTGGGACATTTGGGTTTATTGGTGTGTATCTGTTAACCCCCTGCACTGCATGTTTTGTATTGATTTTATTGTTTGAATTTAGATAGTTTTGGTGCTAGGCCTGTCCCCTTTCCTTCCCTAACTTCGAGTTTATTTCACTGTGCACGGGCCGACCCGCCCTTCCCTAAGAGAAATTACCAACCTGTCACTTTATTATCTTAAAAGTTACTACATTATGGCCCATCCTTTTGTACAGGTTTACCGAAGTAACGGTGTGGCAGAGGAAGAGAAACGTGACACACTGAATGTAGGCCTACAGCTAAAGCACTTGGCCCTGGTTAAGGGCGAGCGAGATCTCTATAACGACATGCGCAGAGACTGCAAAGAGATTTGCACAGATCAGGATCTGCATCTGCTGAACGGCCCTGTTCCACCTGCAAGCAGGGACTTCAAGATGCACTATTCCTTTGACTTTGCTCAACAGGTAAACTCAATTAAAACAAAAGATAAAGCAGATTTGTCTGTCTCATAATACAACAAAATATTAACAGCCTAATCTAATATAAGTACAACAGTTAATACGGCAGTGAATTAAAGTTAATGTGTTTCTTGTTTTTGTTATTTTCTTACAGGTCTTGTATCCACATCGCCATCACCAGCCAGGAGAGATATTTTTCAAAACTCCACGCAAGTGTGGAATTTTTGGTATATGCTGTGAAGGGATATCAGAACAGGTCAATTACCTTGTCGATGAAGGCATGACATGTGGCAAAGGGAGCAATGCAGTCATTAGCTATGTACACCACTTCTTCTGTGATTATGGACTGGGAGAGACGGACGTGGATCTTCACTGTGACAACTGCTGTGGCCAGAATAAAAACAGATTTGTCTTGTGGTATTGTGCCTGGCGCACGATACACAAACTGCATCATCAACTCGGGCTCCACTTTTTGATTGTAGGTCACACAAAATTTGCTCCTGACTGCTACTTCGGTCAGTTCAAGAAGATCTTCCACAAGTCAGACGCCCACAACCTGGCTGACATCGCTGCAATGGTGAACAACAGCTCAAAGCCCAACATTGCACAGCTGGTTGGAACAGAGGATGGCCGTGTGATGGTGCACTGCTATGACTGGCAGAAATTCCTCCAACCATACTTCCGCCCACTGGAGCACATCAAACAGTACCAGCATTTCCGGTGGGTTTATTTTATATTTAAACATGTATTTATTGACACTTTTCAATTATATAAAAACTTTTTTTTCTAGTGGGAATTTATTGTCTTTTCAACCCTATAACAACCACTACTTACATAATTTTATATTTCATCACATGCAGGTTTGATGCCGACAAGCCTGGCATGGTGTTTGCCAAGAAACAACACAACGATGAAGAAGAGGTGAAGTTCCAACTGCTTCGTGACGTCAACGTCCTGCCACCAAAGCATGGCTTTCCCACTCTACAACCAGCAGGACTGGACAGAGAGAGGCAGGCCTATCTGTACAAACACATCCGAGAGTTTTGTGAGGACTATGCCAAAGACACAACATGTCCTAAGCCACCACCCAGCCCACCATCACACCCAACAAAGTCAAAGACACCAGCAAGATTGTAGATTGTAGAATTTAAATAGGATGTTATACCAGGAATTGTTTGCTGTGTTGTTTGCTGTGTGGATTGTAATGTTTGCTGTGATTCGATTTTTTTAATTAATTATTCCTGGTGTAATTATTGTATATTGTGTGTATATATATATATATATATTGTGGAGTCTCTGTGTGGAATGAACAGGCGGAACAGGGAATTGCAGCACTTGAAAACGGCTGTTTTATTGCAGTTCAATAAATGATAGCATTCGTCACAGACAGGAGAAGCCCCACATAGGTCTCTCGGGCAAATTATAGTCCATACAGTATTATTTGCTTCACAGGCGTCATCCACAGCCTGGAGAAGGATGAGAACAAACGTTAGTTTCAACTTAGGTTATGCAGTCCCTTATAGCTCTTCTCCTCACTGGAGGGCTATGGTTACTAATAAATGATAAGAGGTGACGGCGAGGTCTTGCTTCGTGACGTCGTCAGTATTTATCCTTAACTGTAGTGGGTCTTCTCCCATAGCGGGGGTTCAGCTCCGAGAGAGCACCAGCCGTCCAGCCGAACCGGCGTATATAATGAGTGCCTGTTTGCTAGACAGTTCTCAATGCAATGTCTTTAGAATTATAGGTTTCCTTCCGACCTTATTATTAGTAGTTTCCGCGTCTTCGCCGTTGTGGCAGGGCTGCCCCCCTGCTGCAGTGCGATACGTGAGAACCGGAACTCCGGTTCCTATACTTCATTCATATCGTCCGTGGTTTCTGCCCCTCGGACATTTCCTGGACCGATCCTTAAAGCCTGTGATGAGGAGAGTGACAGTTAAGACATGCAGAGCTATACACATGAGTGTGTGTGTTTGGTGGAAGTGTGTGTGTCTGCTTACCCCCCGACGGTTTGCTTGTGCGTGCCTCCGTGAGCGTGTGTGTGAACCAGCCGCTGTCAGACGCACTACTAAGTCTTCCTTTTATATGACGGGTGTGGCCGCTTGCTGCTTTGGGCGCGGTCCATCCATCAGCTCAATCTGGCGGAGGAGGAGATTCGGGACGTAGACATCCCCTATTAGGCGGCCGAGGGCGTGTCTCACGATCCGAGGCGTCTTCTGTCTGACAGCTTGTCTGGTTGCCCTGGCAACGCACTTACCATCGCGGGGTGTCGCTCGCGAGACCCCACAATATATATATATATATATATATACACATACATATCCTCCTTGTACTCAGCCTGGTGTTTATTTCAGACATCCTCTGGTATGTGAAGAGTCTGCCTGTGCTATTAACTCATTATGGATACAAAAATAAAAAAACTGTTTTCCTTTCCAGAACAGTTAGTTCAGTCAGATAACTCACAAATACATTTGACCAATATTTATTATAGCATGTGAATACAAATGTGTAATATTTTATCTTGGCTTTCGGCTCTGCTAGATTTTTCTCCCTTTAATTGGCCACTGCAGTTTGTTGGAGCGACCTCATTGGCCGCTGCAGTTGTTTGGAGCGACCTCATTGGCCACTGCAGTTGGTTGAAGCGACCTCATTGGCCGCTGCAGTTTGTTGGAGCGACCTCATTGGCCGCTGCAGTTGGTTGGAGCGACCTCATTGGCCACTGCAGTTGGTTGGAGCGACCTCATTGGCCACAGCAGTTGGTTGGAGCGGCCTCATTGGCCGCTGCAGTTGGCTGGAGCGACCTGACATTCTTGCCGCCACGACTGTCTCTGTATCAAAAAGAACAGGGATATGTGTGCTCAGTCACACAAGATAGACTGGAAAGGAGTCAGCTGAGGTGGTTCGGGGCATCTGGTTAGGATGCCTCTCGGGCGCCTCCCTATAGGGAGGTCCTCGATGCACGTCCCACTGGGAGGAGAACCCCGGGGCAGACCAAGGACCACGTCCCACTGGGAGGAGACCCCGGGGCAGACCAAGGATCACGTCCCACTGGGAGGAGACCCCGGGGCAGACCAAGGACCACGTCCCACTGTGAGGAGACCCCAGGGCAGACCAAGGATCACGTCCCACTGGGAGGAGACCCCGGGGCAGACCAAGGACCACGTCCCACTGGGAGGAGACCCAGGGGCAGACCAAGGACCACGTCCCACTGGGAGGAGACCCCAGGGCAGACCAAGGCGCAGTTGGAGGAAACACATTGGAAACACACATTGGAACGTCTCGGGATCCCCCAGGAGGAAATCACTAATGTTGCTTTGGAGAGGGAAGTCTGGAGCACTCTGGTGGAGCTGTTGCCCCCACGACCCGACTACGGATAAGCGGTTGAAGATGGATGGATGGATGGATGGATAGTCTCTTGAATAGTTTTCATTTAGTTTTAGTCACATTTTAGTCACCTGGAATGTTTTAGTGTTAGTCTAGTTTTAGTCTAAAATGTCATAAGATTTTAATCAACTAAATCCACAGTTGATTTAGTCGATTAAAATGTGTTTTGGCGGCTCTTGGTGGCGTCGTAATGATTGTTTTTACACTAGCTGATCTACAAGCTCGTTGATCAGCTATTTTCAGCATGCAACCAAGTGTAAAATGTCTTATACTGGATCTCTTGTCCACTAGGCAATTCCTAACATTTTAGTCTAGACTCTAGTTTTTATTTGTTGACGAAATTCTCAGTATACACCCGTGTGAAGTGAGGGGCGATCATAGACCCCCATGGTGAGCACTTCATATTTGCTCTGTAAATGTAGAAGTCCCAAAAACACAGGCTGAAGTTTCGCCATGGCTAGTGCTGACCCCCCCCCCCCCCCCCCCCCCCCCCCCACACACACACACACCTTGACCTTTGTGTTTTTATTACGAATAAATATCTGTTTTTGAGTGACGCTCAGCGGCTCCTATGTCTGTATGTACGACTGAGCATGGAATGTGATGTATGATGATAAGAGCACCCCTCACTTCACAATTCACACGGTGTGATTTTTGAGTGGCGTCTATCCACTATCCACTCCTATGCGGAGTGATGTATATTTTGATAGCTTATGCCTCACAACAAATAATTGTGCACATAACACTTCGGCCTATAGGAGTTCACATGCAGAGAAGCTTGAGTGAAGAGGTCATTTAGGAGAGCAAGTCACTAAGGCCCCTTTTCCACTATGGGGTGGAACCAGAACTATCCAGAACCTGAACCTATTTTTTTAGTTCTGGGTTTGTTTCCACAGCGCACAGCGCGGTACGGCACGGTTTCAGAGCAGGTTCTCAGAACCTTTTTCCGGCCCTGCTTTTGAGGTAGTACTAACACTGGGTTCTGGGAACCTATGGGCGGGGTCGGGCAGCGCTGCTGCTCTTGATTGGTTGAGCTGAGGTGACAACACTCACTGAGGAGACCGGAGCACAGCCACACAACACAACACCGCACATTTTAAACTTCGACACAGCGCCGCGGACACACAGAAAAATAACCTGGAAAAGCACACAGAAACACTATGGCCACGAGAGAGGGAGAGAAAGAGCGTGTGTGTGTGTGTGTGTGTGTGTGTGTGCGTGAGGGAGAGAGAGAGCCACAAAGCTGTCGCGACGAGTTTGCTTGCAGTTGTTGTTCTACCGCTAACAGCTAGGCTAACTGCAGAGAGGGGTGTCCGGGGGTGTGTGTGTGTGTGTGTGTGTGTGCGAGAGAGCCGTGATCTATTCTAAATTGTCAGAACAGAATCACAATATTATGAGGCTAATGCTACTGGAGATTAGTAGAGTATATTGTTTTATACACGGACAGCAGTGTGCACTAGACTTTTTTTTTTCAGGGCAAGGCATTAGGCATATCATTACTAGAAATGTGCTGTACACAATACTACACATTGGAATAATTAAATTCAACTAGCACAACGGTTTAAATGATTTGTATTTGCACATTTCTTGATATTGACATTACAACTGGACTGGATGTTATGGCACAATCTGCTCAAGAGGCACTAGAATTGCAACCCACACTCATGTTAAATGCTATATTCAAAAGGTGGGTTATCATTTAGCATCATATGAGCTATACGAGATTTATTTTTCTCTTGCCGTTTAAGCAAAATATTGTAGACAGGTAAAGGTTGGAGAACAACTGGTCTAATGCATTTAAAACGGGTGTTTTACTGTTTTCCCACTCCCCACATGGAAAGGGGCAAATATAGCCTATATAGCGGCAAATATAGCCTATATGCAGAATGTATGCTGCATCCATGTTCATACACTACAGTATGTGCATATACAGTATATGTATTATGTATATAGGAAATATATGTGACAGCTGTGGCATGTGGCAGTCACAGCTGTGGCATATGTGGCATATAAAAATATGTTCATATTATTGGTTTAGAAAAGTACGATGAAGCAAATATATTTGAAAATAGACAATCTACAAGCTCACATGTGTCTCATCGAGCTTGTAGATTGTCTATTTTCAAATGGCCAAAATGTATTTAAGTACAATACTATTCAACCACTGTTGAATAATAACCAGTCATTATTTAAACATGAATATCTCTGTATTCCGGGACCCCCCCCCCCCCCCCCCGGCCGTGCCAAGGGGGGGGGGGGGGGGGGGGGGGGCTGCCGGCAGAGCTACTCAGCAGTGGGGGAATAGGGGGGGGGGGGCAGACTTAACACTTAAACAGGTTCTTGAAAGTTCTGGGTTCTGGTTATATGGAAACAGAAGCAGAACTTGGTTCTGGAACTTCACAGGTTCCTGGTATAGTTCTGGGATCTGGAAAGTTCTAGTTCTGGTTCTTGTTCCACCCCATAGTGGAAAAGAGGCCTAAGATAGCCTAGGGACACTTTAAGATAGTCAGTTTGTAACAGCTGTGAGATCCTGCTATATAAATTACATTGTGAGGGTTTATCACTGAATAATGCTTTGAAAATAAGACCACCTGTGGTAACTTGTTTACGGAGGCAACAGAGCCTTAAGGGTCAACACACACACACACACACACACACACACACACACACACACACACACACACACACACACACACACACACACACACACACACACACACACACACACACAGGGACAAGGTTACACCCACAGATTGGGGATGTATAAGATGGTACAGAGAATCAGTTAGAACTGTGAGTGAGGGACAGCAGAGAGAGACAAGGGGAACCTAGGCGCTCTGCCTGGGACGAAGGCCTCAATATACTGTAACCATGGAACCAATGCTTGTAACCTGTAACTGATGGCTGATCAATAAATGGAAAGAAGGAAATATGCCTGCTTGGACCTCCTATTCATTTCAACAGCAACTTCAACAAAGGAATTAGGTAAATTAATCCACAGAGCCCTGTAAGAGAAGACACATCAGGAGCTGTGTGTGTGTATATGTATGTGTATGTATGAATGTATGTGTATGTATGAATGTATGTGTATGTATGAATGTATGTGTATGTAGCTGCAACACCTACAGAGGCCAGTAGAGTGAGCGCACGCACGCACACACGCACACACACACGCACGAGAGGCCAGGGAGGAGTACAGTACAGTACAGTACAGCGGCCCTCACTTCACACGGGTGTGATTTTTTAAAATATTTATCTGAACATCTAAAGCCCAAACCACACCGGTATAGAGACTGCTTATTGGGACAAAACCCTGTTAAGGTCAAAGGTCGACCCCACCAATACGACTCAATGAGTTTCATTGGTGTGGTCGACCTTAAAAAACCTGTCTTGTCCCCACACGACCTTTTGGTGTTGCTTTGGGGGTGACGGCGTGCTCAGCCCAGCAGAACAGCAACCCTGTACTGCATGTACTGTATCTGAACAACAGCAGCTGATTACACTAGACATTTTTCTCAGACGCTGTTTCCAGCGCCTGTACGGTTATTATTATTACGCCACGCCGGCGTGCGGTTGTACATTAACTTTCCACTGGGTGTCGACCGCACGGCCGACGCTGGTTCGTCGAGTTCGTGTCTTTTCGGGGCATAAAGGAAGGCTGTGAGACGCCGACAGACACACTTCACTCACTGTCTGTTCCAGAATGAAGCTCTACTGTGTGGCTGTTCTGCTGTTACTGTTCTGTCTGTCTGAGGCTCACCCTGATCATGAGGCTCAGACTGGACCAGCTGGTACCCTGGTACAACAACCCGATCCTCTTTGGGCCGAGCTAAGAGATCTCAGGGACATGGTGCACAGCCTGGGAGCCACCGTGGTCCAGCAGAGAGAGAAGCTCAGCTTCACGGAGTTCAGGTACGGGAATTAGGGATTTATTTTTAAATATAATTTAGGTACATTTATTTATTTAAGTGTCATTCTGTTTCAAGTAGAATGTTTCAACTAGGGCTGTTTCCATGATGCAAGCATTTGTTTTTTGACACAAAAAACGGCCCTAGCCTACTTTTCCAAATTAGATGACCTCATCACATTTTGTGAATTGATTCAGAGTCATGTAATGCTACTTAAACAGGGAGACATGGTGTACATTCTGTCTGTATAATGGTTGGTAATGATATATGCTTCCTGCAGCTGTCACAAAGTTTCCCATGAGGGAGTTTGCTTGGATGTCTGAGCTTGTTAATAATTATTGATAACGATCACCTTATCGATCAGGCTTATCGAGCTGGGTTCTTATCGAGCCCACTATCGAGCATTTTCTATTATCTTGTGGAATGACGCGAGACAAGACATTCTGAACAGAACCAGTACTTTACTAGAGCCCCCCTGAGTCCAAGTTAGACTAGACCGCATACCTAACCTAACCACTCCTACAACCAGCAATGTCCGTGTACACCTGTGTATGTATGTATGTATGTATGTATGTATGTATGTATGTATGTATGTATGTATGTATGTATGCATGCATGTATCTGTATGTGTTAATGAGCACCAGTATGAGTACCAGTAGGGGCGCTGTTGTGCCATGCAGAAACAGAGAGTCAGTGCTGACAGACTGTTGCCTGCTAGAGAGAGAGAGAGAGAGAGAGAGAGAGAGAGAGAGAGAGAGAGAGAGAGGAGGAGGGGGGGGGGGGGGGGAGAAAGAGGGGAGTTGCACCACTCAGTTCACACGGGTGTGATCTTTTTATTTAGGACTGTTCAGTAACTTACATTTTTGGGGGCGCTATCCCCTCCTATGTCCAGCTTTTAGTGTACGTGTAAACACAAACACTAGCCCACAATGCTATAGTCCCTCTTTATTCCAGTTTTAGTTACCATCCACAAACTCCGCCTGCTAGCCTGCTGCTAGTCTGCTGCTAGCCTGCTGGTAGCCTGCTGGTAGCCTGCTGCTAGCCTGCTGCTGACCTGCTGGTAGCCTGCTGCTAGCCTGCTGGTAGCCTGCTGCTAGCCTGCTGGTAGCCTGCTGCTAGCCTGCTGCTAGCCTGTTGGTAGCCAGCTGGTAGCCTGCTGCTAGCCTGCTGGTAGCCTGCTGCTAGCCTGCTGGTAGACTTCTGGTAGCCTGTTGGTAGCCTGCTGGTAGCCTGCTGCTAGCCTGTTGGTAGCCTGCTGCTAGCCTGTTGCTAGCCTGTTGCTAGCCTGTTGCTAGCCTGTTGCTAGCCTGTTGGTAGCCTGCTGGTAGCCTGCTGCTAGCCTGTTGGTAGCCTGATGGTAGCCTGTTGCTAGCCTTCTGCTAGCCTGTTGCTAGCCTGCTGCTAGCCTGTTGGTAGCCTGCTGGTAGCCTGCTGCTAGCCTGTTGGTAGCCTGCTGGTAGCCTGTTAGTAGCTGCTGTAAAATATAGTAGACCTTTATGAACTCATTTGTGAAGACAGCTATAATAAGCATTTTATTTTGCTTTCTCTAACTCTCCCTAACTAAAGGGTGTCAGCCAGCGAGGAAGAAGCCAAGGAGCTCAGAGACACCGTGGTGGAACAACGGGTTCATCTCAGCAACATGGAGGCAGAAGTCCAGGAGCAGAGGAGCTTAGTGAGAGGTAAGGATCTGGTCTACATTTGTACTGTGGCGCCCTCAGGTGGTCGGGGGAGGGCATTCCACAGCCGAGGAGCAGCTGAGCAGAAGGCCCTGTTCATAGTAGTCTCCACATACATTTATTTCTCTGTGATATTGTTTTCAGAAATGGCTGCCAAAGTGAGTGAGAGCGAGTCCCAGGTTGCAGAGTTCCAGACCAGACTGGATGCCGCAGAGACCAGACTGGGTGCCACAGAGACCAGACTGGGTGCCACAGAGACCAGACTGGGTGCCACAGAGGTCCAGGTTGAAGTATTGGAGAAACAAAGTGAAGGTAATTTGAACCCGTTGACGTTCAGGGGGAACATGCGCTGGTCTAGCGCCCCTCAAAACCCCCCCCAAAAACAAGCGGTTGTAAAATAGTAGGCTACTTAGTGTTTAAATTCACCCGAAACATACCGAAACATTTTGTAAGCGTGAAACATCAACGCTTTCGTTCTGGGCCCAGGGACGTCGCTGATTTGGTTGCCCAACTTTCCCTACGCATAATGTTTGCACTGCCACCCTCGGCGTGTTGCCCTACACATAGTTCGTCTTGTGCGTATATGTGTAGCGACGGCGCTGTATGGGCCATGAATGAAGCTTGTTTTCATCAAAAGGGAATGTTGCTGCTGGAGGAATGAATGCAGACGACAAGATGACTTTAACTTTAACATTTAGCTGCTGGTGGAATGAATGCAGACGACAAGATGACTTTAACTTTAACATTTAGCTGCTGGTGGAATGAATGCAGACGACAAGATGACTTTAACTTTAACATTTAGCTGCTGGTGGAATGAATGCAGACGACAAGATGACTTTAACTTTAACATTTAGCTGCTGGTGGAATGAATGCAGACGACAAGATGACTTTAACTTTAACATTTAGCTGCTGGTGGAATGAATGCAGACGACAAGATGACTTTAACTTTAACATTTAGCTGCTGGAGGAATGAATGCAGACGACAAGATGACTTTAACTTTAACATTTAGCTGCTGGTGGAATGAATGCAGACGACAAGATGACTTTAACTTTAACATTTAGCTGCTGGTGAAATGAATGCAGACGACAAGATGACTTTAACTTTAACATTTAGCTGCTGGAGGAATGAATGCAGACGACAAGATGACTTTAACTTTAACATTTAGCTGCTGGTGGAATGAATGCAGACGACAAGATGACTTTAACTTTAACATTTAGCTGCTGGTGGAATGAATGCAGACGACAAGATGACTTTAACTTTAACATTTAGCTGCTGGTGGAATGAATGCAGACGACAAGATGACTTTAACTTTAACATTTAGCTGCTGGTGGAATGAATGCAGACGGCAAGATGACTTTAACTTTAACATTTAGCTGCTGGTGGAATGAATGCAGACGACAAGATGACTTTAACTTTAACATTTAGCTGCTGGAGGAATGAATGCAGACGGCAAGATGACTTTAACGCTTATTTCCTGCATGTTTACTCGTCGCCTAGCAACTGAGGGTCATTGAGATGTTGGCGACGAGCTCCATATATCTTATTCAACAGAATTGAACAAATTACGTTGTGAGATGGAGGGTGACTGATTTATCCTGTTGTGCCTTGATCAAGTCCATGCACAACAGGTGCGCAGCCACGCCCAGAGTCCAGTTGTAGTTTGACTCAGACCAGGTGTGACTTCTTAAATCGGTCATCCTCCATCTCACAGACGTATTTATCGGTCAGTGGCACAGAATGAGTTTTAACGTACATTTATCTCTCTGTGATATTGTTTTCAGTAATGGCTGCCAAAGTGAGTGAGAGTGAGTCCCAGATTGCAGAGTTCCAGACCAGGCTGGATGCTACAGAGGTCCAGGTTGCAGAGTTCCAGACCAGGCTGGATGCTACAGAGGTCCAGGTTGCAGAGTTCCAGACCAGACTGGGTGCCACAGAGGTCCAGGTTGCAGACTTGGAGAAAGAAAGTGAAGGTGATTCATTTGGGGGCAGCAGTGGTTCAGCGGTAGAGTGGCCGGTAGAAAAGCTCGATGGGAACCGAGAGGTTCCCGGTTCGATCCCTGTGGGCTCCTCCAGAGTTAGTGTCAAAGTGTCCTTGAGCAAGAAATTGTGCAGGTTGGTGCCTTGCATGGTTTCCTCCTCCATCGATGTGTGAAGCATAGGCGGCGGGTGCGTAAGGCTAGGGAAGGCTTAGCCTTCCCAAAAATTATGCTGGGTATTTTTTTTAATATGTATAATATATGTGCGCAGCATTATAGAAGGCTATTGTGTGTGTGTTGTCGCTGCCCCCTGGTGATCGCTGATCGGATAGGCTATACACGATACAGCAACTGGCCTAATCAGCATATGATTGACTACTATTGGTATGTCTGTAAACCTCGTCCTTCCAGTCGCTTTGTAGCAAAGAGTAGCGCGCGCTGGTTTGTTTTGGGAAACAGCAAGAGTGAGTGGCTGTCAGAACTCAGCACCACCAGTCAATGTCCGCACGGTTCACAGACTAGTTCACACCACTGCAGCAACACTGACACGTTCAGCGGAGTGACTGCTGTCTCTGTGCCGTCTTTCAAGAGCCATGAGCCGCGACTCTCGGAGGGGCAGCAACACCGCCGGGTAATCTACACTGACTGACTGACTCGAGACTTGAGAAAAATACGTCCAAAAGTCGTTGTCTGTGTATAGGCTAATTCATTGGTAAAAGTATGCTAAATAACTCATTTTAGACCATCTGGGAAATAAATAAATCCGCGGCGGCGGCCTCGCTTCGCTCGGCCACGAGAGTCCCCCCCCCCCCCAACGCAATTCTATAGCCTACCCAAAGGTAAAACGCACCCGCCGCCTATGGTGTGAAGGTGTGTGTGTGTGTGTGTGTGTGTGTGTGTGTGTGTGTGTGTGTGCGTGAATGAAGTGACGATGGAGGGCTTGTCTGAGTGTTCATCCATCCAGATTAGCTCAGAGAATAGATAATGTAATTTACTGTATTTATCGTACAATACAGCACATTAAACTACATCTAATTATTGTGATTAATTATGTAACAACTATTATCAATGATTTAATTGATTAATGGTAATCTTGTTGATTTCAGCTCATGCTGCTCAGCTGTCCAGCGTAGAAACACACCTGACTTCTACTGACAACCAAGTACAGGATCTGATGAGTGAGTTTATTTATTATACATTATGTTATAATGAACTGAGGAGTGAGTTTATTTATTATACATTATGTTATAATGAACTGAGGAGTGAGTTTATTTATGTAATATGTTATAATGAACTCAGGAGTGTATAATGGCGATTTCACTAGTCACAGTAATATCCAGCAGAACTTTTAGTATTGACTCGTATCATTGAATAATCCTCCACTTCTTATTGTTATGAAACTCACAACATCCAATGAATGGCGGAGATCGTCCTCGTGTACTTTATTGCAAAGTCCAATCCCTTATTTCCATCCACAAACGGGATCCTCATGAGCTTCTCAAAAAGTATCCACTTGAAAACAATTAACTGGCTTAACAACACCAAAGAAAAATAATAAAAACACGATTCCTTTAGTTCACAGCTCACGAAGTTTACGAAGATTACGGTCAAAAACTTGTACTCTGAATTTACTTTCGCTTTTATCTGACATCACTGGACAACTTCACATGCGCAGTAGCTGTTATATCGCTCAATATAACACAGTATTCACAATGTATCATAACACATTGCAACAACACCTAATATTAGTAAACAAACCAATACCAAAATGCAAATACTGATAATAATAACACTATATCACCTTGTTATAATACAATAACAATAAACAAAAATGCAATAATATTGTAAATCACTCAAAATGTGCTTTAGGTCAGTTTTGGCTCCTACAGAGTGAGTTTATTTATTATACATTGTTATAATGAGCTGAGGAGTGAGTTTATCTATTTAATATGTTATAATGAACTGAGGAGTGAGTTTATTTATTTAATATGTTATAATGAACTGAGGAGTGAGTTTATTTATTTAATATGTTATAATGAACTGAGGAGTGAGTTTATTTATTTAATATGTTATAATGAACTGAGGAGTGAGTTTATTTATTTAATATGTTATAATGAACTGAGGAGTGAGTTTATCTATTTAATATGTTATAATGAACTGAGGAGTGAGTTTATTTATTTAATATGTTATAATGAACTGAGGAGTGAGTTTATTTATTTAATATGTTATAATGAACTGAGGAGTGAGTTTATCTATTTAATATGTTATAATGAACTGAGGAGTGAGTTTATTTATTTAATATGTTATAATGAACTGAGGAGTGAGTTTATTTATTTAATATGTTATAATGAACTGAGGAGTGAGTTTATTTATTTAATATGTTATAATGAGCTGAGGAGTGAGTTTATCTATTTAATATGTTATAATGAACTGAGGAGTGAGTTTATTTATTTAATATGTTATAATGAACTGAGGAGTGAGTTTATTTATTTAATATGTTATAATGAGCTGAGGAGTGAGTTTATCTATTTAATATGCTATAATGAACTGAGGAGTGAGTTTATTTATTTAATATGTTATAATGAACTGAGGAGTGAGTTTATCTATTTAATATGTTATAATGAACTGAGGAGTGAGTTTATTTATTTAATATGTTATAATGAACTGAGGAGTGAGTTTATTTATTTAATATGTTATAATGAACTGAGGAGTGAGTTTATCTATTTAATATGTTATAATGAACTGAGGAGTGAGTTTATTTATTTAATATGTTATAATGAACTGAGGAGTGAGTTTATTTATTTAATATGTTATAATGAACTGAGGAGTGAGTTTATCTATTTAATATGTTATAATGAACTGAGGAGTGAGTTTATTTATTTAATATGTTATAATGAACTGAGGAGTGAGTTTATTTATTTAATATGTTATAATGAACTGAGGAGTGAGTTTATTTATTTAATATGTTATAATGAGCTGAGGAGTGAGTTTATCTATTTAATATGTTATAATGAACTGAGGAGTGAGTTTATTTATTTAATATGTTATAATGAACTGAGGAGTGAGTTTATTTATTTAATATGTTATAATGAACTGAGGAGTGAGTTTATCTATTTAATATGTTATAATGAACTGAGGAGTGAGTTTATTTATTTAATATGTTATAATGAACTGAGGAGTGAGTTTATTTATTTAATATGTTATAATGAACTGAGGAGTGAGTTTATTTATTTAATATGTTATAATGAGCTGAGGAGTGAGTTTATCTATTTAATATGTTATAATGAACTGAGGAGTGAGTTTATTTATTTAATATGTTATAATGAACTGAGGAGTGAGTTTATTTATTTAATATGTTATAATGAGCTGAGGAGTGAGTTTATCTATTTAATATGCTATAATGAACTGAGGAGTGAGTTTATTTATTTAATATGTTATAATGAACTGAGGAGTGAGTTTATCTATTTAATATGTTATAATGAACTGAGGAGTGAGTTTATTTATTTAATATGTTATAATGAACTGAGGAGTGAGTTTATTTATTTAATATGTTATAATGAGCTGAGGAGTGAGTTTATCTATTTAATATGTTATAATGAACTGAGGAGTGAGTTTATTTATTTAATATGTTATAATGAACTGAGGAGTGAGTTTATTTATTTAATATGTTATAATGAACTGAGGAGTGAGTCTATTTATTTAATATGTTATAATGAACTGAGGAGTGAGTTTATTTATTATACATTGTTATAATGAGCTGAGGAGTGAGTTTATTTATTTAATATGTTATTATGAACTGAGGAGTGAGTTTATTTATTTAATATGTTATAATGATCTGAGGAGTGAGTTTATTTATTTAATATGTTATAATGAACTGAGGAGTGAGTTTATTTATTATACATTGTTATAATGAGCTGAGGAGTGAGTTTATTTATTTAATATGTTATAATGAACTGAGGAGTGAGTTTATTTATTTAATATGTTATAATGAACTGAGGAGTGAGTTTATCTATTTAATATGTTATAATGAACTGAGGAGTGAGTTTATTTATTTAATATGTTATAATGAACTGAGGAGTGAGTTTATTTATTTAATATGTTATAATGAGCTGAGGAGTGAGTTTATCTATTTAATATGTTATAATGAACTGAGGAGTGAGTTTATTTATTTAACATGTTATAATGAACTGAGGAGTGAGTTTATTTATTTAATATGTTATAATGAACTGAGGAGTGAGTTTATTTATTTAATATGTTATAATGAACTGAGGAGTGAGTTTATTTATTTAATATGTTATAATGAGCTGAGGAGTGAGTTTATCTATTTAATATGTTATAATGAACTGAGGAGTGAGTTTATTTATTTAATATGTTATAATGAACTGAGGAGTGAGTTTATCTATTTAATATGTTATAATGAACTGAGGAGTGAGTTTATTTATTTAATGTTATAATGAACTGAGGAGTGAGTTTATTTATTTAATAAGTTATAATGAGCTGAGGAGTGAGTTTATCTATTTAATACGTTATAATGAACTGAGGAGTGAGTTTATTTATTTAATATGTTATAATGAACTGAGGAGTGAGTTTATTTATTTAATATGTTATAATGAACTGAGGAGTGAGTTTATTTATTTAATATGTTATAATGAACTGAGGAGTGAGTTTATTTATTTAACATGTTATAATGAACTGAGGAGTGAGTTTATTTATTTAATATGTTATAATGAACTGAGGAGTGAGTTTATTTATTTAATATGTTATAATGAACTGAGGAGTGAGTTTATTTATTTAATATGTTATAATGAGCTGAGGAGTGAGTTTATCTATTTAATATGTTATAATGAACTGAGGAGTGAGTTTATTTATTTAATATGTTATAATGAACTGAGGAGTGAGTTTATTTATTTAATATGTTATAATGAGCTGAGGAGTGAGTTTATCTATTTAATACGTTATAATGAACTGAGGAGTGAGTTTATTTATTTAATATGTTATAATGAACTGAGGAGTGAGTTTATTTATTTAATATGTTATAATGAGCTGAGGAGTGAGTTTATTTATTTAATATGTTATAATGAACTGAGGAGTGAGTTTATTTATTTAATATGTTATAATGAACTGAGGAGTGAGTTTATCTATTTAATATGTTATAATGAACTGAGGAGTGAGTTTATTTATTTAATATGTTATAATGAACTGAGGAGTGAGTTTATTTATTTAATATGTTATAATGAGCTGAGGAGTGAGTTTATCTATTTAATACGTTATAATGAACTGAGGAGTGAGTTTATTTATTTAATATGTTATAATGAACTGAGGAGTGAGTTTATTTATTTAATATGTTATAATGAACTGAGGAGTGAGTTTATTTATTTAATATGTTATAATGAACTGAGGAGTGAGTTTATTTATTTAATATGTTATAATGAACTGAGGAGTGAGTTTATTTATTTAATATGTTATAGACTTATAGCATATTATGTAGACAGCACTACAATTGCATTGTATGTAGTCATAGCACGTCATAGTACATATGTATAGCATAGTAGTATAGATGTATAGTTTATATGTATAGCTTCATTATATAGATATGCCACTGTTACTTTCTTAGCTTACGCATGTTTCTTGATAAATGTTTTTATGTGATGTATTCCCATGCTTTTTTGTTCTTGCTTAATGTAAGTCGCTCTGGATTAAGAGCGTCTGCTAAATGCCTAAATTGTAAATTGTAAATTGTGAACTGAGGAGTGAGTTTATTTATTCAATATGTTATAATGAACTGAGTGAGTTTATTTATTTAATATGTTATAATGAACTGAGGAGTGAGTTTATTTATGTAATATGTTATAATGAACTGAGGAGTGAGTCTATTTATTTAATATGTTATAATGAACTGAGGAGTGAGTTTATTTATTTAATATGTTATAATGAACTGAGGAGTGAGTTTATTTATTTAATATGTTATAATGAACTGAGGAGTGATTCTATTTATTTAATATGTTATAATGAACTGAGGAGTGAGTCTATTTATTTAATATGTTATAATGAACTGAGGAGTTAGTTTATTTATTTAATATGTTATAATGAACTGAGGAGTGAGTTTATTTATTTAATATGTTATAATGAACTGAGGAGTGAGTTTATTTATTTAATATGTTATAATGAACTGAGGAGTGAGTTTATTTATTTAATATGTTATAATGAACTGAGGAGTGAGTTTATTTATTTAATATGTTATAATGAACTGAGGAGTGAGTTTATTTATTTAATATGTTATAATGAACTGAGGAGTGAGTCTATTTATTTAATATGTTATAATGAACTGAGGAGTGAGTTTATTTATTTAATATGTTATAATGAACTGAGGAGTGAGTTTATTTATTTAATATGTTATAATGAATTGAGGAGTGAGTCTATTTATTTAATATGTTATAATGAACTGAGGAGTGAGTTTATTTATTTAATATGTTATAATGAACTGAGGAGTGAGTTTATTTATTTAATATAATGAACTGACGAGTGAGTTTATTTATTTAATATGTTATAATGAATTGAGGAGTGAGTCTATTTATTTAATATGTTATAATGAATTGAGGAGTGAGTCTATTTATTTAATATGTTATAATGAACTGAGGAGTGAGTTTATCTATTTAATATGTTATAATGAACTGAGGAGTGAGTTTATCTATTTAATAAGTTATAATGAACTGAGGAGTGAGTTTATTTATTTAATATGTTATAATGAACTGAGGAGTGAGTTTATCTATTTAATATGTTATAATGAACTGAGGAGTGAGTTTATTTATTTAATATGTTATAATGAACTGAGGAGTGAGTTTATTTATTTAATATGTTATAATGAACTGAGGAGTGAGTTTATTTATTTAATATGTTATAATGAACTGAGGAGTGAGTTTATTTATTTAATATGTTATAATGAGCTGAGGAGTGAGTTTATCTATTTAATATGTTATAATGAGCTGAGGAGTGAGTTTATTTATTTAATATGTTATAATGAACTGAGGAGTGAGTTTATTTATTTAATATGTTATAATGAACTGAGGAGTGAGTTTATTTATTTAATATGTTATAATGAACTGAGGAGTGAGTTTATTTATTTAATATGTTATAATGAACTGAGGAGTGAGTTTATTTATTTAATATGTTATAGACTTATAGCATATTATGTAGACAGCACTACAATTGCATTGTATGTAGTCATAGCACGTCATAGTACATATGTATAGCATAGTAGTATAGATGTATAGTTTATATGTATAGCTTCATTATATAGATATGCCACTGTTACTTTCTTAGCTTACGCATGTTTCTTGATAAATGTTTTTATGTGATGTATTCCCATGCTTTTTTGTTCTTGCTTAATGTAAGTCGCTCTGGATTAAGAGCGTCTGCTAAATGCCTAAATTGTAAATTGTAAATTGTGAACTGAGGAGTGAGTTTATTTATTTAATATGTTATAATGAACTGAGGAGTGAGTTTATTTATTTAATATGTTATAATGAACTGAGGAGTGAGTTTATTTATTTAATATGTTATAATGAACTGAGGAGTGAGTTTATTTATTTAATATGTTATAATGAACTGAGGAGTGAGTTTATTTATTTAATATGTTATAATGAACTGAGGAGTGAGTTTATTTATGTAATATGTTATAATGAACTGAGGAGTGAGTTTATTTATTTAATATGTTATAATGAACTGAGGAGTGAGTTTATTTATGTAATATGTTATAATGAACTGAGGAGTGAGTTTATTTATTTAATATGTTATAATGAACTGAGGAGTGAGTTTATTTATTTAATATGTTATAATGAACTGAGGAGTGAGTTTATTTATTTAATATGTTATAATGAACTGAGGAGTGAGTTTATTTATTTAATATGTTATAATGAACTGAGGAGTGAGTTTATTTATTTAATATGTTATAATGAACTGAGGAGTGATTCTATTTATTTAATATGTTATAATGAACTGAGGAGTGAGTTTATTTATTTAATATGTTATAATGAACTGAGGAGTGAGTTTATTTATTTAATATGTTATAATGAACTGAGGAGTGAGTTTATTTATTTAATATGTTATAGACTTATAGCATATTATGTAGACAGCACTACAATTGCATTGTATGTAGTCATAGCACGTCATAGTACATATGTATAGCATAGTAGTATAGATGTATAGTTTATATGTATAGCTTCATTATATAGATATGCCACTGTTACTTTCTTAGCTTACGCATGTTTCTTGATAAATGTTTTTATGTGATGTATTCCCATGCTTTTTTGTTCTTGCTTAATGTAAATCGCTCTGGATTAAGAGCGTCTGCTAAATGCCTAAATTGTAAATTGTAAATTGTGAACTGAGGAGTGAGTTTATTTATTCAATATGCAGTGGTGGAAAAAGTACAAACATATTTTACTTAAGTAGAAGTACTGATTCTCTACTTGAAAATTACTTAAGTAAAAGTACAAAGTGCCCATTAAGAAAGTTACTTAAGTAAAAGTATAAAAGTACCTCAAATAAAATGTACTTAAGTACAAAAAGTACCCTGGCGTAAAATGTACTTAAGTATAAAAGTAAAAATTACAAAGTACAAGTACAAAGTACAAAATACAAATTATTTTCAAAATGAATACAAAGAAATGAAGTTCCAAAATTGTCATCCTGTCAAAGTGGCTTTATTCCAAAAAATTAAATAGCATACAAATACTCAAAATACAGTACCCCCAACAGCATACATCAATAACATACAGGACCCCCAATAACATGCATAATTAACACAAGACCTTCATGTTACGTTGCCAAACCGACCATGCAGAGGTTCAACCAGCACTGGGGCACCCAGTTCCCCATTGCTAGTTGAACCTCTGCATTGTTGTTTATGCAATGTGCAACTTTAATGCATTTGGGTTTGAACGAAACATGTCTCCGGAGAAAGTGGTCTCCGGACATCACTATGAGAAACACTGCTGTACTATAATCACACATGGGGGGGAAAATAATAAATAAACAAAAATAAATAAAACATTTTGAACCTGGGAGGCCGAGGTTCAACAACACTGGGGCACCCAGTTCCTCAGTGCTAGTTGAACCTCGGCCTCCCAGGTTCTGAAACACATGTTAAAGTAAATCCTCCTAGCGACCCAAGGGGCATCGATTCTCTGGACATCACTGCTGTTACGCTGTATAATCACACATATGGCCCGGGGCACACAAGACCTCCATGTTGCGTTGCCAAACAGACCATGCAGAGGTTCAACCAGCACTGGGGCACCCAGTTCCCCATTGCTAGTTGAACCTCTGCATTGTTGTTTATGCAATGTGCAACTTTAATGCATTTGGGTTTGAACGAAACATGTCTCCGGAGAAAGTGGTCTCCGGACATCACTATGAGAAACACTGCTGTACTATAATCACACATGGGGGGGAAAATAATAAATAAACAAAAATAAATAAAACATTTTGAACCTGGGAGGCCGAGGTTCAACAACACTGGGGCACCCAGTTCCTCAGTGCTAGTTGAACCTCGGCCTCCCAGGTTCTGAAACACATGTTAAAGTAAATCCTCCTAGCGACCCAAGGGGCATCGATTCTCTGGACATCACTGCTGTTACGCTGTATAATCACACATATGGCCCGGGGCACACAAGACCTCCATGTTGCGTTGCCAAACAGACCATGCAGAGGTTCAACCAGCACTGGGGCACCCAGTTCCCCATTGTTAGTTGAACCTCTGCATTCCTTGTTTATGAAATGTGCAACTTTAATGCATTTGGGTTTGAATGGAACACTCCCAGTGACCCCTGAGGGTCCCCAACTCCGTATTAGGGAGAGGTAGGAAGAGGGATCTATTGGTCAGTCCAAGTCAGTCTGTCTGGCTAGGGTGGGAAGTACAGTATGTCTGTCTACAGAGGGCAAGTAAGAGGAGATCTATCTCAGTCAATGGAAAGGCAGTAACTGTCTATCTAGGCCTAGGGAGTAACAGATGATGTCCGTCTGTCTAAGGTGACTAAGAGATGTCTGTCTGGCGATGGAGTAAGAGATGACTGTCCCGTCTACCTAGGGAGAGGGAATGTCTGTCTAGTTGGGAGAGGGAATAATAGAAGTCTATCTAGTTGGGAGAGGGAATAAGAAATGTTAGGTCTCTCTACGTACAGGCTAAAGAGAGTGATAGAGGTTTAGTTAGCTATTAGCTTGCCATGATGCAACTCCAAATAATGGTGATTTTTTTTTTTTTTTTACCCCTTTTGTCTCATTACCCAATTATATTTTCTCCCTTTGCTCGTCACTGCTGCTGTACCCTGCTGGCTCACCTGCCCCAGCCTGTAGTATGCAGTGACAAATCAGTCCCTGTCAATCTTTTTTAACATGGCAAATTAACTACACAATCTAAACCTCCATCAAAATGTAATTTATGCTCTAAAGTATGCAAACTTGCTGTTTATCTGTCTACTGTTTATCTTCAACAGCAGTTGATTCTCAAAATTGTGAGAATCTAGCCGTGCTCTTCTTGGGCTGAAGATCTGTCCTGCGGTGCTGAACAGTCGTTCACAGGCTGCAGAGGCAGGTAGAGGTGTGTTGAGCTTAACGGACAACTTGCAGACAGCAGGGTATGACTTCAGTACAGCCATCTGATCTGCTGAAAGGGCCAGGTATCCCTCCAGTTGTTGTATGGCGCGGCCTTGGTTTACATTAGAACTCGTAAGGTCAGCAAAGAAGTCTCCTTCATCAGATGACCTGGTTCTGGTGACATCTCCTGTCAGCGAAGGATCCTCCAGGTGCTCCTTGATGTAGTCCATCCCTGAAACACAGGGAAGGTGAAATACAATTAGTACAGCTGAAATACCAAAATAAATACAATGAATAAATATGTTGCCGTTCAGGCTCTGCCACATTATTCCTCCCTGCTCAGCACAATTAGACATGCAGTCATAAGTTAACAACCAGGAATGCATACGCAGAAATAACACAATTAGGGGAGCTTAAATAAATACCCCTCCCAAATTAGTCAGCTGATTGCCACATCAGCGTATGACATATGTCTTTCATAACACTGACTGTATACATCCACATACTATAATGCAGTGTTAACCTCTCGAGGGTATACTGCCTGAACTAACAGCGTAAACTACACATCACTATCATACATGTAAAAATGCATTTTGTCCATGTGCTCACCCAGTCTGATTGTAGCATCATCTTTTGTCCATGTCGTTTTGAATTTGGGGACGAGAATTGTAGCGGCAATCACTTCAGGATCTTTTGAGATGTCATCAAAGCGCTTCTTTATGCCAGCTAGCAAGGCGTCAGCCAATGGCCTGCAGTGCTTCAGCGGCAACTTGGCTTTCTCCACTTTGGAAGTCAGACAGGTAATGGTCGGAAGCAGCCATCCCATGTGCACATTTTTCTCTCCCTGCAAGATGTTGATGGCTTGAGCCATTGGGCTCATGATGGCGGCATACTCTGTCAGGAATGTGATGTCGACTGGACTGAACCTGTGTAAAAAAAATAACACTTTTAGAATTCTGTATAAGCATTATAATGAAACGCATCAATAACTTGGACAGGGGACCTCAGAAGAGAAGATGTGTTAAAATCAACATGCAAGAATAAATAAAATAAAATAGCAGATGTACAAGCTGGCAGCACAACACTTAGTGATACGCTGTGAGCTTGTAGATGCTATTATTGAATAGTTTTTCAAAACACAAAATGCTTTCACAGTTTTAAAGAGTTAAACCTACATTGGAACGTTTAATTCAGTGCAGATAGCTCGCAGAGCCGGCTCCCCCCTTTTCTCCAATATCTTGAGCAGCCTCTCCACAGCCATGAACAGAGAGTTCCACCGGGTGGCAACTGGGCGCAACAACTGGATCGAGCAGGCCTCTTCCACAGCTTCAGCTGCTTTAGGCGATCTCCCACACTTATTCCACAGCCCTTGACACTTGCCGAATGCTGAGCGATACACTCTTTTGTATCCGGCGTCGTTGGAAGTTGCTTTTTCAGCATCAGTTGTGGAGACCAAATTGAGTAGATGGCAAGCACAGCGTTGATGCTTTGGGAGCTCAAATTCAAAGCCATCATTCTCATCTAGGATATCTGCCACTTCAATGAACTCCACTTCTTCCTCCTCCTCCTCCTCCTCTTCTTCCTCACCGTCAGGCTCTGGGTCACCACCGACGTTGTTGTTCATGTCCGGAGCCGCACTGTAAACCTGGAAAGCCTTTAGGAAGTTGGAACCGTTGTCTGTGGTGGTCCTCACAATTTTGTTCCGGATGCCATACTCTGAATGGATGTCGTCTAGTGCATTAGCCAAAACATCGAACGTGTGGGAACCTCTCAGTCGTCTACAGGCCAGGGCTGCTGAGCATCTCTCTAGGCTCTCAGGGTCAAACCAGTGGGCAGTCACACCAATAAAGCTCTTTCTTCTGGCTGACCAGCAGTCTGTGGTGGTGGAAACATGGTCCACGGCCTTCATTTTCTCAGTGACCGCCGTTTTCATTTTCTTGGCAGCATCGGCAATTCTTAAACGCAGGGTGGGCCTTGATATAATTTTTGCTTTAGGCTGAAGATCAGTGACAAACTCTTTGAAGGCTGGTTTTTCCACAATAGAGAATGGCTCTGTGGCTTCTGTGACATACTTCACAATTGCTCTTTCTATCGAGCTTTGAGACACTATGGAACTGGAATTGAGCAATGTGCTCTGTGCGAGGCTGGAAGCTGGTTCAGGAGCCCGGCGTTTCCTTTTCAATAATGTCAGCTCTTCATATTTCTTCAATTGACGTTCATGCTTCCTCTACAGCAATGTGAAAAAGAGGGAAAAGTTAGCTTAACAATAGGTTACTCAAGATATCAGTGAAAATCACTTCACAATGTCAATACATTTTGATAAATTGATATGTAGGATAAACAGTTACCAATGATTCAAATGAAGATTGTGTTTAATTAGGGTCAATCTGATGTGTGTGTGTGTGTGAGTGAGTGAGTGAGTGAGTGAGAGAGAGAGAGAGAGAGACTATACTTGTGAGAACCAAATGTGCCCACAAGTATAGTATAATTTGAGAAATAGACATTGTGACAGAACTATTTGGCTGGTCATAGACATACATTTAGAACAGCTAAATCATGGAGTTGGTAACCAAGTGGAGTTGGACCCTTATTAAATCTTTAACTCTTGAGTTTATTCAAGAGAGTTAAATTATTGTTAAACATCTGCATTACTTAATTCACAATCTACACAATTAGAGAATGTAGAATAATTGGTTGATCAATGTTTGCATGTTATCTCTCATAGTACCAACATCAATACTCAACACCTATTCTTTAGTTTTGGTTCTGAGAGGCTAAATGTCATCAAATGGCTCAAATGCCAAATAAATAATGGCTAATGGGCCTTTCCCTTATTATGAAAAGGGTTGAAAACCCACTGATTTAGAAGATGAGTGTGCCAGGGGGTTGTTGTGCACTATGCTTTGTAGATTTATGGTTAAAATGGCAATAAAACAATACATTCATAAAAATCACGATTTTAAAATGTTGATGTCCTCACAGGCATAGCCTACGCACGACTAAGAAGTAAGAACACACAACGTGTGTGTGGGGGCGCTGTGTGTGTGTGTGTGTGTGTGTGTGTGTGTGTGTGTGTGTGTGTGTGGGGGGGGGGGTTCTGCTGCCCACGTTGGTTTGTTAATGTTGGCAAATTACTAGTTTTATGGACATTATTTATCTGTATGAATTACTGGCACAACATGACACTTACCTTAATGTGCACCTTGAGGTTTGAGGGCGAGTTATTGAATGCCAACAGTTCCTTATTGAGAGGTGCACACAACTTGCATTTCATTCTGTAGGAGGAATCTTCCTTCCGGATGAATGCAAACATTGGCGCTAGATAAGGCCACGGGTGTAATACTATTTCGTCATCTTCTTCACCACCAGCAGTAGAAGTTGTTGCACTACTGGCACTGGCTTGACTGGCACTGACTTCGTCTGTATCCGAGGAGTCCATGACGTCGGAATGATCTATTTCTTCGGCTAAAACTGTGTCTCGGTCATCCATGTTGAATGCGTGTATCCACCCTGCGTTTAAGAATGCGTGTGACAATGTGTGCGTCTTGCCGTCTTCAAAGCAGGCCAGGCAGCAGAACTCCGCCCCCCCCCCCCTTATTATCTGAGAGTGGAGCGCAGCCCTGTTCAATTCTCAACTGCGGTCCTCCAGTAAGACGGATAATACGTTCAATATAATATTTTATTATTTAATTTGTAGCGAGTAACGAGGTGTCCGATTTTAAATATAGCGCATTAAAAGTACGATCTTTTCCTTGTAAATGTAACGAAGTAAAAGTAAAAATACAGCAAAAGAAAAGTAGTCAATAAAAGTACAAATTCTCCAAACTTGTACTTAAGTACAGTAACGAAGTAATTGTACTTTGTTATTTTCCACCACTGTCAATATGTTATAATGAACTGAGTGAGTTTATTTATTTAATATGTTATAATGAACTGAGGAGTGAGTCTATTTATTTAATATGTTATAATGAACTGAGGAGTGAGTTTATTTATTTAATATGTTATAATGAACTGAGGAGTGAGTTTATTTATTTAATATGTTATAATGAACTGAGGAGTGATTCTATTTATTTAATATGTTATAATGAACTGAGGAGTGAGTCTATTTATTTAATATGTTATAATGAACTGAGGAGTTAGTTTATTTATTTAATATGTTATAATGAACTGAGGAGTGAGTTTATTTATTTAATATGTTATAATGAACTGAGGAGTGAGTTTATTTATTTAATATGTTATAATGAACTGAGGAGTGAGTTTATTTATTTAATATGTTATAATGAACTGAGGAGTGAGTTTATTTATGTAATATGTTATAATGAACTGAGGAGTGAGTCTATTTATTTAATATGTTATAATGAACTGAGGAGTGAGTTTATTTATTTAATATGTTATAATGAACTGAGGAGTGAGTTTATTTATTTAATATGTTATAATGAACTGAGGAGTGATTCTATTTATTTAATATGTTATAATGAACTGAGGAGTGAGTCTATTTATTTAATATGTTATAATGAACTGAGGAGTTAGTTTATTTATTTAATATGTTATAATGAACTGAGGAGTGAGTTTATTTATTTAATATGTTATAATGAACTGAGGAGTGAGTTTATTTATTTAATATGTTATAATGAACTGAGGAGTGAGTTTATTTATTTAATATGTTATAATGAACTGAGGAGTGAGTTTATTTATTTAATATGTTATAATGAACTGAGGAGTGAGTTTATTTATTTAATATGTTATAATGAACTGAGGAGTGAGTCTATTTATTTAATATGTTATAATGAACTGAGGAGTGAGTTTATTTATTTAATATGTTATAATGAACTGAGGAGTGAGTTTATTTATTTAATATGTTATAATGAATTGAGGAGTGAGTCTATTTATTTAATATGTTATAATGAACTGAGGAGTGAGTTTATTTATTTAATATGTTATAATGAACTGAGGAGTGAGTTTATTTATTTAATATAATGAACTGACGAGTGAGTTTATTTATTTAATATGTTATAATGAATTGAGGAGTGAGTCTATTTATTTAATATGTTATAATGAATTGAGGAGTGAGTCTATTTATTTAATATGTTATAATGAACTGAGGAGTGAGTTTATCTATTTAATATGTTATAATGAACTGAGGAGTGAGTTTATCTATTTAATAAGTTATAATGAACTGAGGAGTGAGTTTATTTATTTAATATGTTATAATGAACTGAGGAGTGAGTTTATCTATTTAATATGTTATAATGAACTGAGGAGTGAGTTTATTTATTTAATATGTTATAATGAACTGAGGAGTGAGTTTATTTATTTAATATGTTATAATGAACTGAGGAGTGAGTTTATTTATTTAATATGTTATAATGAACTGAGGAGTGAGTTTATTTATTTAATATGTTATAATGAGCTGAGGAGTGAGTTTATCTATTTAATATGTTATAATGAGCTGAGGAGTGAGTTTATTTATTTAATATGTTATAATGAACTGAGGAGTGAGTTTATTTATTTAATATGTTATAATGAACTGAGGAGTGAGTTTATTTATTTAATATGTTATAATGAACTGAGGAGTGAGTTTATTTATTTAATATGTTATAGACTTATAGCATATTATGTAGACAGCACTACAATTGCATTGTATGTAGTCATAGCACGTCATAGTACATATGTATAGCATAGTAGTATAGATGTATAGTTTATATGTATAGCTTCATTATATAGATATGCCACTGTTACTTTCTTAGCTTACGCATGTTTCTTGATAAATGTTTTTATGTGATGTATTCCCATGCTTTTTTGTTCTTGCTTAATGTAAGTCGCTCTGGATTAAGAGCGTCTGCTAAATGCCTAAATTGTAAATTGTAAATTGTGAACTGAGGAGTGAGTTTATTTATTTAATATGTTATAATGAACTGAGGAGTGAGTTTATTTATTTAATATGTTATAATGAACTGAGGAGTGAGTTTATTTATTTAATATGTTATAATGAACTGAGGAGTGAGTTTATTTATTTAATATGTTATAATGAACTGAGGAGTGAGTTTATTTATTTAATATGTTATAATGAACTGAGGAGTGAGTTTATTTATTTAATATGTTATAATGAACTGAGGAGTGAGTTTATTTATGTAATATGTTATAATGAACTGAGGAGTGAGTTTATTTATTTAATATGTTATAATGAACTGAGGAGTGAGTTTATTTATTTAATATGTTATAATGAACTGAGGAGTGAGTTTATTTATTTAATATGTTATAATGAACTGAGGAGTGAGTTTATTTATTTAATATGTTATAATGAACTGAGGAGTGAGTTTATTTATTTAATATGTTATAATGAACTGAGGAGTGATTCTATTTATTTAATATGTTATAATGAACTGAGGAGTTAGTTTATTTATTTAATATGTTATAATGAACTGAGGAGTGAGTTTATTTATGTAATATGTTATAATGAACTGAGGAGTGAGTTTATTTATTTAATATGTTATAATGAACTGAGGAGTGAGTTTATTTATTTAATATGTTATAATGAACTGAGGAGTGAGTTTATTTATTTAATATGTTATAATGAACTGAGGAGTGAGTTTATTTATTTAATATGTTATAATGAACTGAGGAGTGATTCTATTTATTTAATATGTTATAATGAACTGAGGAGTGAGTCTATTTATTTAATATGTTATAATGAACTGAGGAGTGAGTTTATTTATTTAATATGTTATAATGAACTGAGGAGTGAGTTTATTTATTTAATATGTTATAATGAACTGAGGAGTGATTCTATTTATTTAATATGTTATAATGAACTGAGGAGTGAGTTTATTTATTTAATATGTTATAATGAACTGAGGAGTGAGTTTATTTATTTAATATAATGAACTGAGGAGTGAGTTTATTTATTTAATATGTTATAATGAATTGAGGAGTGAGTCTATTTATTTAATATGTTATAATGAACTGAGGAGTGAGTTTATTTATTTAATATGTTATAATGAACTGAGGAGTGAGTTTATTTATTTAATATAATGAACTGAGGAGTGAGTTTATTTATTTAATATGTTATAATGAATTGAGGAGTGAGTCTATTTATTTAATATGTTATAATGAACTGAGGAGTGAGTTTATTTATTTAATATGTTATAATGAACTGAGGAGTGGGTTTATTTATTTAATATGTTATAATGAACTGAGGAGTGAGTTTATTTATTTAATATGTTACAATGAACTGAGGAGTGAGTTTATTTATTTAATATGTTATAATGAACTGAGGAGTGAGTTTATTTATTTAATATGTTATAATGCACTGAGGAGTGAGTTTATTTATTTAATGTTATAGTGAACTGAGGAGTGAGTCTATTTATTAAACATTATTATAACTGAGTAGCAGGTGTTAAGGTTACACTTTAGGCATTCATCAGACTCTCTTAATCCAGAGCGATTTACAGTAAGCAAGAACAACACATGGTAATAATACATAAAATACACAGAAATAGTCATCTATACACTATAGAGTGCAATATGTCTACATTACATGCAATCTAAATCATTGGTTCCCCAGGGGTCTTTGAGGGCGTTCCAGGGGGTCCCCAGATTCCACAGCTAAATGATAGTTTGGACCCAAATGGACCCTTCTGAGTCTGAAAATCAGAGAGTTGTACAAATGGACCGGGTCTATTTAGTTCCATTTCAACACTCAATTAACATTGATTTTACAACATATATTGGGGTCCCAGGCATATAAATACCATTAAATGGGGGTCCGTAGCCTAATTCTGGTCGAACTGGGGGTCCTTGAAATTAAACGGGTTGAGAATCACTGCTATAGCCGTAAAAACCTTCTCTTATGGGGGTCCTTGACATATATTTTCTAATGGGGGTCCGTGGCCTAATTAGTGTGAATTTTGGGGGTCCTTGAGATAGAAAAGTTTGGGAACCACTGATCTAAGTTACATAAGTTTAGCCTTTGCATACGTCTGTAAGGTCGTCGAGGCTAGGGCAAGTGCTACGGTCTGTAAGGTGGTCGAGGCTAGGGCCAGTGCTACGGGCTGTAAGGTGGTCGAGGCTAGGGCAAGTGCTATGGGCTGTAAGGTGGTCGAGGCTAGGGCAAGTGCTACGGGCTGTAAGGTCGTCGAGGCTAGGGCAAGTGCTACGGGCTGTAAGGTGGTCGAGGCTAGGGCAAGTGCTACGGGCTGTAAGGTGGTCGAGGCTAGGGGAGGGGCTACGGGCTGTAAGATGGCCGAGGCTAGGGCCAGTGCTACGGGCTGTAAGGTGGTCGAGGCTAGGGCAAGTGCTACGGCCTGTAAGGTGGTCGAGGCTAGGGCCAGTGCTATGGTCTGTAAGGTGGTCGAGGCTAGGGCCAGTGCTATGGGCTGTAAGGTGGTTGAGGCTAGGGCAAGTGCTACGGGCTGTAAGGTGGTCGAGGCTAGGTCCAGTGCAACGGGCTGTAAGGTGGTCGAAGCTAGGGCAAGTGCTACGGTCTGTAAGGTTGTCGAGGCTAGGGCAAGTGCTACGGGCTGTAAGGTCGTCGAGGCTAGGGCAAGTGCTACGGGCTGTAAGGTGGTCGAGGCTAGGGCAAGTGCTACGGGCTGTAAGGTGGCCGAGGCTAGGGCAAGTGCTATGGGCTAAAATGGAGTCTGAAGAGGTGGGTTTTAAGACTAGGGCGGAAGATTTTGCGAACCAAATGTTGGCAAAATGTACCTCAAATGTATGTCAGAGAACATTACAGTATGTAGTGGTATTCTACACAGTACTTCAGAGTAGTACCACCAGCTACTATAATGTACTCTAAAAGTACTGTAGAATACTATATAGATACTTCTGTGAAGTAGGCCTACTGTAGTACTGTTTACTACTGTGTCTTGTTGAAGCTGATAGTTGGATGTAAAGCTACTGCACTGCAATACAGTACATTTAATTGGTGCATTATTGAAATAATAATAGTAATACTAATAATAGTAGGCCTATAATATATGCTTTTACAATTACAATTTAGGCATTTATCAGACGCTCTTAATCCAGAGCGATTTACAATAAGCAAGAACAAAAAGCATGCCATACATCACATAATTCATATTAATGTTATTCATATTAATGTTATAAACAATGTATTATCATACTATAATTCAGTCAATGTCTGTCTGTGTGTGTCTGTCTGTGTGTGTGTGTGTGTGTGTGTGTGTGTGTGTGTGTGTGTCAGAAACACAGCCGTAGCTCCTCACTGCCTGCACCAATCACTCCCACTTTTCACACAGGCATTGACCATAATCATATGGAGTTCTTAACGAAGCCCTTTTTCCAATTTAACTACATTTTTAATTAATAATGAATTTATTAGTGAATCAAAAATGTGAAAACGCACCCAGAGCGCAGTACCCCCCGCGGCCGGTACTGCACATATCTCACAACGGGTAAGGGCTAGTTGAGATAATAGTAATAATTGTAAACCTAAAATATGTGTTTTAATAACATTGTTATAAACACTGTGATAATGTCTCTGTGTTGACAGACCCTCCGAAGGTGGCGTTCTCTGTTGGGTTGAGTAACGATGGACAAGTTGGACCGTATAGTTCTGACACCACTCTGATCTACCAGAGAGTCATCACCAACGTGGGCAACGGCTACAATCCATCTACAGGTTGGTTATACGATTTGTTCATGTTGATTCACTTCATAGAATACATTACTTTACTATTTAAACCAATAGACGGGAAGGATGAGAGGAGAGACGTCTAATGTGATTGGTTGTGAGCTTGTAGATCTGCTATTTCCAACAGTCTACAATATGGTGGTGTGTGTGTGTGTGTGTGTGTGTGTGTGTGTGTGTGTGTGTGTGTGTGTGTGTGTGTGTGTGTGTGTGTGTGTGTGTGTGTGTGTGTGTGTGCGCGCGCGTGCGTGTGTGCGTGCGTGTGCGTGCGTCCGTGCATACGTGCGTCTGTGCATGCGTGTGTGTATGTGGTGTTTTCTTTCTCTCTCTCAGGTATCTTTACATCAGTCCTGAAAGGGGTTTATCAGTTCAGGTTCACAGCAATGGGCGCCTGGACATCAACGCATGTGAATATCCAGATGTATAAAAATGATCAGCGACTCATTTATAACCATCCATATGTTAGTCCTACTGGTGGTGATACATATGTGTCTAATGGACTGATCCTAGAGCTGGAGCAGGGAGACACAGTTTACATGGTTTTGCCTGGTGGGTACAGGCTCGCTGATAGCTCTAACAACAACAATGTGTTCAGTGGTTTTCTGCTCTATGCTATGTAACTGTTACTACATTACATTAACACTGTTACTGTACCATTACATTACTGTAACAGTACATTATATGTAACACTGTTACTGTACCAGTACATTACTGTAACATTACATTATATGTAACACTGTTACTGTACCAGTGCATTACTGTAACAGTACATTATATGTAACACTGTTACTGTACCAGTACATTACTGTAACAGTACATTCTATGTAACACTGTTTGTGGTAACGTTTCATTAAAGAGACGAGTGTGTGTTGACCCCATAATGTATTTATACATTCCGTCAATAATAAACACTTATTAAAAAAGTACTGTTGGTTATAGTGTGTTTTACTGATTATTTAAAAAGTACTGTTGGTTATAGTGTGTTTTACTGATTATTTAAAAAGTACTGTTGGTTATAGTGTGTTTTACTGATTATTTAAAAAGTACTGTTGGTTATAGTGTGTTTTACTGATTATTTAAAAAGTACTGTTGGTTATAGTGTGTTTTACTGATTATTTAAAAAGTACTGTTGGTTATAGTGTGTTTTACGGACTATCTAAAAAGTACTGTTGGTTATAGTGTGTTTTACTGATTATTTAAAAAGTAATGTTGGTTATAGTGTGTTTTACTGATTATTTAAAAAGTACTGTTGGTTATAGTGTGTTTTACTGACTATTTAAAAAGTACTGTTGGTTATAGTGTGTTTTACTGACTATTTAAAAAGTACTGTTGGTTATAGTGCGTTTTACTGACTATTTAAAAAGTACTGTTGGTTATAGTGTGTTTTACGGACTATCTAAAAAGTACTGTTGGTTATAGTGTGTTTTACTGATTATTTAAAAAGTAATGTTGGTTATAGTGTGTTTTACTGATTATTTAAAAAGTACTGTTGGTTATAGTGTGTTTTACTGACTATTTAAAAAGTACTGTTGGTTATAGTGTGTTTTACTGACTATTTAAAAAGTACTGTTGGTTATAGTGTGTTTTACTGATTATTTAAAAAGTACTGTTGGTTATAGTGTGTTTTACTGACTATTTAAAAAGTACTGTTGGTTATAGTGTGTTTTACTGATTATTTAAAAAGTAATGTTGGTTATAGTGTGTTTTACTGATTATTTAAAAAGTACTGTTGGTTATAGTGTGTTTTACTGACTATTTAAAAAGTACTATGAATGAGCCTTAACCCATTCTGACCTGAGATCAGATTCATACGAGGTTTCCACTGGACACACACTGGTCTGATGATTAACCCATTCTGACCTGAGATCAGATTCATACGAGGTTTCCACTGGACACACACTGGTCTGATTAAGGCACCACATGCCTTTATTTCTGGCATTCAGTCAGTCACTCATATACGATACAGTCTGTTTCTAGTGAAAATGTAACTAATTCAGTAGCAGTAACAAACATTGGCTGATGATTGGCTGATCACCCCATAGCGATGATTTGATTGGCTGAGTAAAGTAGGCCTATACATAATGAGGATAAAAAGTGAGGGCATAAAAGTGAAGACGCCATTGGCCGGAATGACATTTGTGATGATTTGATTGGCTGAGTAAGCACGCAACGTGATGTATGGTGATGTGTGGCGATACAGAGCGCCCCTCACTTCACACAAGTGTGATTTTTCTTTAACTTTGAGGGGCTCCTATATCACAGCGCAAAAAGCATGGAATACGGATGTGTATATTACAGGAAACTCCCGTTAAACTTTACAACAAACTCCCGTAAACTCCCGAATTGTACCATCACACCTGTATATTACCGTATATTAACTGTATATGTACCATCACACCTGTATATTACCGTATATTAACTGTATATGCTGCTAAACTTGAGGTTTACGGGCTAAATACAGTGCCTGTTAACACCTATTTTCACGCAGTGATTATGTCATACATGTGTTAACATTAGCAGAGAGAGAGAGAGTGTTGCATCAGATTGTATAGAATATTACAGTACTATAGTTGTACTGTACAGTGGTAATGTATCTGTCCCACATAGAATACTGCACTGTACATCAAACAGAATATCTGATGACCAACCATTCTGTACAGTCATTAGTTAACCCATTCTGTACGGGAACCCCTTTTGGTGTTAGCTATTTAAAAATAGCAGATCAACAAGCTCATAGCGCGCCACCGAGTGGCGCGCTATGAGCTTGTAGGTCTGCTATTTCTTTTAAACTGTCAGGATTTAAGACATTTTTTTAATCTGATCTCAGGTCAAAATGCGTTAAAGAACCATTATTCTGTGCGTTAGAATCTGTCCTCAGGTCAGAATGAAAACTGTCAGGATGTGGAAGACATATTTAGAATCTGATCTCAGGTCAGAATGGGTTAACATGCTGTGTCCAGATCCATCCTCGTGTTCTCGGGCCAAATGTGACCCATGGGGGTCTGCTATTTTTGAAAAATCGTGAAAATGTGTCGGAAATCTTTGATTATATTTTTTCAGAGCAAACTTTTTTTAATAAAATTAAATAAGTCCATGCTGGATTGCTGGAAAAATGCAAATATAAGACTGTATATAGGTCTATTCCAATGCATTATTAATTAAAGGGCCGCTTTCCAATCTATATATCTTCGTATAATTGGTCCCAGACAGTGTTGTTTTTGGCAGCACATTTAGATTTTAGTTTTAGTCATAGTCTCTTGAATAGTTTTCATTTCGTTTTAGTCACCCATGGAAATAAATAAATGTCTTAGTCAACTAAATGTCATAAGATAAAAAAAATAAAGCTATTTTCAAAAGATGTTTAAACATTTGAGAAGGTGAAACGTGACACACACACACGCACGCGCGCACGCACGCACACGCACACGCACACACACACACAGAGGCTGGGACCACTCACGGAGTCTCCAGCTCAGTATATATATATATATATATATATATTCTGTTACTTTCTTAGCTTACGCATGTTTTATGATAAATGCTTTTTTGTGATGTATTCCCATGCTTTTTGTTCTTGATTAATGTAAATCGCTCTGGATTAAGAGCGTCTGCTAAATGCCTAAATTGTAAATTGTAAGGTGGGGGCCGCATGTGGCCCCCGGGCCGCCAGTTGCCCACCCCTGATCTAAACACTACAGCATGCAGAGGAGAAGTCATAACAGAACCATCTAAACACTACAGCATGCAGAGGAGAAGTCATAACAGAACCATCTAAACACTACAGCATGCAGAGGAGAAGTCATAACAGAACCATCTAAACACTACAGCATGCAGTCATAACAGAACCATCTAAATACTACAACATGCAGAGGAGAAGTCATAACAGAACCATCTAAACACTACAGCATGCAGTCATAACAGAACCATCTAAATACTACAACATGCAGAGGAGAAGTCATAACAGAACCATCTAAACACTACAACATGCAGAGGAGAAGTCATAACAGAACCATCTAAACACTACAACATGCAGAGGAGAAGTCATAACAGAACCATCTAAACACTACAACATGCAGAGGAGAAGTCATAACAGAACCATCTAAACACTACAACATGCAGAGGAGAAGTAATAACAGAACCATCTAAACACTACAACATGCAGAGGAGAAGTAATAACAGAACCATCTAAACACTACAGCATGCAGAGTAAGGATGTGACCGGTTTCATCTAGTAAACCGGATTAATTTATTTAAACCGACCGAACCGTTTTTTGTGTTTGCCGACGGATGCGGTCGCAGCGCCCCGCTCAAGCTTGACTGCTGCTCAGTGCTAGGCATTGCTGCATGTAACAGTGGCCACTGGCACTGAGCTCAGCACACAAAAGAGGTGTCACGTTTCAAACGAATGGGCTGGGGGGGAGCGCGCAGTGTTTGTTTCCAATAAAGTTGCAATAAAGTTGACCGAGTGAGTGTGAAAGCAGGAAATGGCATGATGGCGGATCAGTTGATGCTATACCAAAGAAAAAAACAAACCCAATATGGAAGCATTTTGGTTTCGAAAAAGATAAGAAAGGTGGGCCGAAAGATTTAAATAATCCAACATGCAAACACTGTCTTAAAAAGGTCCCGGCTAAATTGAGCAACACATCGAACCTCCATACTCACCTGCGCAAGAAACATGCCTCCGTTGCTGCTGCTATGGGTCCTGCAGGACAAGGGGGCTCGTCTACGGACAGTGCTGGCTCTTCTTCAACGACACAACTACAGCTAGCAGGGTCATTTTCCAGGGGTGTTCCATATCAACGCGACAGCCGCAGATGGAAGGACTGCGACGATAAAGTCACCAGGTTTATAGCGAAGGAAATGATTTCATTCAGAACCGTGGAAAAGCCGTCATTCAAAGTAATGTGCCATACACTCGACCATCGGTATGATCCACCTGGTCGAAAGTATATTTCACAAAAAGCCATTCCAGAGCTCTATAATCAGATTCGACATGAGGTGCAATGTTTACTTTCAGAAGGCCACTACTACTCTCTGACAACGGACATGTGGTCCAGTACCAATATGTCACCATACATGGCATTGACTGTCCAAGTGTCCATCTCATAAACAACGACTGGAAGATGGTCTCTCGGTGCCTCCAGACAAGTTTCTTTCCCGCTGATCATACAGCACAAAACATGGCTGAGGCACTTGAAGAACAATTAGCCGAGTGGAACCTGGATCCAAAGTACCTGTCCGCAGTAACAACCGACAACGGAGCCAATATTGTTGCTACGATCACAAAAGTCTTGTGCTGGCCGTGGCTTAATTGTTTTGGCCATAACCTGCATCTTGCCGTGAACAACACACTGACAGCTGAAAAAAATCGCAAGAAAATCGACAACACCATGGAACGCTGCAGAAGCACTGTTGGCCAGTTTTCACTAAGCTGCAAGAGAAAGCGGAACATGGGACAGGCACAAGAGGAACTCGAGTTACCAGATCACCAGCTTGTTACGGTGAGCTATTATAATAACGTTCTATTCTATCATAATAAATGCAACTAACTGTAGCCTAAATGGCCTCGTAGTTATAGTAGCCTATTTAATATGCACGTCGTTTATTTATATTATACATAAACTACGTGCATATTGAGTAGCCTATTTCATATTATTTATAGAATATATAGCCCTTTACAATTGTATTATTTTTGTCATTCAACAGGATTGTGCAACTCGCTGGGGCTCCAAACAGAAAATCGAACCCTACAAACGAGCGCTTACTGGAGCAGTTTACAGCAATACGTCGTGTTCAGGAGAATGACCGAAAATGTATTGTCAAGCTTAATTGGTCTGATAAGGATGTGCTGACCGCGATGAACAGAGCCCTCAAGCCAGTCAGTGATTTCACTGACATAATGTCAGGAGAAAACTATGTCACCGCATCATCGCTCATCCCAGTGCTCAAACTCCTGAGGAGTGAGATTTTGTGTGCAGAAAAAGATGACGTCACTCTCACCAGGGAGCTGAAAGAGGGCATCAAAACGCGACTAGAGGCAAAATACGAGTTGGATCATATTCTGAATAAAGTGGAGAATGAGGCAGCCACTCTGGCTAAAGAGAAGCAGCAGCAGCGAGGAGACGAGGAGGGGGTCGGGGAGGGGCGGGGGGGAAACGCAGCAGAATCATCTCCGGCACCCAAAAAGAAAAGAAGTTTGGGAAGTCTGCTTGGGAGCAGGTTGGCGTCAGCGGCCGCTGCGCGCCCCAAAACCACAGAGGAGAAGGTTGCTTGTGAACTGGCAATTTACAAGCAGGAGGATTTGGTTCACCCAGAATCCGACCCGCTAGAATGGTGGCAACACAATGAGTCACGCTTTCCAATGTTGGCAAACGTAGCACGCAAGTATCTTTGCATTTGTGCTACAAGCACTGCATCGGAGAGGGTGTTTAGCACAGCAGGGAATATTGTCACACCTCAAAGGTCTTTGTTGAAACCAGCCAAGGTCGATATGCTAGTATTTCTGGCCAAGAACCTGTGAATGTCCCCAGCAGGAATGTTATAGGCCGGGCAGGCAGGCAGAAAGTTTAGATGATTCATTCACATTTATTTGTGTGCGCAAACTGCACATTTTAGTCTGCTATTAAAGCACTAAGCAGACTGTGTTTTCTACAATTTATTCATAATTTGTTTTTCTATTCAATGTTTATAGTGAATTTAAGTGAAAGTTCACAATTTGCACTTGTATGCTTATAGCCTTGTATAGGCCTACTGATTTCATATTTGTGACATTATTTGAGACATTTTGTTGAGGATTCTTGATGTTGATTAGTGTTTAGCCTACAGGCTACAGTTCATTTTGCACTGACTACAGTACTAAATATATTTTCTATCTATTTTCTATATATCTAATTATCTATTTTCTATATTATCTTTATTGAGGCAAATCACTCAGGCAATGTTATGCCATACTACTTGATACTAGGCTACCTCTTTTATATTATACATAATACATTAACAATGTATTGTTTTATTCATTTGCACACTGAGTACAGTCAACAGTGACTGTAGGCTAGGCCTACCGATTTATGCAGATTGCATTGATATTTATTTTATTTTTTATTGTAGCCCATTGTTTGAGGACGTTTACAGTTTGTTGTTCTCTTGTTCATTTGCACTCACTGAGTACAGTGTATAGGCTTACTATAGGCCTAGCTGCTGATTTATGCAACAGGTATTGTTGAGAGACAGAGTATAGGTTTATATTTTATTGTATTAGTATTTGAGGATGTTTACAGTTTGTTCACTCCATTTGCACTCAGATAAGTTTGAGAACGATTTTCTTTTGTAATTGAAGTACAGTTTAAAACAAATACTACAATGCTTAAATAATTGAGCCCGAGAAGGCAAGAAGCCATAGTTGTTGGCTTGTTTCCAACTTTCCATATATACTGTGAGCATTGAAAAATAAACACATGTGTGAAATGTGTCACTCTGTTGTCCAAATTATGGTTCTTTCTTACACGCTATCCATGTAACATGCGCCACAGGCACTGCTATGGAAAAAAATACGAAAATTACTCAAGTCGATTTTTTTATTCAATATCGACCCGGTTTTGTAATTTTCAAACCGTCACATCCTTAATGCAGAGGAGAAGTCATAACAGAACCATATAAACACTACAACATGCAGAGGAGAAGTCATACCAGAACCATCTAAACACTACAACATGCAGAGGAGAAGTCATAACAGAACCATCTAAACACTACAGCATGCAGAGGAGAAGTCATAACAGAACCATCTAAACACTACAGCATGCAGAGGAGAAGTCATAACAGAACCATATAAACACTACAGCATGCAGAGGAGAAGTCATAACAGAACCATCTAAACACTACAGCATGCAGTCATAACAGAACCATCTAAACACTACAGCATGCAGATAAGTCATAACAGAACCATCTAAACACTACAGCATGCAGAGAAGTCATAACAGAACCATCTAAATACCAGACAATTGTTCAAGTCGCTCCGGTCCGAGTCCAAGTCGAGTCCCAAGTCATTTGGTCCCAAGTCCAAGTCGAGTCCCAAGTCAATCCAACCCTCAGGTCCGAGTCCCAAGTCGAGTCCCAAGTCATTTGGTCCCAAGTCGAGTCCCAAGTCGTTTGGTCCCAAGTCCAAGTCGAGTCCCAAGTCGTTTGGTCCCAAGTCCAAGTCGAGTCCCAAGTCTTTATAGTGGGGTTCCGTCTCCATGTTAAATTTAGTTGTCATTTACAACTCATGTAAAAGTTTCACTTTCAGTACTAATTTGAAGGTGAGGGTCTATAGAACCATTTTGGTTCGAGTGGCAATCACCAAAATAAAATAATTGGCCTATAGGGGGCGTAGTCAGGTGCCAACCCCCATCAGCGCTACCAAAATATGTAAACTGTTGTAACTTTTGATTAAATTATCCAATCTGAACATATGATATATGTATGGATTCACAATCAGGAGCATTTGGTACTTAAACCTTATTACACATATAATATTTCTTTCCACCCAGTATTGGTGTATATCCACAAAAACAGCAGGAAAAACGAGCTAAAAACTAGTAGTGGGGTCCCTAGACAGACCGTCATTTACAACTCAACAAAAGTTTAACTTTCACTTCTAATTTGTAGATAATGACCTATAGAGCAATTTTAGTTTGAGTGGCAAGTCTACAAATTAAAGAAATATATATTTTTGCCAAATTTCCAAAATGGCCAAAATCGGAATTATGTTTATTTGAAAGATGTCTTAATTTTCTTATTGCTGTTTTTTCTTTGTTTTTCTTGCTATATCAAGTTAATCCTGTGTGAGGAATCAACTGGATTTCAAATATTAATGTTTTGAATAATCAGATATAGAAACAAAATAAAGATGGCTGCCAATGTACATTGAATTACTACATTACGCCTTCTATCCTGTTGAACCTAGAATGGTGATGTTGGTGCCTATACCTATGTTATCATGAATGACTAATTGTATAAAAACAAAATACATATAATAGGACAATATATAATATTTCACAAAAATGAGACAATGCAGTACATATGTGTGGAACTAAAGTTAGATATTGGAATATAATACACCACTCCTGTGTTATATTTGTTTATTTTATTTAATTACTTATACTATGTACTGCCACTATAGGGGGCAGAGTAGCAGGTGTGTCTTAATTGTTCAGACTTGGTAGCTTGTTAGTTATAATACTAAGCATACTGCAGAAGACCATGAGCTGCACTGATTGCTCTCTTGTGGTATTGATATTTTGAAGGTAAGCAAAAAAGTTAAACATGTCATGAAGGATCCTAAAGTGTTTTTTATGAATATGGATAGTCATGGAGTGCCACGATACGGTCTTCTCCCAGCGCAACTGCCTTGTCGTTTATCTCTTGGGTGAGTTCTACCTTCTGGAATGAATGGTCTGCTGCAAGTGTTTCTTCACCACAAAAGAGACATTTATTACGATTAACGGGTGCACCAGTCCGGCATGATCTTCTTGCCAATGCCACAGCACATCCGGAGGCGGCGGCGTGAGAGGGCACGCAAACGTGCTGCTTTCATCGCTAACCTCTTCAAGTTCACCAAGGATTTGCTGGGGCAGAAGCGCAGTGGCAAACTGGCCTCCTCGCAGGAAGACATAGACCAACATCTGAAGCAGACGTACAGCGACCCTGCAAGAGAGCAGGAGTTGGGAGAGTGCAACAACCTCATAGAACCCCCTGAACCAGATGTGCAGTTCGACATGTCGGAGAGGAGGGTCAGCAACCACCTCCGGAGATGGCTCGGACTACCAAGGAGCCTGAGCAGCATTGCACTCTACGGAAACACCAACAAACTGCAACTGCCTTTCAAATCCCTGGAGGAGGAATTCAAGGTAACTAGAGCCAGAGAAGTGGTTCAGTACAGGGACTCAAGTGATCCGAAGGTGGCTAAAGCAGGGATCCAAGTGAGGACTGGCAGGAAATGGAGGGCAGAGGAAGCAGTTCAAGAGGTAGAGGCAAGGCTGCACCACAGGTGCATGGTGGGCGTGGTCACACGAGGCCGAGCAGGGCTAGGTTCCTTTCCGAGTCCCCAAATGAACACCAGGGGGAAGGAAAGGCGACGCCTTGTTCAGGATGAGGTGAGAGCTACAGTGGAGGAGACCAGAACCTGCAAGGCTGTGGGACTGAAGCAACAGGGAGCTTGGACGAGATGGGAGAATGCGGTTGAGAGGAAAGTGACCTGGGCAGAGCTTTGGAAAGCTGAGCCTCACCGCATCAAATTTCTCATCATGGCAGTGTATGACGTGCTTCCAAGCCCGTCAAACCTGCACATATGGGGCATAGCAGAGACACCAGCATGCCCACTGTGTTCCAAGCGAGGGACCCTGGAACACATCCTCAGTTGCTGTACAAGGGCACTTGGAGATGGACGGTACAGGTGGAGGCATGACCAAGTCCTTAAGACCATTGCTGAAGCCATCAGCACAGGACTGGAGTGGTCAAAGCAGGTCCGACCATCTTGTCAGAGCTGGGGACAAGCCAACTTCTGTCAGAAGAACAACATCTGCAGGCATCCTGATGTCTGCAAGAGACTGGCAGTTGTTGGTGGATCTTGAACATCAGCTGAAGTTCCCCAGCCATATTGTAGTCACCACCCTGTGACCAGACATTGTCCTTGTGTCTGAGTCTACCAAGCAAGCAGTGCTGATGGAGCCGACAGTCCCGTGGGAAGATCGCCTGGAAGAAGCCTTTGAAAGGAAGCTCTCCAAGTATGCAGGTCTGGTCAGCGACTGCCAGCAGGCTGGTTGGAGAGCAAGGTGTTTCCCTGTGGAGGTTGGATGCAGAGGTTTTGCAGCCCGGTCCTTGGCCAGAGCCTTCAGTAGCTTAGGCATCGAGGGAGAGAGAAAGAGGAGAGCCATCCGCAGTACCACCGATGCGGCAGAGAGAGCCTCAAGATGGCTGTGGCTCAAAAGAGGGGAGCCTTGGAGTCATGATAGCTAGCTAGCCGTCTGGACACAAGCTCTAGGTCTGATCAACCCTGGCTGGGTCACCTGGAGGAGGGCGTATGATGTTGAAAGACCCGAAACGCCCTAAGATTCCAGGAACATCACTGAGGATGTGTCCAGACTAGGCATCAGTAGCTGTATGTACACAGTCTTATAACTAACAAGCTACCAAGTCTGAACAATTAAGACACACCTGCTACTCTGCCCCCTATATTGGCAGTACTGTACATAGTAACTAATAAAATAAACAAATATAACACAGGAGTGGTGTATTATATTCCAATATCTAACTTTAGTTCCCCACATATGTACTGCATTGTCTCATTTTTGTGAAATATTATATATTGTCCTATTATATGTATTTTGTTTTTATACAATTAGTCATTCATGATAACATAGGTATAGGCACCAACATCACCATTCTAGGTTCAACAGGATAGAAGTTAGGCGTAATGTAGTAATTCAATGTACATTGGCAGCCATCTTTATTTTGTTTCTATATCAGATTATTCAAAACATTAATATTTGAAATCCAGTTGATTCCTCACGCAGGATTAACTTGATATAGCAAGAAAAACAAAGAAAAAACAGCAATATATGAAAATTAAGACATCTTTCAAATAAACATAATTCCGATTTTGCTCTATAGGTCATTATCTACAAATTAGAAGTGAAAGTTAAACTTTTGTTGAGTTGTAAATGACGGTCTGTCTAGGGACCCCACTACTAGTTTTTAGCTCGTTTTTCCTGCTATTTTTGTGTATTTACACCAATACTGGGTGGAAAGAAATATTATATGTGTAATAAGGTTTAAGTACCAAATGCTACTCCTGATTGTGAATCCATACATATATCATATGTTCAGATTGGATAATTTAATCAAAAGTTACAACAGTTTACATATTTTGGTAGCGCTGATGGGGGTTGGCACCTGACTACGCCCCCTATAGGCCAATTATTTTATTTTGGTGATTGCCACTCGAACCAAAATGGTTCTATAGACCCTCACCTTCAAATTAGTACTGAAAGTGAAACTTTTACATGAGTTGTAAATGACAACTAAATTTAACATGGAGACGGAACCCCACTATTATGTTGTGGGCAAGTCAAGCCGAGCCACAAGTCGAGTCACAAGGTTGTGTCAAGTCCCTCACTACTATTGTTCCCCAGCCCACCCACAAAGCACTCATCTTGAAGAGAGAAACCGTATCTTAAAGTCAAGAATTAAACCAGCATAAAGCTGTTCATTAATCCATTACAACATTACATGTCTGATCATTTAGTTAGAACTAGGGAAAGGCTAAATTACACTAAAGACATGGCATGTTTGATACATTTTTTTTTATTTTTTAACATTTTGCACCAGGCTGGCAGGCTCAAACTGAAACTGGCACTGACTTTCTGAGTAGTTTTCAAGTGTATTTTTTGTAAACAAAGTTAGAGCAAGTGAACAAAGTGCTCATGTAAACATTAAACAAAGTCAAAGGTAACAAACAACAAACTTCAAGGACATTACTTTTGCTATAACTATTAATGCACTAAAGGCAAGTGAATATTCAATATTCAAACAGTAGAGAAACCAAAGGCCTGTTGCCAAATAGGCTGCCAGTGTATGGCCCAGTGATTGGTGGCACATTGTGAAAGCTCTTGAGGCGTTTGGTTTGAGTAGAACAAAGGGAAATATACATTAAACGCATCCATTTAGACCTGAAGCTGATTGTACAAAAAAATGTAGTTACTAACTACATTGTACAACTGAACTATAAGCAAGTGCTTATATAAAAACAACATTTAACTTAAAATAAATGAGGTGTTTGCCAAGACAATTCTAAAGAGATCAAAATATTTTAAAGATAAGAGTTCTAAAAGAAAATAAGAGCTTGGGAAATTCAACTTTTCCAAGATAACCTTTACATACTGTAGGGTTAAACCTAAGTTATATCTAACACTATACGTATGTAACAAGTAGTGCAAGTATACCTGTATTAAATACAGTACATTCAGAGCTTGTTGTTGCACTTGAGAAACACAAGATTTGAGAGGGTGTCACCCTTCATCCGCGAACGGTGTGGTCTCAAAATAATGCCACCGTGGCTGAACACTCTCTCGACTGGCGCACTAGTTGCGGCCCTGCGGGCACTGCAAGTGCTCTAATGGCAATCGGATAAAGTGCAGGGAGGGACGTTCTATTTGCCTCCCAAAATGTGAGACAACTCTGATCAGTCTCAAGGGCAAGGTAATTGGTCAGCTGAGTTTCTGGCCTTGTTCTGTCTTGCTGCTTGCGGCGCTTCCGATATCCTGCGAAGAGTCCAGACTCAGAGCCATCCTCCTCCAACAGCTCCTCCTCCTCCTCTCTCTCTGGATTCTGGGGTGTCTGGTCAGCTGGCACTTCCCGTAGGATCAGATCTAATGGAAAACAAATTATTATCACTTAATATAGCATGAAATATTGTGAACAGTTAATTGATATATTGGTAGTTTTGTGATCATCATAATTTGATCACCATGACACAGACAACTATAATAAAGGGAACTAAGTAAGTATGCAAAGTGAATGAGTGGTGTGTGTGTGTGTGAGAGTTTCATCATACACTACACTTGTGGTGTCTTCCTGAGTGCATTCGAGCACATTATATTAGATGTACAAAGAATGTACATTCACTGACCTGCCACCATGTCAGACACCTCCCTCTTGACGTCATCGTTGACAAGGACATCATGTTCCAGCCACATCATTGCGTATGCTGGGTCCAGGACAGCTGCTCGGATATACAAGGGGTCCGCAAAAGGCAGAGGCTGTGGATCGTCTGGTGCTGCCGTTTCCATTTTCACATTGACCAGGATGCCACGGAATCTTCTTTTGAGGGAGGTCTGAAGGGACCTGACCATACTTCCCAGGAAGCGAGCCTGAACAAATGAATGAATTAGGGGTGTGTGTGTGTGTGTGTGTGTGTGTGTGTGTGTGTGTGTGTGTGTGTGTGTGTGTGTGTGTGTGTGTGTGAGAGAAAGAAAGAAGCTGTAGTTCAAATGTTTTAAAATGAAACTATAACCAACCTGCTTTTGTTTCTCTAGGTGGTTGTTTAGGGACAACACACAGGGGAGAACGGCGCTGACAGTCACGCACATCTCGCCCTGTGTGAGATCAGTGGCCTCGGCGAAGGGCTTGAGGATATCACGCAGTTCTTTGAGTTGATTCCACTCTCTCATTGAGAGTTCCAGCTCCTGTTTACCTAGAGAGATAGAGAGAGAGAGAGAGAGAGAGAGAGAGGAGAGAGATAAGTCACGGTATTGGTATTCTAAAGTCGGGATGGGACCCTTTGATTAGAAAACCCATTCTCCTGAGCTAAAGCCATGATCTGGCCACCTACAGTACACTTCAGACAGAGCAGCAGGAGCACTAACCTGCATCCTGTACAACATCACTCAGTTCCTGCTGGTCAAACGAGAGCAGTGCTTTCAGTTGGCGGTAGGTTGAACTCCATCGTGTGGTCACAGCAGCAGGAATCCCTCGATCGCCAAACGCTTCTTCAAACTTGTCATGGAAGGAGCTAGATGTGTGCAGAACAGAGCTGAGTTTGGAGCACTTTGCCGTGGCACCTCTTACGGCCTTTGATTCCTTAAGGCCATCACCTACAACCAACTGTAGCGTATGAGCAAAGCACTGTAGGCGTGTGGGGCTTCCTTTGGTTAGTGCCTGTTGAATTCAAACAATTACATTCAGTTGGTTTTCTTCACATAAACAGTATTGTCAGAGAGCACAAGACAGAAAATAAATAGTACAATGAGTAAACAAAACAAGGCTGACCTGTAGATTACAAAACAGAAAATGTAATAACTACTACAATAACCATCATAGGCAAATATGTTTAACTGTCTGTCTATTCACCTGTTCAACAATGTCTTTATCAGTCGCAGATAGATCTTCCCATATCTCTGAGTCGTCTAGGCTCTCATCATCATCATCTTGGTCTTCTTCCTCTTGGGGTGGGAAGCAGATCGAGAAGGCCTTTTTCATGTTAGCTGCGTTGTCACAGATTATGAAGTTTAATTTGTGTTTGATGTCATATTCATCACAGATGGCTTCAAACGCTTCAGAGATCCTCTCTCCTGTATGTGATCCTCGGAACCTACTGCAGGCCAGCAAGTGGGAATTCAGTCGCAGCCCTTTGTCTGTAGTGAGGACATGGGCAGTGATACCCAAAAAGCCCCGCATCCTACGATCTGACCATATGTCTACAGTCACTGAAAGATCTTCTGCTTCTGAGATGATCCCTTTGAGCTTTGTGCGGGTCTCTGCTACAGAGCCTAGTACTTGCTTCATTACAGAGCGATAAGTGGTGGCCGTGTACTTGGGGTCTACTACGGAGAGAAAGTGACGGAAGTTTTCGTTTTCCATTATAGTTAGGGGAAGGTTACACCGCACTATTAGGTCTTCAACGATGGCGTTGGTGATGGCCCTCTGTTTGGGGTGTGTCTGGCTATATACCTCTAGGGGCTGACCAAGAGGAAGAGAGAATTGTCCAATCCCTGACTGCCTGGGACCAGGCACTGGCTGATTCCTCCACCTCTTGTACTCTTCATATCTGTGAAACAGAAGAAAACAAGAAAGGTTATTGGTGTGACATTTCTGTGTAGCAGACATAAAACTGCATGCGCACACACACACACCCCATTAATTATAATTTACTGACAGTACATTTTTTAGTTTGGGTGCAGTTGGGTCAATCAAAGACAAAGCCTATAATTATATTAATTATTAATGAATATTGGATAAGGAAATACATTAATGGCATTTATCTATAGGCCTATTAGGCCTATAATCTTGACGTGTCTGTTTGTTTTGTAGTATTTTAATATTACGTCATTTTCCATCAGGCACAGTTTAGCCATCTACTACAGTACACATGCAGTGTTGTTTTTGCAAAGGGGTCCTTGGTAAAAAAAAAAAAAGAGAAGAGGCTACAAAACAGTGAAATAAAGGCATCTCTTTAAGCTTATATATAGCAGAGAGAAACTAATGGTGGAAAAAAAGGAAGGAATAAGGAAGGAAGGAATTCAAGTTTGGTGGGAGTGATTTAGTGAAGTTAAAAGTTATTAAACCTGCGGATGAATGGAAAAGTGGCAACGTGAGAAAGTGATGGATTACGCAGAGACTTTATTGCTGTTACCATGGATAAAGTATACTGTCACTTCACTACAGTACATCATGATCGGTGTGATCCTAATTCGACAGTGGTGAGTGACTTTCATGTTTACAAGTACGTATATCTCGCTGGCTGGTGCTACTGTTGTTGTTGATTATAGCTTGGCGTTAGCTATCTGGGGTCATAAACAAAACACCAACGAATACGTCTACTAGTAGTATTATTCATTTCCAACACACATGCACACACACTTCTAGTCTTCTACTAATGTTAGCTTTTTAGCTACTTTGGCCACAGTTCGGGCATATACGTTGGTTTCACTTACTTGACTTCATGGCTCTTCAAGTGCCGGACAAAGTTTGATGTGGTGCCCGGTTTGTCCTTTATAGTAGCCTTGCATGTCGTGCATTGTGCCGTTCTTCTCGTACTGTCACTACTGTAGTTTTTAAAAGCAAATTTTATTACTTTGGGCAGATTGGGGACTTCTGTTGCTGTTGCCATCGTTGTTTTTCTGCTGCTTTGGCGCAGCGCCCCAGCTGTTCTGCATGCACTGATTGCAGTGATCGGGCATGCCAGATCTGCTTATTATAATTTCGCCGAAAGATTTTACTGAAAGATTTTATTTGAAAATAGCCGATCTACAAGCTGCTCACAAGGCGTCGCATCGCGACGCGTTGTGAGCTTGTAGAACTGCTATTTTCAAATAGCTGATGTATATGTTGGAGTGCTCATGTGGCCTATAGTCGCTTGCTTGACTCGCTTCTTTTGGGCTGGTTTTCCTAGACCTGGTTGCTTGTTTTTCCTCACAGAAAATCTGGCAACACTGGCACTCATGATAACTGGACGGCAGCCGTCGTAGAATCAAAATGACCCTGCTGGGGGTGGCGGTTGCATTTGCACAGATCATTCACAGTGAAAAAAACAAAAACAAGTCACGAGTCATCTTGTCTCGAGTCGAGTCGAGTCGGGAGTCATTGGCTAGCAAGTCGGAGTCGAGTCTCAAGTCTCGTTGGTCTTTTACCTTCCAAGTCCGAGTCGAGTCGCAAGTCTTTACATTCAAAGTCCGAGTCAAGTCGCAAGTCATCAAATATGCGACTCGAGTCAGACTCGAGTCGAGTCACTATGACTCGAGTCCAATTGTCTGATATGTGGTTTTAGATATTTTAGATTGTAGCAGTGAGCCTGTTGTCTCTGATGTCATGGACACTGGGCTCACTTCCTTCCTGGACTACATGTTGTCTCAGTAAGACAGCTCTCCCCCTATCCACAAGGAGGAGCAGTGCACCAAAGAATTATGGGAATTGTAGTCCAGGAAGGTAGTGAGACCAGTGTCCATGACATCAGAGACAGGCTCACTGCTACAAACTAAAATAACTAAAACCACATATTTCACACATAAATACCCCCAGGAAAGTGATCTAAAGCTTCTAAACGTCATTAACATATATTTTTTTGCAAAAAGGGTGAAGTGTCCCATTAAGGGGCGCATGGCGTGTGATATGGAAGCTGTTGTGCTGGAAATAAAAAAAAGCTTCAGAACTCTTTCATCTCTCAAGCCAATGGGTTCCCAGAAATAGCGCGCCGCCTTCAGCACACACCCCTGCTTGTAGATCTGCTATTTTCGACACGTGGCCCATACATTCCGCTGTAACACACGTGCCAGTTTCAGGTTACTTACTGTGACTGCGTGACTGTCATGAAATGAACAGAGACGAGATGACAGACGTGTTTATACAACAAAGATTTGTAAAACATATGAGGGTAGTGCCTGCTATGCCACTGAACAAATTGGTATCATCACCTACCTTACATGTTTTCACACACTTCTTCATCACTGTTGGTAGGTCATTGCAAATGAGTTCGTTTGGATGAGGGCTAGGTGTACAGAAATGGACAACGAAACATTTAGATTTGTTTTTGTTCATGCAAGGAAGGTGTCCACTGTCCAAACATATACGGTTCAAGAAAAAATAAAACAGTAAACGTACATGCCTAATTCAAGCACAAGTCTAAAGCAGTACCTTTTGATGAGGGAACTGTAGAGCTGAATACACACGTAGCTAGGACGTAGCATTGGTTGGGTGCCGACCATGTGGCTATAGAAAAAGGTAATGAGTAGAATGCATATGATAACCAGAAAATAGTAAATGTAATCATGAAAAAACAAATGCAATCATGAAAAAAACAATCATTGAACATGTGAGTTTAAAACATATTGTAAGGACCCTGCAAAAGACCTGGCTGTATCTTGCTCCTCCAAAGGGAGCTAGTTCTCCCCCAAAAAGCAACGCGTTGTCCATTTGAATAAAAATCTGGACTGGCGAGACAACACAGAGGCCGTCTACAAAAAGGGACAGAGCAAACTAGGGGTGTAACGATCTATTTCAACAGCGATACGATACACGGTTGACGATACATGGACGATATTGGTTCATTATGGTGATCCGACTATTTAAAATACATTTACATTATTTTAAACTGTGTAATTAATCCCCTTTTATCTTCTGAAAATTGCTAAATACCGTGCACAAAAATATAGTATTGATACAATCGATTATTTGCATAGCAAAACGATACGATACATAATCAATGTTGCTGTTTTCGTTACTATATCGTTGCACCCCTAGAGCAGACTGTACCTCTTGAGGAGGCTCAGGTCCTTTAATGTGTGTAGTAGGTATTGTGTGTAGTATGTACTAGTAGTGTTTTGTGTGTGTTGTCTATTGTACTCTGTAGCATTCATGCAGTGGTATGCTGGGGGGGGGGGGGGGGGGGGGTTCAGAGTAAAATCTCATCTGTTTGGCACTCTAGCACCCTTTATTCTGAAATTTTCCCCGGCATTAAAAGTGTTAAGAAGGCCAAATCTGGCTCAGAGAGTGACAGAAAACACAATGTGTTTCTCTCTGCTGATGTTACCTCCCCTCTCCTCCTTCCAGATTTCGAGGAGGTTTCCCCTGAACAGCAGGAGAGGAGCCCATGTCTGGTTCAAGTGAAACTAGAACATCCACAGATTAAAGAGGAACAGCAGGAGAGGAGCCTATGTCTGGTTCAAGTGAAACTAGAACATCCGGAGATTAAAGAGGAACAGCAGGAGAGGAGCTGCAGTCTGGTCCAGGTGAAACTAGAAGCTCCACTGATTAAAGAGGGACAGGAGATGCTATTTCAAAGACCAAAGGAGGGTGATGGGTCAATGTTCACATTAGTAGTTGTAAAAAATGAAGATGATGAAAACAGAATGACGCCTCTGGCCAGCACCTCAACTGAACACATGGTTGTGTGTAAAGAGGAAGTTTCTCCTGAACAGGAGAGGAGCTCCAGTCTGCTCCAGGAGGAACCAGAGCCTCCACACGTTAAAGAGGAACAGGAGGAACTACTTCAAAGACCAGAGGAACCTGTTGGGTCAATGTTGACATTACTAGCAGTGAAAAGTGAAGTTGAAGACATCTCTTCACACTGCCCTGAAGTTGAAGTTAAACTTGAATCTGACACTGAACTCACTGAAGCTAGTGATGAATGGGGGAAGACAAGTGGACGTGGCCACACTGGGGAAAAACCTTTCCACTGTCACCATTGTGACAAGAGTTTCAGATTATCAAATAACCTGAAGACACACCAGCGTATCCACACTGGAGAAAAGCCTTTTCAGTGTAAACACTGTGACAAGAGTTTAAATTCTTCAAGTGATCTGAAGACACACCAGCATGTCCACACTGGAGAAAAACCTTTTCAGTGTAAATATTGTAAAAAGAGTTTCAGTCGGTCAAGTATTCTGAAGACACACCAGCGTGTCCACACTGGAGAAAAACCTTTTCAGTGTAAATATTGTGACAAGAGTTTCACTAAGTCAGGTGATCTGAAGACACACCAGTGTGTCCACACTGGAGAAAAACCTTTTCAGTGTAAATATTGTGACAAGAGTTTCACTAAGTCAGGTGATCTGAAGACACACCAGCGTGTCCACACTGGAGAAAAACCTTTTCAGTGTAAATATTGTGACAAGAGTTTCAACGTTCCAAGTAATGTGAAGACACACCAGCGTATCCACACTGGAGAAAAACCTTTTCAGTGTAAACATTGTGACAAGAGTTTCAATTCGTCAGGTGATCTGAAGACACACCAGCATGTCCACACTGGAGAAAAACCTTTTCAGTGTAAATATTGTGACAAGAGTTTCAGTCGGTCAAGTATTCTGAAGACACACCAGCGTGTCCACACTGGAGAAAAACCTTTTCAGTGTAAATATTGTGACAAGAGTTTCAACGTTCAAAGTAATCTGAAGACACACCAGCGTATCCACACTGGAGAAAAACCTTTTCAGTGTAAACACTGTGACAAGAGTTTCACTGAGTCAGGTAATCTGAAGACACACCAGCGTGTCCACACTGGAGAAAAACCTTTTCAGTGTAAACATTGTGACAAGAGTTTCAGTCAGTCAGGTTATCTGAAGAGACACCAGTATATCCACACTGGAGAAAAACATTTTCAGTGTAAACATTGTGGCAAGAGTTTCAATCATTCAAGTGATCTGAACAGACACCAGCGTATCCACACTGGAGAAAAACCTTTTCAGTGTAAACATTGTGACAAGAGTTTCAAAAATTCAAGTAATCTGAACAGACACCAGCGTATCCACACTGGAGAAAAACCTTTTCAGTGTAAACATTGTGACAAGAGTTTCAGTCTTTCAGGTGATCTGAAGACACACCAGCGTGTCCACACTGGAGAAAAACCTTTTCAGTGTAAACATTGTGACAAGAGTTTCAGTCAGTCAGGTGATCTGAAGACACACCAGCGTATCCACACTGGAGAAAAACCTTTTCAGTGTAAATATTGTGACAAGAGTTTCAACGTTCAAAGTAATCTGAAGACACACCAGCGTATCCACACTGGAGAAAAACCTTTTCAGTGTAAATATTGTGACAAAAGTTTCATTCAGTCAAATTATCTCAAGACACACCAGCGTGTCCACACTAGGGATGGAGCTTGATAACCGATACCCAACAAAATATCATAAGCTTATTGAGTACCCGTTATCAATAAGCTTTGGGCTTATCAAGCCTGTCATGAAGCATAGCGTACCATGACATGTTTACAATTTACAATTTATGTTGTAAATTGTAAATTGTTGGCAAGACCAACAGGGCGTTAAAGACACGCATGTCTGAGCCTTAGAGTATATATTTATAGAGAAGGCACCCAGAGGAAACCCTGAGGCGAAATGGACATAGTGGCCGGATTTGTCATTGCAGCTCGAGCCAGCGCTGCTCCGTTGACTATCATTGTGCACGTCCATGTGATTGGGGCCATGACACGTGAACGAATGTTTCATACGTGAACGCTCACAAACGGCACAATGATAGTCAACGGCAGCGCGTTCATGTGTTTGGGGCAAATCCATCCCAGAATGCACTCTGTTCCTGAATCCGCCTCATGCGCTTTTGAGCAACTCAATGCAAGTGGATGGGAGGAGAACTCTGGTGTCTTCTCTATAGATATATACTCTATGGTCTGAGCAGAGAAGCAGCATCCGCAACCAAGATCCAAAAAGCCCGGTGGTAATGTATTTTCTGTCCGCTAAACACACTGTGGCCACTCTGGGTAGCACTTTACAATAATGACCCGTTATAAAGCATTTATAAACGTTTATAAGCAGTTTGTAGACTAACAAATCATTAACAACCTGTTTGTTGACATTTGTAAATGATTACTAAAACCGTTATAACTATGGTTACAAATCATTTATATGGTATTAGTAAGTAGTAACTATTCATTAATAAGCCATTTATATACATCTGTAAATGATTATTAAATAATTTGTAATGACCCATTATAAAGCATTTATAAACGTTTATAAGCAGTTTGTAGACTATTAACAAATCATTAACAACCTGTTTGTTTACATTTGTAAATGATTACTAAAATCTTTATATAAAATTTACAAATCATTTATAAGGTATTAGTAAGTAGTAAAACTATTCATGAATAAGCCATGTATAATACATCTGTTATTATTATTAAATCATTTGTAACTGATGTTATATAATATATACAAGCTATTTGTATATTTGGGAAATGTGTTTGTTCATGTTTAACATACTTTGTAAAACATTCCTAAAATATCTATAAATCCTTAGTACATGTTATTAAGTGCCCTAAAGTAAAGTGACGACAGTTCATCATTTACAACTGTCTGTTAATGTTAACATGTACTAAGGATTTGTAGATATTTTAGGAATGTTTTACAATGATTTGTTAATATAAACTGCTTATAAACATTTATAAATGCTTTATAATGGGTCATTACAAATGATTTAATAATAATTTGCAGATGTATATAAATGGCTTATTAATGAATAGTTTACTACCTACTAATACCTTGTAAATGATTTGTAACCATAGTTATAACGGTTTTAGTAATCATTTACGAATGTCAAGAAACAGGTTGTTAATGATTTGTTAATAGTCTACAAACTGCTTATAAACATTTATAAATGCTTTAACGGGTCATTATTGTAAAGTGCTACCTAGATTATTGTTACAACGTGAATCCTTTTGGATTTACACTTTAAATACAATGTCCCCAAAGGGAATGAACGAGGACTTCCCCATCAGCCACCTTTTTATAATTTCTTTATTGTATGCTGTATATATTTGAATTGTTGCCTAAGTAATAATACCTGATTATGTGAATCACTGTCTTCAATTCTATAATAATCATGATGTCCTTTTGCTTACTCCGCTGTTGTGGATTTGAAAAATGTGTAACACTGTATTTAACATATTTCATTAATTGATCTAATGACCATGTTGTGTTGGTTCCACCCACTGACTAGTAACGTGACCCGTGGGTGTCTATTTAAGTGGGTGCATCACTGACATCTTGAGTTTGACCAGATGAAGAGCCTTGGCTCGAAACGTCATACGAAACGAATACAAAAGGAACGAGCTCCATTCCTAGTCCACACTGGAGAAAAACCTTTTCAGTGTAAACATTGTGACAAGAGTTTCTGGCATTCAAGTAATCTGAACAGACCCCAGCGGGGTCATCCCTATGTTCCCCAGGTTCTATGTTCTCCACTTACCTATAGGGTTTAGGGTTAGCGTTAGGTTTCTGGTTTAAGACAAGATCTACCCACCAAATGTTCTCATTGCTGAAAATAGTTTATAAATGTACCTGAGGGGGCTTTGGAATAGCGGCTCTGGCTTTACAAATGTCCTGGAATAGGACTTTTATTTATTTTATTTTAAATGATATATATATTTTAGGATGTCATGTGGTCTACCTGCAAAGCCTTTGTGATCTACTGGTAGATCTACCTTTTGGACACCCCTGATCTAGATGTTCTGGCCATAGTTGGACTTGCAATACATTGACTTGTTTTTGTTGCCACTGAAAAAATGTGACCAAAGTTGAGTATTTCTACATTTGTTTGAATGGTTTATTTTGATCTTATGTCATTGGAACATCACAAGAAGAATCATGTAATAAACTAATTTGACATGATCGAAAAGGTATAGGCGGAAGCTGCATTATTATTGCATTATTGATAGTTTGGTTGGTTTCATTTTAAGGGGTCCAGATGGTTACCAACTCATCATATCTATTTATCTGGGGACCACCTGGAACCCCCTCAAGGACCACTGGTTTACAGCAAAGCAACATCTGTGTCGCCGATAGAAACGTGAGTTAGAATAAACATAACAAATACAAATTAAAATACAGCCTAAACTTTGACCCGGTCTTTGATCACTGTTGGAAATTACATTTGTAAAGGTTTGTAAAGTGTTCAATGTTTACAACAGAGAGCATAACAGCGGGCGACAGCCAGGCGAATTTTCCGGAAGTGCATTATTTGTCTGTTGAGTTCCTGAAAATGGACAGTTGATATTGATATTGCCCTACGTTATTATGGCCAATAAATCTTGCTATTTTGAACTGAGGAGACTCATTCTTGAATCATATAAAAAAAAAAAATATATATATATATATATATATATATTTTTTTTTTTATTATTCATGGTAAAAGGATCTACATACAAACATCATTCAGTGCACTTAGTGTGCAACAAAATTATCATATGTCAAGTATCAAAATCCAGTAAAATGCATTGAACATACAGTATGCATACAGTTTAACCCTTTTGGGCGGGAACCCCTTTGGGTGTTTTAAACATTATGTTATCATTTAGCTATTGAAAAATAGCAGATCTACAAACTCATAGCGCACCACCGAGTGGCGCGCTACGAGCTTGTAGGTCTATTTTTGAAGTTAAAGTTAATGTTTTTAAATCTGGTCTAAATGGGATAATTATGCTCTTTCCTCAAAGCATCCAGTTGTGAGTTCCCTGCTGTCCTCTCTAGCCTCTCCTGTGAGACAACCTCAGAAACCCATCTGTGTAAAACCTTGTATGCATACTCCCTAGAGTAAAACCTTGTATGCATTCTCCCTAGAGTAAAACCTTGTATGCATACTCCCTAGAGTAAAACCTTGTATGCATATTCCCTAGAGTAAAACCTTGTATGCATACTCCCTAGAGTAAAACCTTGTATGCATACTCCCTAGAGTAAAACCTTGTATGCATACTCCCTAGAGTAAAACCTTGTATGCATTCTCCCTAGAGTAAAACCTTGTATGCATACTCCCTAGAGTAAAACCTTGTATGCATATTCCCTAGAGTAAAACCTTGTATGCATTCTCCCTAGAGTAAAACCTTGTATGCATTCTCCCTAGAGTAAAACCTTGTATGCATTCTCCCTAGAGTAAAACCTTGTATGCATTCTCCCTAGAGTAAAACCTTGTATGCATTCTCCCTAGAGTAAAACCTTGTATGCATACTCCCTAGAGTAAAACCTTGTATGCATATTCCCTAGAGTAAAACCTTGTATGCATACTCCCTAGAGTAAAACCTTGTATGCATTCTCCCTAGAGTAAAACCTTGTATGCATTCTCCCTAGAGTAAAACCTTGTATGCATTCTCCCTAGAGTAAAACCTTGTATGCATTCTCCCTAGAGTAAAACCTTGTATGCATTCTCCCTAGAGTAAAACCTTGTATGCATTCTCCCTAGAGTAAAACCTTGTATGCATTCTCCCTAGAGTAAAACCTTGTATGCATACTCCCTAGAGTAAAACCTTGTATGCATACTCCCTAGAGTAAAACCTTGTATGCATTCTCCCTAGAGTAAAACCTTGTATGCATACTCCCTAGAGTAAAACCTTGTATGGTAAATGGTAAATTTATCCAAGGCGCTTTACAGAGATTGTGCATTACATTCACCCATTCACACACACATTCATACACCGATGGCAGCGGAAACCATGCAAGTCACCAACTAGCACATCGGGAGCAATTAGGGGTTCAGTGTCTTGCTCAAGGACACTTCGACAGTAACTCTGGGGGAGCCCGGGTTCGAACTGGCAACCTTACGGTTACCATCCAGGCACTCTACCCCTGATCCACCACCGCCGCATTCTCCCTAGAGTAAAACCTTGTATGCATACTCCCTAGAGTAAAACCTTGTATGCATACTCCCTAGAGTAAAACCCTGTATGCATACTCCCTAGAGTAAAACCTTGTATGCATACTCCCTAGAGTAAAACCTTGTATGCATACTCCCTAGAGTAAAACCCTGTATGCATACTCCCTAGAGTAAAACCTTGTATGCATACTCCCTAGAGTAAAACCTTGTATGCATACTCCCTAGAGTAAAACCTTGTATGCATACTCCCTAGAGTAAAACCTTGTATGCATACTCCCTAGAGTAAAACCTTTAGTTTCCCCCGCCTGAGGCCGACTCCAAAGGATAGCAGTGATGTACGCTGCACGGCTGGCAAACGCACTTCTTCCTCTTCACCGCAGCTAGCCCGCAGCAGAGCAGAGAGCGGCAACAGCATGATGTCGGAAGAAAACTGTAAGTTTAAAACTCTTTTAAAAGTCTTGTTGTGTCACGGAAGGTAATTCTAATATCTTTGGGATAGTATTTAGTTGTTTAAGCTATCAAATGTATCATGACATATATCCACCGACGACGTCGGAGAGTCAGACCGGTGCATTCCTCCCCAACAGCGACCAGTCTGTTGTCATTCACCCGGACACAACAACCTGTTCTCGGACAGTCTTTTTCAAATGCCCCTCCTTGCTCCAACATGGTGGTTGTAGTAAAATAAACGTGACTGAGATGTTACGTCTCTAAATGTTGTGCTTAAACTAAACATGTGTTGTTCGACATGTCACAACGAGTCTGACTATAGTATTTGGTTTAAATGGTGTAGCCTACTCTGGATTATTTTTGGTCGGTAAGAGCCTAATTTGAGGTGGCTTAATGTATTTTTATTGCATTTCTCAGCAGTACAAGACGATCGAGCCAACTCAGGGCCAGGCAAGTGAGGCTTCCCAGTTCAATTATAAATTTAAGTTGTGTGTGTGTATGTGTGTGTGTGTGTGTGTGTGTGTGTGTGTGTGTGTGTGTGTGTGTGTGGTTTTGGGGAAACACTGCTGTAAGACACCAATTGTAATTCAGACGTGCCGTGAATGAAAGTTATTTAGAGGGGTACACTCAGTCTAATGTTTGAGAACTATTGCTATAGATGACTAGAAATGATGATTATAAATTACTGTAGAGCAGTGGTTGCCTAAGTGGGGTCCCCAGCTAAATGATATACCAAATGGACCCTTATGTGTCTGTAACTCAGAGATAGATTGTACAAATGGTACAATCTCTTAGTTGAACCCGGTTCCATTTGTTAAATTAACTTTGATTTTACAATATACATTGGGGTCCCAGAGATAGAAATGCCATTAAATGGGGGTTCATAGCCTAATTCAGGTCAAACTGGGGGTCCCTTGAAATGAAACCGTTTGAAAATCACTGCTAGAGCTGTAAAAACATTCTTATGGGGGGTCTGTCCCTGGCATTTTCTAATGGGGGTCCGCAGGATAATGAGTATAATTTTGGGGGTCCTTGACATGAAAACGTTTGGGAAGCACTGCTATAGATGGGTATACTATATTTATGTACTTTATTTTTAGGGACCACCTCTTCAAACAAGAGGTTCATCCAGCTGAGGAGGGACCATGAGGACCTGTTCACCGGCCAGAAATACACTGCAACTGCAGCTTGGACGTGAAAGAAAATGGCCCATTTGTAGTATGCTACTGTGATGCTCACTAAAGTGATTGTATTATTTGTAACCAGTGGCTACGTTTACATGAAGGGTGATCATTCCGAATAAATACTTCCGAATAAAATACATCCGATGTAATGTTTTTTCCCGCGAGTTTACATGGGAAATGGTCATTCCGAATGAGTGTTTATATGGAGAAGTGATAGAAGACATGATACATGTTAATTCACGTGAAACTACGCCATCTGTTGGACACATCAAATATAGGCAGTTCATTCATTGTGATATTCAGACGAAAGACGACACTTTGAAATCCCATCATTTCATTCCGCAGTAGTTTTGAGGCTGCTGCTTGGATAGGGACGGACATATTATGTTTACCGTCTTTTTTTCCCCACCTGCTGCGGCTCCCCTTCTCCGCTGGGAAGGTGATCATCTCGTTTTTATGTGTAGCCTACTTTATTATCTACAGCACGGCCAGGGCACGCAACACACTGATTATTATTTTATCGGGTCGCTCGTTATTTTTGAGAGAGAGAGAGAGTGTGAGAGAGAGAGACCGTTGAACACACACACACACACACACACACACACACAAAATGCACGAAATAACGCGCTCTATGTGCAAACTCCTCGGCGCGCCTTGGATATGAGGCTTATGAGCGCCTTGGAGTTGGAGCGCAATGGAAATGAGCATGCTCAGAAAGACCAGAATGAATTCACATCCGAAGCAGTGTATACATGAGTCCAATTTTCTTTCAATCGCATTGAACATCGGAGTAATACGGCCAGTGACATCGGAATGGTTTTTAGATCACATCGAGCGTTTTCATTCGGATGTACGTTTTTGTAGGTGTTTACATAACAACGTTTAATAGGATTGAACTTCTATTCGGAATGAAAAGGGGATTTAACTGCTCATGTAAACGTAGCCAGTGTCTTTCTTTTAAACTCAGTTTGTGTTTTCATGTCATTCTCCAACAAAACCACAGATAACCTGGTCAATAGGGGGCAGTGTAGGACCACAGGTAAAAACTGTCTTTCCAGAGTGTAGTGTCTTCAGCATGCGCCACTGTCTCCCTCCATAACTCAGAGGAGATGGTGAACAAACGCTACATGGCTTTGCTGTCTCCATTCTTTAACATCCTTATCCTGTTTTACAGGACACATATCTGTCGATAAGGTGTCACATTTGTGATACCTGTTACACTACCATAATGCCAACACTGGACTGTGATGATCCATTTTTGTGTAAAGATTACCTAAAAGTGATATTTCAATTTATTTGGGTCATTTTAACATCTACTCTGGGTTTTTGTGAAAACCGTGGACAGTTGCTTGATTCAGTACTTAGATATTTGATATAAATATTATCAGGCAGTTTCTTTTACAAACCCATTGTAAATTCAAACTCCATTTTAAACAACGTTATAGATTCATTAAAAACACCCGTGCATGGTTCTGTTGTGCTATTGTCCTATACGTGAGGGGTCCGTGTTCTTTGTATTGAAGTAGATTATAGTACATGGATTAAAGTTCTCAGTCCCCACAACTGACTATGCAGTCACCAGCGTGTCTGTGTGACGGGTGGCCGACTCAGTCACAAGAAACTATTAAAGTGCACTGTTTTCAAGTGCACTGTTTTAAAGTGCATGTGCATGATACTCAATCATGTGTTTAAAGCCAACTACGCCACCCTTTGATTAAAACAACAGAGTAAAGGGAACTCTGACACTCGTCATTCAAGGTCAACACAGGTTCGAGTTTAAAACCAGGTAAAAGAGCATAAAATAGCTAAAACACAGGGAAGGACTGAATACTGAAACAGGATGTTGGGGGGGTTATAAAAAGGATAAGGAACTTTATTACGCTAATACAGGGGGCGCTCTAAAATGGCCATAGAAAAATACAATGCTATATACTTAAAAACACCCTAATGCTAATTAACTAAACTAAACAACTTAAAATATGGTTTCTCACAATGTGCAAATCTGCAATTGTGCAACAAAAGCAAGGAGCAGTGGGGACAGTCAAGGGTTGAAATCCATTCATCCGTTTCTTCTACTCTTCTGGTCACTGAAACACAAGAGCACTGCATGGGCACAGTTCATCCGTTTCACCATGTCCTACTTTAATGATGGAAGTACAGGTCGCTCTAAAAGCCTGGGCACAGTTCATCTGTTTCACCATGTCCTACTTTAATGATGGAAGTACAGGTCGCTCTACACGTCGGCAACACTACGAATCGGGTACTTACAGACAAGCCCAGGCGTTAACCTGAGCCCTTCTGGTTATGGCATGGTAGTGCTGCGGCCCATCTGCTGCCTTCCATATCTCGTCTCTGGGCAGCCCCTCCACGGCAAGGGGTGCACACTGGGGGTCGTGGTCGTGGCACTTATCGTGTCGAGGACATGGCTACCACTGCCCCCCCCCCCCCATGGGGGTCGTGGTCGTGGCACTTATCGTGTCGCTGATTTGTGGGTCACACCCAACCCAGGTGCAGGTCATTAGTTCAGTCTAGGGTGTGTCAGTCAGTGGAAGAAATAAGGTTTACAAAATCATGCAACACTCAAACACAAATAAGCAAAACAATAAAGTAAAATCACTTGACAATAATAAAACTCTACAACATGCAACATTATAAAACACGGCAAATCATGAAAATCACATAAACCAAAACACATCTAGATTTCCACCGGCTCACACACACACGTGTTGTCCTGGGTGAAAAAGCTGCAGGTTGTTTGTCCAGCATCAAAAGGAGAGATTGCTCTGCTGTACCAGGTGTCAAGAGGATGGATTGAATCTATGGAAAAATACAGACCATTTCAATTATTCATAGTATTGCCCATGGTATTACTGTGATAAAACTACTAGTAACTGGTGTACTGACCATGATATTACTGTGATAAAACTACTAGTAACTGGTGTCCTGACCATGGTATTACTGTGATAAAACTACTAGTAACTGGTGTACTGACCATGGTATTACTGTGATAAAACTACTAGTAACTGGTGTACTGACCATGATATTACTGTGATAAAACTACTAGTAACTGGTGTCCTGACCATGGTATTACTGTGATAAAACTACTAGTAACTGGTGTACTGACCATGATATTACTGTGATAAAACTACTAGTAACTGGTGTCCTGACCATGGTATCACTGTGATAAAACTACTAGTAACTGGTGTCCTGACCATGGTATTACTGTGATAAAACTACTAGTAACTGGTGTACTGACCATGGTATTACTGTGGTAAAACTACTAGTAACTGGTGTACTGACCATGGTATTACTGTGGTAAAACTACTAGTAACTGGTGTACTGACCATGGTATTACTGTGGTAAAACTACTAGTAACTGGTGTACTGACCATGGTATTACTGTGATAAAACTACTAGTAACTGGTGCACTGACCATGGTATTACTGTGGTAAAACTACTAGTAACTGGTGTACTGACCATGGTATTACTGTGGTAAAACTACTAGTAACTGGTGTCCTGACCATGGTATTACTGTGGTAAAACTACTAGTAACTGGTGTCCTGACCATGGTATTACTGTGATAAAACTACTAGTAACTGGTGTCCTGACCATGGTGTTACTGTGGTAAAACTACTAGTAACTGGTGTCCTGACCATGGTATTACTGTGGTAAAACTACTAGTAACTGGTGTACTGACCATGGTATCACTGTGTTAAAACTACTAGTAACTGGTGTACTGACCATGGTATTACTGTGATAAAACTACTAGTAACTGGTGTACTGACCATGGTATTTGTTACGGACCGTTTTCGTTTGAAGTAATCTTTAATTTATTTATGAGTCTGTAAACCAACTATTTATCCTTGTTTTAAAAGCCCGGTTCCTACCTCCACCATGTAGGAGTGCCAGGTCTTTTTCTTTTGGTACTTTATTGTAATTTTGGTTAGTTAGGGTAGTTAGGGATTTAGAATTGTCTTTTGTTTAAACTCTGTTAGGGCCTTAGGTAGGGGTAAACTTTTGTTTTCTAGTTAGATTCGTTTTGTTAGAATAGCACCTGCACTCTGAAGCTAACTTATGGGAGAATGTGAACCAGAATTGTATGAATTGTCTCTGCCACTGAAAGAAAAGGGCTGCTACAAATAAATTGAAGTTCTTTTCACCCTGTCTCCTCTCAAATTGTGTCATGTCCCTTCACCCTAGACGAAGGTCCATAACATAATTGGGGGCTCGTCCGGGATGTGTGTGCGGCCTTGTCTATCGATCAGAGTTTGGATTATGAAGTGGTGGAAAAGACCATATTACGTAGTTATGCCCTCGTTCCTGAGGCGTATAGACAACGCTTTCGTTCATCATGTGAGAAAACTGCCGATCAAACTTATGTAGAATTTGCTAGAGAGAAATCTGTGTTGTTTGACAAATGGTGCACGGCTACTAAAGCAGTCACTGCTCACCAGATCCGTGAATTGATTTTGTTGGAGGAATTTAAATCCTGCCTATTTGATCGTAGTCTACTCATGAGCAGAGAGTAGTTACGGTAATTAATGTGGCGTCCTGCGCTAATGAATTTATTTTGGCACATCGATCTGTGTTCTTCGCTCCCTCTGTCCGCTGTGACCCTATGGCGGCAGAGTGGGGAAAATTCGAAATTTGCTCTGTTAAAGCCCACCTAGTTTTCGTTCTGTTACTGTCTCCTCGGAGGCGTGAGAGTTTTATTACCATTTTGAGGGTCGCCTCATTTCGATGTGTCCCGCTCTGCAGCACAAAGATGATCAGAAAAAAGAAAAGAAAAAAAACTGTTGGGTTGTCCCTTTCTGAAAGGCATTGTCTCTCTGTCAGGTTAGGTTGCTGATCACAATCCTATGCCATACGGGAGTTTACAATCTCGTCATAATGATGTGTTGCCTATTTCAGAGAAGTTCTATTTTTGTTTTTATTTTTTGGTGATTGCGTTAGGAGTGGAAATGTGTTCGTTAACGCTCGGTTGCATTTCTGTGGTTTACGTACGCCCTGGTCTCTGTTTTGTGCTGGTGGGTACTCGTGTGTGTGTGTGTGTGTTTACCAGATGGCAGCGTAATGTTTGATTTTCGGCAATGATCTAGCTGGGGGGGAGATTGTTGAAAATACTGTGATAAATTTGGATCAGTCGCTGAGTATGGTTGCCACGGTTATTCTCTGCTTGCGCTTTGACCCGTGCCACGGGTAGGGAAAGGCTGTGGTGAAATGACCTTGAGTAATACGTTCATGTGTTATGGTCAATCAGTAAATCCTTTTGCCACCAAACCTAGACAAGAGGTTACTGATGTGCTGCCCATATAGGACTGATTTTTGTGTGTGATGTGATGTTTGATAAAAAGGTTTTTTGGTTCGCACCCGCTGTTGGTAATCTTGGGTTAAGTTCGGTCCAGCAGGTTGTGGTACCTCAATTTTGTTTTTCGTTTGGGAAGTTATGTGTTTTGAAACTTTGTCTGGCCATTTAGGCATTCATAAATTGTATTGTCACATTTTGTTTGTTTATAGTATTAAGTTATGGGTAAACCTAACCAGGTTACCCCTCTGACTCCGTTGTTAACTATCCCAGTCATGATAGGTCCATTTGAACATAACATTATTTTTGTCTGTGTTGGCCCACTTCTCAAATTTAAGTCTGTTTGATTGTTGTTTTGGTCCCCTTTTCTTCACTCGAAATACCCTTATAGTGACCCCTTTTTTCCACTTGAAATGTCCTTAGACTTAGTGATCTCCTCTTCTTTACATATTTTTGTACATTTGTGTTAAATGCTTAAACTTTGCCTTAAATTCTAGTAATTCATTCATAAATGTGAAAGGGTATTTGGCATATCCCCACGTACTGTTGGATTTTGGTTACTTTGGTGGTTGATCTGTTGAGTATTTTCTCACACATGTAATTTGTCCGTTGTGAATATGAAGAGCCAATACTGTGAAAGCCAATACTGTGATTAAGTGACTAATTAATTAAGTGACTGAAGTGTGACTAATTTATTTCTCTGTTTTCACCTTTCTGTTCTTTTTGCAGTTGTACGGAGGTACTGATTTCATTTCGATACCTGCTCCTGTGGTGTTCGTGTCTGTTGTGTTTTGTTCCCCAGAAAGTGGTTGCTGCATTCTAAGCTCTAGTGGCTCTAGCTTGCATGATTCTGAGTCTTTGAAAATTCTGTATTTGTTCTTTTGCAGTACCGGATTCTTTGGCCCAATAAGCAGGCATGATTAGTTTGATTCGAAATAATGTCATTGTATTTTCAGATACTATCTCACACCATTGAACTATCCCTTGATGTGGACGTGGGTGTGAATTCTGCTTTTGGATGATGTGTTTTTATGGCATATTTTGTTTAAAAGTGGTCTGGTCGCCTTGTCTGCTGGTGCCAGAATCTAATGGCAGTGTTTGCACAGGTTTTGAAGATGTGATAATGTCACTAAACCTGTATCTTATGATTTGCCTCTTAGGGAGGATGGTGTAAAGTGTGTGGCTGCAAAAATGTGGTTTGTTGAAATTTGTTAAACTTTGTCTGCTCTAGATTGATAACTGGTATTGGCAGGTCCCGTTATCACCTGTGTGTCGGAGATTTCTGCTTTTGTGATTTTTGTTTCTGTTTTCCTGTGATTTTTGTTTCTGTTTCTTGATGAGTTTTGTGATTCGTACCATACATAATGATACTGGGTTTTGTTTTGTTTGTAGTCCTGTGAAGTTCTCCTGTGTAGCTTGCCTGTCCCAAGTGTCCAGACGCCAGACCAGTTCGAGGCGGATGTCAGTGGTGGTTGGACCACAGCTGTACTATTAACGAGAATAATGTGGAAACTTGGACCCAGAACGTATGTAGTGATTTCAGATTTCAGGAAATTTGTCACAAGAAAGGAGCTGATAATGTCTTGGCAGATGCTCTTTCTCGTGTTTGCTCCCCGGAGTAACTCAACTTCTTCTTTTGGGGGAGGAAGTTCTGTTTTGTGGGGGGGGTGTTACGGACCACGGTCCTTTTGATTATTTGTTATTTGTTTAAGTATAATTATTATTTATGGTGACTATTAAATTAGGATAATAATTATAAGTTTGGGAAATGTATTGTGTTTTATGGCATGTGACAAGTTGTGTTTCTTCTGTTTGTGAATGAGGTGCTGAGAACATGAGACTGTTGGCTACAGTACTCAAGGGAATGCATACAGACATGGCTGTGAGTGACAGGTCTCTGATTGGACCTGCCCCTCTCTTACTTATTGGTTCTCCCCGACAACACCAGTTTCCTGTTGGCTGGGCACTCTTCCTGTTGCTCTATAAAAGCTCAGTTGAACTTGACTTCACTAGGGGACGACAGCGCTTCAGCAGCAGAGAATCGATCCCTCTTGTCCTCTCTTGTGCCTGCCTTTTGATTTAGTTTGTTATTGTTTCTGGTTCATTGCCGTAAGTTATGATTTGTTTTGTTTAGTCCAGTTTTCGTTTGAAGTAATCTTTAATTTATTTATGAGTCTGTAAACCAACTATTTATCCTTGTTTTAAAAGCCCGGTTCCTACCTCCACCATGTAGGAGTGCCAGGTCTTTTTCTTTTGGTACTTTATTGTAATTTTGGTTAGTTAGGGTAGTTAGGGATTTAGAATTGTCTTTTGTTTAAACTCTGTTAGGGCCTTAGGTAGGGGTAAACTTTTGTTTTCTAGTTAGATTCGTTTTGTTAGAATAGCACCTGCACTCTGAAGCTAACTTATGGGAGAATGTGAACCAGAATTGTATGAATTGTCTCTGCCACTGAAAGAAAAGGGCTGCTACAAATAAATTGAAGTTCTTTTCACCCTGTCTCCTCTCAAATTGTGTCATGTCCCTTCACCCTAGACGAAGGTCCATAACAGTATTACTGTGTTAAAACTACTAGTAACTGGTGTACTGACCATGGTATGTTAAAACTACTAGTAACTGGTGTACTGACCATGGTATTACTGTGCTTAACTGACCAGCCAACTGGCCTGACCTGAACCTCACAGATAATCTAGGTTGTATTGTCAAGAGGAAGGTGTGAGACATGTGACTCAACAATGCAAATTAAGTTACGGCTGTTATCAAAGAAAACCTGGGCTTCCATAACACCTCAACAGTGTCACAGCTGGCTGATCACTTCCATGCCAATAAGTAGACTACTTGTAGTATTTGTTCAAAAGTAGCATACATTAAACTTTTCAGATGGTCGACATTTCTGGATAAAAATAAAAAATAAAATCATGAGCTGTATTCTGCTTTTTTTTCTGTACATGTTATTTATTTTCAAAAAGTGCGATGTGGGTTGTGAGAGTCTTATTCTTTCTTATTTGTATATGAAAGGTAACGGGGCTGGTAGCCTATTATAGGGTGATTGACAGGTGTCAGTGACTGATTTATGCCACCACCCAAGTTTACTAAGGGAGGAACTAGAACGGGAGGAATCTCCCAAACAAACAGGGTGTGGGCCTGCACGGAGGAGAAGAGGAGCTCCAGGCGCCAGATAGCGTTCGAACCGTTCTTAAAGTTTAAACGCAGTGATCTGCAGCCGTAACAATTGGATAACAGTCGCCCGTCGGGCAATATTAAGCATCGCACTTGGTGTTGCCGTCGGGGATCGGCGTTGGAATCAGGATTATACCTGCCGGCGGTTGGAGGCTAACGGAGCCGCTGTGACCGGTGAGATCATTCCAAAGTGTTCTTGGAGGATTGTAAATACTAAGGGGTACCCCCCCCCCCCCACGCGTTGCGTTTATTGCGTTGGATTAAACTACTGTAGACTCTCGCGTGCGCGCGCCTCGTAATTGGAAGAGAAGGACGGATGGATGGACGGACGGACGGACGGACGGACGGACGCGGTCTTTATTATTTGTTTAATTCGAAGCGCAGTTGCGTTCCGCTGACTTTGGGACTGGATTGGGGGGGGGGGGGGCGGGGGGTTGAATGTAATGACTGTTGTTTTAAGTTTGTTTCCTTGTTGGTTTATTTTGTTTAGTAGGGAAAGAGACGAGGAGAGACGTCATTGTGAAGTGTACTGTTTACCTGTGATTAGCCTACGTCAATTACAAATTTTGAGCGTCCTACATAGCCTACTAGTGTTCAGAGAAAACCCTACATAACAGTCCTGCTGATTTATTATTATTTATTATAAAGTGTTCAGAGAAAACCCAGTCCTGCTGATTTATTATTATTTATTATAAAGTGTTCAGAGAAAACCCAGTCCTGCTGATTTATTCCTTAGTTCATAATTTGCCGTGCTGTGAAGAGGCCAGAGCAGGGCGATTGTTACAGTATGCCTTATAATCATCAAGATGAAAATAAATTAGGTTTTAAATACTTTACTTTACGCTTAATGAATTGAGAATATATAAAAGTTTAACCTTTTGAATTATATTACGGGAGAACATGAACTTTTTGAGGAGGAGCTGTAGGCCTATGTGTTTTTCTCAGGGTAGAATCGCATCGTATTTCTACTCCGATTTAAATGTGCAATGTGTGCAGTTGTAAGATTTTGTGTTGTATTTTCCATGGTTTGGGCATGTTTTTTTAGTGATATTATTGCTGTGATTTATGGTATTGATTAATTGTTTCTGAATGTTATTTGAATTGCATGATATTTTTATATCAACGAGGAGGAATAACATCCAGTTTGTAGATATCCGAGACTTCCTTTATTTTAAGGCAACAAATTGCAACGTTTAGACCGACTAGGTCTTCATCAGGCAAATAGTCGGTCCAAACGTTGCAATTTGTTGCCTTAAAATAAAGTAATTCTCATGGATGTTCTTCCTTGATGTTTCAGAAACTATAGAAAAATACGCACATCACTTCAAGGAGGTGCTGGGGTTTAAAAAAGTAACATGTGAAAAGACCAGTTTGACCAGATGAAGAGCCTTGGCTCGAAACGTCGTCAATAAAAGTTATCTTTTGGAGCATGAGTGTGCGGGTTCCCTTCTCTTTTCACATCTTCCTTGATGTTTGCCTCGATGCCTGACATCCGGCAGCTGGCCTGAATATATCATTGAGATGTGCACACAATCCTCTGTGAAATTATTTTGATAACCTTTGATAACAAATACGTACCTGTTCTCACAAGTACACACACACACACACACACACACACACACACAAGCAAGCAAGCAGGCCATGATGTAAGGGGGGGTGTAGGCCTACTGTCCATGCAGTTTCCACTATATTAGATTTTTTTATTGCAACATGTACTTCTAATGTACAAACAACAATTCTGCTTTGGCTGTTAAATATACATAATGGGGGATTGGGGATATTACATCTAATTTGTGTAGGTACTGAGATCAGTATAGGGTCCCTTTCCTGTCACACTGGGGCCTTGGGCACCTGGAGGCCGTTTCAAGACCAAATATGAATAAATAATATGGAAACTTGATTTGGTGAATTGGACAACATCAACTGGTGTACTAGCAGTGTTCAGATTTATAGTTTGCTACAGTTTTCTAGTTAGTTTTAACATTAACCGTGCTATCTAGCCCCTCTGAAAGGATTACAGCTTCACATAGGGTCAAAGTATTTACTCGAATCTCAGGCCATTCGCAACCTAAATAACATAACTCATTTGTATTTTATATATATTTATTATATGATTTCATAAGCATACATATGACACAACGAGCTTAGCTCTTTAGATCGGGTTAGTGATTATAGCCCTTGTTCAGGCCTTTAATTAGTTAATGATTAGGTAAAAAACCTGAATGATTGAGACAGAATACATAATACATTTGTCAGTTTCAGGTTTCCAGCATAACACACAGATAGCATTATTCATTAGTATTGCATGAATTCATAATTACCATTGGTCAGTGTGAGGCTGCTTAGCTGTGCAGTGTAATACACAGGTTTTGTCCTTCGTGCAGGTACACGAGGCATGTGGATTCTCTTAGTTGGTTTACAGAATCTGATCCAAGATAACCCATGCTCACTCATATGAACCTCTGCCTTGGGCATCAGCCTTTCCTGTGATTGGCTGTTTGTGTCAGGCCCTCAGCCATTGGTTAGCTTACTGGCTGTTTGTCACCCCCAGGCAATGGAACCAGGAAGTGAGTTGAGCACACATGTGGTCACCGTGTGCTCAACATGCGCTGGCTATGTGGAGATAGTGAAGATGCCCTTATCAGACCCCCTCCTGCTGTGTCAGTTAGCCTGTGAGAGAGCTGGTATTTATGGCTGGTATCCTTATCAGATTCCCTCCTGCGAGGGTTGGGACAGGACATACTCCTCTAGTCTTTGTATGACTATACTTCACTATTATAAGCAGTTCAACACATGACATTACTGCTTTACAATAATTACATTATACGGATTATTACAACTTGTTAGTCGGTTTAGTAACAGTTGATGTACTGACTTCCCTTTGAGAGAGAGAAGTGTCTCACTTCACACCTCTATGTTAACCCAGCAGTCAGCTCTGGCCACAGATCACAATGTTTGTATTGGCACATTTTGCAGTGCACATCTTAATCCAACGCTGACCATAATCAGCGCCACAAGCAGAGAGATGTGCAGAGATGTCAGGACTTGTGTGACATAGTTTCTGGGAAGTGATCTGTAACCTAGCTGGCCTTTACTGTGTAAAGGTGATAATGTCCTCATTGAGAGCAGCGTTCCTATAGAAATGAATGGGAAACAGAGAGGTCAGAGTGGTCAGAGTGGTCAGAGTGGATGTTGAGTCCAGTGTTGTTGCCGGGAAAATCTAGCTTAATCAACATCGTACCTAACATCATTATTCAGCATGCTATTTTGGTATAGTATAAGAATGTTAATTAAAAATTACAGTATAGTGGTATATAGTATAAAATAGTATGGTCCGCAGTCACACCAGACTCTTGATCTGCAGCCAGAGCTGGACTGCAGGGGCAAAAATTTGGGCCCGGTCATTTTCGCACAAATTTGGCCCAGACCGGCCGGCCCACCACAACCAGCGTGCAGATAGCAGAAACTCTACCGCCCGCTCCGTCGAGGCACACACAAACATACAAACAAGCCCCTAATAATACCACCACTTTTACAGAACAACATGAATGATACAAACCAACAGACAAACTACACAACCCTTTGTTTGCTCTCACAAGAATGATGCTGGCAAAAAGATTCAGGATAGAAGAGTGTTGATTTGTCACTCACTGGTACAGTGAAATTATCATGATGGCAGAATGGACTGGTCCGCGGGACCACCGGGACCTTTCCTTTAATTGTTTTAATTTTGTTTTTATCATATCATATAACTTGAGCGGCCCCCTACGGTCGCGGCCCACCGGGAATATGCCCGGTACGCCCTGTGGCCAGTCCACCCCTGTCTTGCAGCTGGAGGATTTTATTTTTATTTATATTATTTTCAGCTGGAGGAAGTTAAGCTGTGAAATGGGATGTGGAGTTAATGACGTGCAGGCCTTACTGGAGCGTGGGTGAGTCCACAGTCCATACAGTGTTCCTTATCACTCCCATGAGATATGATCATAATGAACCCACCCAACCCAACTGGTTCAACACTGTTGTTTGAAATGTGCTTCTATACATACAGTGGATTGGATGGAATGGGAAGAGGGGAGGGGATGGGGGAGGGAGGGGGAGGAGCGGGAGAGAGGAGGAGTTGTACAGTTTGGGCACTATTCTTTTCCATGTCAAGTGTCAAGTGCACGATCAGCTATCGATGTGAGTGGTTTTGACAACCCTGCCAGGCTAAAACTCACCTCTTCATCCTTTTATTATCGTCTTATAACACTTTTATCTGACACTGTGTTCCAGATTCATTCAGACATTGTAGCAGCATACTGTAGGTCGGGTTACAGTTCAACTCCAACACATTCAACAATTGAGTTTGGACGTCTACACCGACAAGGACCGTGGAGTCATGACGGGTAAGGCTGTACACATTTGATGGCGTTACATTTTTACCATATAAACTGTATGAGTGTGAATTGTACTATTATTGTAAGATGGTGGTAATGAACAGTAGCAGAGCTACCAGGGGCCGTAGCTAAAGCAGGGGTGACCACACCTTTTAGACTTGAGCTCTACTTTCAAAATGACGAGCTCAGCAAGATCACTCTAAAAATGATTATGCCATTGCTGAAAATAGTTTAAATATGTACCTGATGGGGCTTTGGCATAGCGGCGATGGCGTTACATAATAAGACAAGTGCACTTGGAATGGGAAATAGAGGGGGAAATGGAATAGGTATGTTTTGTGTTTATTTTTTGTGCCGGAACTGATGTGCCGGTTCGGTTGGCCGTACTGCCGCGCCGTGGGCGTCCCCCAAAACCGGCCCCGCCCCCTCCTCCTGAACTTGATCCCCTTCCTGCGAAGCGCAGCCGTTTTGGACGGTTAATCCGTCCCCCACCGCGTTGACAGTTCTCTTTGGGTGTTTATGCTGTTCTGTGCACCTTTATGTGGGTGAATTCTGGGGGGGCCTGTGTGGTGACCCACATCTAGAGGCTGTGAGAGACTGTGAGAGACATTCACCCGAGGGGTAATGGCTCAGTGCTTCCGGTTCCGGGTCACGGTGTTGTTGTTGTTGTTCTCACTGCAGAGTATCTGTATTGTATTTATGTGGAAGATCAGTAAACTTTGTACTAATAATGCTACCGACGTTTGTGCACACTGCACAGCAACACTCTTGGAAACCAAACATTGCATTGTGGGTTTGAGCTGACTGGCTGATTTATTTTAAAATATTTAAATTAAATATTCTTCCGGGACATGTCATGTGATCTACTGGTAGATTGCGATCTACCTTTTGGTGACCCCTGAGCTAAAGGGTGTCGGTGTGAGCCGGGCTCTGCTACGGCTCACCGGGGCCTCATCAGAACCTGCTACGGCTCACCAGGGCCTCATCAGAACCTGCTATGGCTCACCGGGGCCTCATCAGAACCTGCTATGGCTCACCGGGGCCTCATCAGAACCTGCTACGGCTCACCAGGGCCTCATCAGAACCTGCTATGGCTCACCGGGGCCTCATCAGAACCTGCTACGGCTCACCAGGGCCTCATCAGAACCTGCTACGGCTCACCAGGGCCTCATCAGAACCTGCTACGGCTCACCGGGGCCTCATCAGAACCTGCTACGGCTCACCAGGGCCTCATCAGAACCTGCTACGGCTCACCGGGGCCTCATCAGAACCTGCTACGGCTCACCAGGGCCTCATCAGAACCTGCTACGGCTCACCAGGGCCTCATCAGAACCTATAATATTTCCATCATTATATTGTTGCAATGATGATGATGATATTTTATTTAATTTATCCTTTATTTATCCAGTAAAAGCCACATTGAGATTTGACTCTGAAGTGTGAACTGGTCACGAAGAGAAGTGGCAAATATAGTTTGGGGCGCTAGCCTAGGAAAAAGAGATGTATAATTACATTGAATTATATCCTGACTGGAATCAATCTGAGCACATGTGGCATTGAAGGTTAAAGGACTTCACCTAGGCTACTGTAAACATATTAGTTAATGTGAATGTAATTGGTCGTCACTATGCTCATAAGATTATACCATTTCTGCTTGATATTGATATTGATATTGGCACCCTCCTATTTTTAAAAGCAGACTCAAAAAGCAAAAAAAAAAAAAGATTATGTTTTTTGCAGGCTTATCTTAGAAGTTGATTAGCAGTTTTTTTTTTAAACTTTGTTTCGACGTCTAATCTAAGCCTAGACCACTACATTTTTTTTCATTTTCAGACCAATTATAACCCATTTTTAGACTTCCATTTATACGTATATTAGACGTCTATTAGACTAAAAGATGCTCAGTGTGTCTGTCTGTATGTAATGCTGTTTGTGCGTTCTAACCTTGATGTATCGTCTAAACTGTAATGCTGTACAGCACTTTAATCGGCCTTTGGGTGTTTTTAAATGTGCTTTCACTAGGAAAGACCAAGCTTTAGACAGAACTAGGTTTAGGGTTGTCTATTGAATAAACTTTGGTTATGGTCTTTTATGGGCACGTTGCATGCGTAGCATGGGACGTGCGGCATTAGGCCAAGGATGCAGAGTGTGAAATGCACATAGGTTTATTGTTCATTGAGTGAAGTTGGAGTATGGTCGTTTATGGGCAGGTCGCATGTGGCAGAAACAGCCAAGGATACAGAGGGTGAAATGGTCAGATGGCCAAAGGTAGGGGGATGCCATTAGAGGTGCCGTCATGGTCAGCTATAAGCCTTAGATGACCATGGTTCTAAGGTCATTCTAAGGTCATCACTGCCCACAAGTATGTCGTGTAGTGTGAGTGGCTTAGATGTCCAGGGGCATGAATGACATTTGGGGTGTCGGTGTGATCATCTATAAGGATGCAATTATTTTTTCCAAAGGGGCCAAACGAGCAACAGCAAATATTGTGTAGGGCCGGGCCGAAAGGCTGAGATCAAGTCTGCATAATATAAAATGTTATCTATTTAAAAAACAGTAAATGGCATTGTTTTGACAAGCTGGTAAGAGTATACTGTATGTTGTTATTATTCTGACTTCAGTAAATAAATACTTAGTAGTCTATATTTTGTTGAAACCTCTGCATTTGGCTGCATACACCTTTTTATTTTTGGCATGAGCAGATATTATACTATATACTAGCATATATAGCAGGCTGTGGTCAGTCAGCCACAGGGCTGTATGTGGCCCCCAGGCTGTGGTCAGAGTCAGGGCTGTATGTGGCCCCCAGGCTGTGGTCAGTCAGCTACAGGGCTGTATGTGGCCCCCAGGCTGTGGTCAGTCAGCTACAGGGCTGTATGTGGCCCCCAGGCTGTGGTCAGTCAGCTACAGGGCTGTATGTGGCCCCCAGGCTGTGGTCAGTCAGTCACAGGGCTGTATGTGGCCCCCAGGCTGTGGTCAGTCAGCTACAGGGCTGTATGTGGCCCCCAGGCTGTGGTCAGTCAGCCACAGGGCTGTATGTGGCCCCCAGGCTGTGGTCAATCAGCCACAGGGCTGTATGTGGCCCCCAGGCTGTGGTCAATCAGCCACATGGCTGTATGTGGCCCCCAGGCTGTGGTCAGTCAGTCACAGGGCTGTATGTGGCCCCAAGGCTGTGGTCAGTCACAGGGCTGTATGTGGCCCCCAGGCTGTGGTCAGTCACAGGGCTGTATGTGGCCCCAGGCTGTGGTCAGTCAGCCACAGGGCTGTATGTGGCCCCCAGGCTGTGGTCAATCAGCCACAGGGCTGTATGTGGCCCCCAGGCTGTGGTCAGTCAGTCACAGGGCTGTATGTGGCCCCCAGGCTGTGGTCAGTTAGCTACAGGGCTGTATGTGGCCCCCAGGCTGTGGTCAGTCAGCCACAGGGCTGTATGTGGCCCCCGGGCTGTGGTCAGTCAGCCACAGGGCTGTATGTGGCCCCCAGGCTGTGGTCAGTCAGTCACAGGGCTGTATGTGGCCCCCAGGCTGTGGTCAGTCAGGGCTGTATGTGGCCCCCAGGCTGTGGTCTGTCAGTCACAGGGCTGTATGTGGCCCCCAGGCTGTGGTCAGTCAGCCACAGGGCTGTATGTGGCCCCCAGGCTGTGGTCAGTCAGTCACAGGGCTGTATGTGGCCCCCAGGCTGTGGTCAGTCACAGGGCTGTATGTGGCCCCCAGGCTGTGGTCAATCAGCCACAGGGCTGTATGTGGCCCCCAGGCTGTGGTCAGTCACAGGGCTGTATGTGGCCCCCAGGCTGTGGTCAGTCACAGGGCTGTATGTGGCCCCCAGGCTGTGGTCAGTCACAGGGCTGTATGTGGCCCCCAGGCTGTGGTCAGTCACAGGGCTGTATGTGGCCCCCAGGCTGTGGTCAGTCACAGGGCTGTATGTGGCCCCCAGGCTGTGGTCAGTCACAGGGCTGTATGTGGCCCCCAGGCTGTGGTCAGTCAGTCACAGGGCTGTATGTGGCCCCCAGGCTGTGGTCAGTCAGCTACAGGGCTGTATGTGGCCCCCAGGCTGTGGTCAGTCAGCTACAGGGCTGTATGTGGCCCCCAGGCTGTGGTCAGTCAGCTACAGGGCTGTATGTGGCCCCCAGGCTGTGGTCAGTCAGTCACAGGGCTGTATGTGGCCCCCAGGCTGTGGTCAGTCAGCTACAGGGCTGTATGTGGCCCCCAGGCTGTGGTCAGTCAGCCACAGGGCTGTATGTGGCCCCCAGGCTGTGGTCAATCAGCCACAGGGCTGTATGTGGCCCCCAGGCTGTGGTCAATCAGCCACATGGCTGTATGTGGCCCCCAGGCTGTGGTCAGTCAGTCACAGGGCTGTATGTGGCCCCAAGGCTGTGGTCAGTCACAGGGCTGTATGTGGCCCCCAGGCTGTGGTCAGTCACAGGGCTGTATGTGGCCCCCAGGCTGTGGTCAGTCAGCCACAGGGCTGTATGTGGCCCCCAGGCTGTGGTCAATCAGCCACAGGGCTGTATGTGGCCCCCAGGCTGTGGTCAGTCAGTCACAGGGCTGTATGTGGCCCCCAGGCTGTGGTCAGTCAGCTACAGGGCTGTATGTGGCCCCCAGGCTGTGGTCAGTCAGCTACAGGGCTGTATGTGGCCCCCGGGCTGTGGTCAGTCAGCCACAGGGCTGTATGTGGCCCCCAGGCTGTGGTCAGTCAGTCACAGGGCTGTATGTGGCCCCCAGGCTGTGGTCAGTCAGCTACAGGGCTGTATGTGGCCCCCAGGCTGTGGTCAGTCAGCCACAGGGCTGTATGTGGCCCCCAGGCTGTGGTCAATCAGCCACAGGGCTGTATGTGGCCCCCAGGCTGTGGTCAATCAGCCACAGGGCTGTATGTGGCCCCCAGGCTGTGGTCAGTCAGTCACAGGGCTGTATGTGGCCCCAAGGCTGTGGTCAGTCACAGGGCTGTATGTGGCCCCCAGGCTGTGGTCAGTCACAGGGCTGTATGTGGCCCCCAGGCTGTGGTCAGTCAGCCACAGGGCTGTATGTGGCCCCCAGGCTGTGGTCAATCAGCCACAGGGCTGTATGTGGCCCCCAGGCTGTGGTCAGTCAGTCACAGGGCTGTATGTGGCCCCCAGGCTGTGGTCAGTCAGCTACAGGGCTGTATGTGGCCCCCAGGCTGTGGTCAGTCAGCTACAGGGCTGTATGTGGCCCCCGGGCTGTGGTCAGTCAGCCACAGGGCTGTATGTGGCCCCCAGGCTGTGGTCAGTCAGTCACAGGGCTGTATGTGGCCCCCAGGCTGTGGTCAGTCAGGGCTGTATGTGGCCCCCAGGCTGTGGTCTGTCAGTCACAGGGCTGTATGTGGCCCCCAGGCTGTGGTCAGTCAGCCACAGGGCTGTATGTGGCCCCCAGGCTGTGGTCAGTCAGTCACAGGGCTGTATGTGGCCCCCAGGCTGTGGTCAGTCACAGGGCTGTATGTGGCCCCCAGGCTGTGGTCAATCAGCCACAGGGCTGTATGTGGCCCCCAGGCTGTGGTCAGTCACAGGGCTGTATGTGGCCCCCAGGCTGTGGTCAGTCACAGGGCTGTATGTGGCCCCCAGGCTGTGGTCAGTCACAGGGCTGTATGTGGCCCCCAGGCTGTGGTCAGTCACAGGGCTGTATGTGGCCCCCAGGCTGTGGTCAGTCACAGGGCTGTATGTGGCCCCCAGGCTGTGGTCAGTCAGTCACAGGGCTGTATGTGGCCCCCAGGCTGTGGTCAGTCACAGGGCTGTATGTGGCCCCCAGGCTGTGGTCAGTCAGTCACAGGGCTGTATGTGGCCCCCAGGCTGTGGTCAGTCAGCTACAGGGCTGTATGTGGCCCCCAGGCTGTGGTCAGTCAGCTACAGGGCTGTATGTGGCCCCCGGGCTGTAGTCAATCAGCCCCAGGGCTGTATGTGGCCCCCAGGCTGTGGTCAGTCAGTCACAGGGCTGTATGTGGCCCCCAGGCTGTGGTCAGTCAGCTACAGGGCTGTATGTGGCCCCCGGGCTGTGGTCAGTCAGCCACAGGGCTGTATGTGGCCCCCAGGCTGTGGTCAGTCAGCTACAGGGCTGTATGTGGCCCCCAGGCTGTGGTCTGTCAGTCACAGGGCTGTATGTGGCCCCCAGGCTGTGGTCAGTCAGTCACAGGGCTGTATGTGGCCCCCAGGCTGTGGTCAGTCAGTCACAGGGCTGTATGTGGCCCCCAGGCTGTGGTCAGTCAGTCACAGGGCTGTATGTGGCCCCCAGGCTGTGGTCAGTCAGCCACAGGGCTGTATGTGGCCCCCAGGCTGTGGTCAGTCAGGGCTGTATGTGGCCCCCAGGCTGTGGTCTGTCAGTCACAGGGCTGTATGTGGCCCCCAGGCTGTGGTCAGTCAGCCACAGGGCTGTATGTGGCCCCCAGGCTGTGGTCAGTCAGTCACAGGGCTGTATGTGCCCCCCAGGCTGTGGTCAGTCACAGGGCTGTATGTGGCCCCCAGGCTGTGGTCAATCAGCCACAGGGCTGTATGTGGCCCCCAGGCTGTGGTCAGTCACAGGGCTGTATGTGGCCCCCAGGCTGTGGTCAGTCACAGGGCTGTATGTGGCCCCCAGGCTGTGGTCAGTCACAGGGCTGTATGTGGCCCCCAGGCTGTGGTCAGTCACAGGGCTGTATGTGGCCCCCAGGCTGTAGTCAGTCAGTCACAGGGCTGTATGTGGCCCCCAGGCTGTGGTCAGTCAGCTACAGGGCTGTATGTGGCCCCCAGGCTGTGGTCAGTCAGCTACAGGGCTGTATGTGGCCCCCGGGCTGTGGTCAATCAGCCCCAGGGCTGTATGTGGCCCCCAGGCTGTGGTCAGTCAGTCACAGGGCTGTATGTGGCCCCCAGGCTGTGGTCAGTCAGCTACAGGGCTGTATGTGGCCCCCGGGCTGTGGTCAGTCAGCCACAGGGCTGTATGTGGCCCCCAGGCTGTGGTCAGTCAGCTACAGGGCTGTATGTGGCCCCCAGGCTGTGGTCTGTCAGTCACAGGGCTGTATGTGGCCCCCAGGCTGTGGTCAGTCAGTCACAGGGCTGTATGTGGCCCCCAGGCTGTGGTCAGTCAGTCACAGGGCTGTATGTGGCCCCCAGGCTGTGGTCAGTCAGTCACAGGGCTGTATGTGGCCCCCAGGCTGTGGTCAGTCAGCCACAGGGCTGTATGTGTCCCCCAGGCCGTGGTCAGTCAGTCACAGGGCTGTATGTGGCCCCCAGGCTGTGGTCTGTCAGTCACAGGGCTGTATGTGGCCCCCAGGCTGTGGTCAGTCAGTCACAGGGCTGTATGTGGCCCCCAGGCCGTGGTCAGTCAGTCACAGGGCTGTATGTGGCCCCCAGGCTGTGGTCAGTCAGTCACAGGGCTGTATGTGGCCCCCAGGCTGTGGTCAGTCAGTCACAGGGCTGTATGTGGCCCCCAGGCTGTGGTCAGTCAGTCACAGGGCTGTATGTGGCCCCCAGGCCGTGGTCAGTCAGCCACAGGGCTGTATGTGGCCCCCGGGCCGTGTAATTCCCAGCTCTGATCTAAGGTCAGCGCCACACACAGCAGCGAGGCTTATATGATCTAGAGCATGACAAGAGGATAGCAGTGTGATTAAAGAGAGGTACCGGCGATGGTGCGTCTCATAATAGGCATTAGTAATAAGGAACAATTATAATGACTTGGAACATGTTTTTTCACCTTGGAGCAATAATTCACCTTTTGCTGATTGAACCTCATTAATTGTCCTGTTCTGTCTCTTTTCAGTCTAACAGTCTGAGTTCATCTTTCCTGGGTGTCTGACCAGCAGTCTAACAGTCTGAGTTCATCTTTCCTGGGTGTCTGACCAGCAGTCTAACAGTCTGAGTTCATCTTTCCTGGGTGTCTGGCCAGCAGTCTAACAGTCTGAGTTCATCTTTCCTGGGTGTCTGACCAGCAGTCTAACAGTCTGAGTTCATCTTTCCTGGGTGTCTGACCAGCAGAGTGACGTCATGGCTGAAGCAGCACATGGTGGTGAGTCCATGTTAAACTTCATGAATGAATCTCAGTATAGCAGCTCTACTTGGTGGAGAAAAAAAAACACTCGCAGGATAATCTACTCGAGGCCTTTTTTCTTGCTTTTTAGTTTTTACATTACATGGTAAATGGTGCATTTATAGTGCTTTTATCCAAAGCGCTTCACATGCACTACACACGTGCATTACACACATGCACGCATGCACACACACACACACGCACACGCATGCTCAGTGACATCATAGAAGGTAGGTTTGTTTCCCTGCCCACAGGCGTTTGGGTGAATTTCACCCGTGTTTAGTGATAGTGATTAGTGATGGTGTGATGGAGAAAAGTAATATGCACATTTTTCACCAACTGGTGATTTTTTAGGTGATTTATTTTTAGCCTACATTGTTTAGGAGAACATTTTTACATTTTATTTGTATTTGTTTTAACTAATGATTATTGATGTTCCATTACATACAGTACAGTTTACAGAGCCACATACCACAATGGAAATAAGGTCTCAAGCTTTATTGCAATTTATCCAATTATGTACAAATATGATTAAGCATTTGATGTCAACTAGAAAAGAGCACACAGGGCCAGGTCTTCTATCCAGGGCCCACACAAGTCATCTTGTGGTGAATGCATGAGCAGTGACACCTAATCTTCTGTTGAAAGTTACCATCTTCATCATGTTCTCATATTGATCATGAGCAGTGACACCTAATCTTCTGTTGAAAGTTACCATCTTCATCATGTTCTCATATTGATCATGAGCAGTGACACCTAATCTTCTGTTGAAAGTTACCATCTTCATCATGTTCTCATATTGATCAGCTTATTCTGTGATTGGACCTCGCTAATTGCCTTATTTTGTCTCTCTCCTCCAACAGTCTGAGGTCGCATTCATACCAGAGAGCTTTGATGCGATTAAAACGAATCCTGCTGCGCATTGTCAGAAAGTGCGCTTCGTTTGGCAGGTGTGAAGGCTCATTGGAATCCTAATGCGCAGCAAATAACCGCATTTTACTCCGCCCAAAAACGTGGGTTTCGCTTCGCTTCGAATCGCACTTGACTACGATTCGGTGCAGGTGTGAATGCAACCCGCAGTAAATAAAGGAAATGAAGCAAACATAATGTGGCGGGTGAGGAGCTGAACACAGTTGGAGACGGAGAAGGCATATTTTACGCAGCGCAAAGATGTCCCGTTACTGTGGATAGACGTGGTCGAATAAGGAGACTGAAGCCCTGATCGAAATGAGGACGTGTAGGCTACATTAATCAATTGCTTAAGAAAACACATAAAAACACTGCAGTGTATTATAGCCTACATAATATTCTGTCTGTCTGTCTGTGCGTGCTGTAAACATGGAGTGCTGTCACTGTGTGGGACTGGGGAGTTATATCAGTGCGCTCATGCAGCGCTGTGCTGCATGCCCAAAAGAACAGTGTGTGGCGGCTGCGTGCGTAGAGAGAGAGAGAGAGGGGGGGGGGGGGTCCCAGACGGCACGACACATGCACGTTATGAGTGTAATTTTATCACCATAGATTTCACTGTGTAGGCTATAGTTTATGAACGGAACACATTGATAAAGGTCCCCCCTGCTGCGTTTCCAATTGCTGCGAATGACACTGTGAAGGCAAACCGCAGCCAATTAAATATGCAAGTATCCCCTTTCCCCGCCCATACGGATCTGAGTCTACCGAAGTATTAGGTGAGAATGTGACCTGAGTTCATCTTTCCTGGGTGTCTGACCAGCAGAGTGACGTCATGGCTGAGGCAGCGTGCGGTGGTGAGTCCATGTTAAACTTCATGAATGAATCTCAGTATAGCAGCTCTACTTGGTGGAGAAAAGTAACACTCGCAGGATAATCTACTCGAGGCCTTTTCTTTTCTTTCTGTAAATGGTGCATTTATATAGCACTTTTATCCAAATGCACTTTACATACACTTTACATTCACACACTCGGCCTCTCTAGCCCTGAGCCACTGCCAGCCATGTACACCTACAGAACATGACTGAACTTATCAATCATTAATGAATTATAATCAGGGCACTGGCAGGTTTCTGCTAGGCATTTTGATGGAAGACTAACGTGACTGTCTGAAAATATTCTAGTGTGTCCAAGTTCATATTCACACAGGAATTTTGGTTTTGACGTTTAGTTGAATGATAGTCTTGATAGACATGATTAGTCATTTTTGACCGAATCTATTTTTCACAGAATCTTCTTTTTCCTATACGACATAATAATCTGGTCCTCGTCACGGTTGGTCACATTGTTACTCATTTCCCTCTTTGTATTAATTATTTTATGTTTTATGCTGCTAAAACCTAGAAGTGATTTTCACCTGGACAATTATATTTTTGTAATTGTCATAATGTTGCTGATGTCAGAGGTGGGCGGGTCTTTCAGTACCTTCATGATGCTCAGTGACATCATAATGTTGCTGATGTCAGAGTTGGGCGGGTCTTTCAGTACCTTCATGATGCTCAGTGACATCATAATGTTGATGATGTCAGAGGTGGGCGGGTCTTTCAGTACCTTCATGATGCTCAGTGACATCATAATGTTGCTGATGTCAGAGGTGGGCGGGTCTTTCAGTGCCTTCATGATGCTCAGTGACATCATAGGAGGTAGGCTTGTTTCCCTGCCCACATCCCTGTTGTTTTCGGGTGAATTTCACCGTGTTTACTGATAGTGTGATAGAGAAAAATCCCATACACCCACAATGGACTTTTTTCCCCCTTTAAACCTCACTGGACCATTCTCACATGTCCCAGGAATTAAATGGTGGACCAAAGGAGAGGTTCCCAGCTCCATTTCCTTTTTTAGTAATATTAAAAAATATATATGCATGTTTTTCATTGATTATTGCCCACCCCCATGATATGATGGAGCAGAAATAGTTCCCTACTGCTAAAGTTGTGCTCCTTTTTACCATAAGGTATGAAGTCGGTCTCTTTGGACATTCACATCACTAGACCTGTACGTGCCCGTCGGCCACCGGCCTATACTTGAGAACGATGCAACCTAATGATACCCGTTGTCAACTTGTCATAGCACCTGTTTTAACTGTCTGTCTGTGTCCCTTTTGTGCCCATACTGTATAAGTGCATATGGAGATCCCTGTGTCTGAAGATTGCAAAGTGACTGCTTAAGTAATCAATTGGCATGTGTGGGGTTGCCATGGCAATCAATTGGCTGAGGCAGAGGAAATTGCACTGTTGACAAAAATAGTCAACAGTGCAAAGCCAGTGCAAAGTGTCCATTGGTCAGTGCAAGAAAGCGTGGGATGTGAAAAAAAAACAGCACAAGATACACTCAGAAATGATTACCGCGATATTGGAATACAGAGATATTTAGCATTGATTAAAAGTAAGAAATCATAAATGAATGGAGAAAAAAAAGAAGAAAAAAAAGATACTGTGTATGAATTGTGAGTCTGTCCAGCGCCTCAAGTGAGGTGCATAAAGTTCATGCAAGGCCAAAACAAACTTATTATGAAATACTGTAATCAAGTAATTGTTCATTTCTATTGACTGTCCACGTCAATAAAAATGATTGCAATAAAAGTCTTGCTTCACTGCTGTCCTTTGACCGCTGATAGTCACAGTTTGATGTAGGACACTTAATAAAATAAATAAAAATTATACGTTTGTTTTAGACGTTGCACACTGGACGCGTTTTCGGATATTTAGCTGCCCAGTTTGCAACCACCTTTAGACCTTGGAACCGGCCCTGGTTTAGAGTCACTAACTGTGGGGGAACCGGCCCTGGTTTAGAGTCACTAACTCTGGGGGAACCGGCCCTGGTTTAGAGTCACTAACTCTGGGGGAACCGGCCCTGGTTTAGAGTCACTAACTGTGGGGGAACCGGCCCTGGTTTAGAGTCACTAACTCTGGGGGAACCGGCCCTGGTTCAGAGTCACTAACTCTGGGGGAACCGGCCCTGGTTTAGAGTCACTAACTCTGGGGGAACCGGCCCTGGTTTAGAGTCACTAACTCTGGGGGAACCAGCCCTGGTTTAGAGTCACTAACTCTGGGGGAACCGGCCCTGGTTTAGAGTCACTAACTCTGGGGGAACCGGCCCTGGTTTAGAGTCACTAACTCTGGGGGAACCGGCCCTGGTTTAGAGTCACTAACTGTGGGGGAACCGGCCCTGGTTTAGAGTCACTAACTCTGGGGGAACCGGCCCTGGTTTAGAGTCACTAACTGTGGGGGAACCGGCCCTGGTTTAGAGTCACTAACTCTGGGGGAACCGGCCCTGGTTTAGAGTCACTAACTCTGGGGGAACCGGCCCTGGTTCAGAGTCACTAACTCTGGGGGAACCGGCCCTGGTTTAGAGTCACTAACTGTGGGGGAACCGGCCCTGGTTTAGAGTCACTAACTGTGGGGGAACCGGCCCTGGTTTAGAGTCACTAACTCTGGGGGAACCGGCCCTGGTTTAGAGTCACTAACTCTGGGGGAACCGGCCCTGGTTTAGAGTCACTAACTCTGGGGGAACCGGCCCTGGTTTAGAGTCACTAACTCTGGGGGAACCGGCCCTGGTTCAGAGTCACTAACTCTGGGGGAACCGGCCCTGGTTTAGAGTCACTAACTCTGGGGGAACCGGCCCTGGTTCAGAGTCACTAACTCTGGGGGAACCGGCCCTGGTTTAGAGTCACTAACTGTGGGGGAACCGGCCCTGGTTCAGAGTCACTAACTCTGGGGGAACCGGCCCTGGTTTAGAGTCACTAACTGTGGGGGAACCGGCCCTGGTTTAGAGTCACTAACTGTGGGGGAACCGGCCCTGGTTTAGAGTCACTAACTCTGGGGGAACCGGCCCTGGTTTAGAGTCACTAACTCTGGGGGAACCGGCCCTGGTTTAGAGTCACTAACTCTGGGGGAACCAGCCCTGGTTTAGAGTCACTAACTCTGGGGGAACCGGCCCTGGTTTAGAGTCACTAACTCTGGGGGAACCGGCCCTGGTTCAGAGTCACTAACTCTGGGGGAACCGGCCCTGGTTTAGAGTCACTAACTCTGGGGGAACCGGCCCTGGTTCAGAGTCACTAACTCTGGGGGAACCGGCCCTGGTTTAGAGTCACTAACTGTGGGGGAACCGGCCCTGGTTTAGAGTCACTAACTCTGGGGGAGCCACGTAGTGAACTGGGAACCTTGTGGTTCCCATTCCGCCGCTCTACCCCTGAGCCACTGCAGCCCATGTACACCTACAGAATATGACTGGAATTATGAATCATTAATGAATTAAATCAGGGTTAGGGTTTCTGCTAAGCATTTTCTATGGTGAACTAACGCTACCTTTAGTCTATTCTATTCTATTGTGTCCAAGTTACTATTTATACATTTTCATATTAACACAGGAAGTTTGGTTTTATATTTTCCACAGAATCTTCTTTTTCCTATACGACACGTGTGCACAATAATATGGTCCTCGTCACGGTTGGTCACATTGTTACTCATTTCCCTCTTTGTATTAATTATTTTATGTCAGAGGTGGGCGGGTCTTTCAGTACCTTCATGATGCTCAGTGACATCATAATGTTGCTGATGTCTGAGAAAGTAGGTTTGTTTCCGTGCCCACATCTGTTTTTTTTTCTACAGGCAGGTGTTTGGGTGAAGTTTAGTGATAGTGTGATAGACAGGTGTTTGGGTGAAATTTTGTGATAGTGTGATAGTGTTTGGGTGAAGTTTAGTGATAGTGTTTGGGTGAAGTTTAGTGATAGTGTTTGGGTGAAGTTTAGTGATAGTGTTTGGGTGAAGTTTAGTGATAGAGTTTGGGTGAAGTTTAGTGATAGTGTTTGGGTGAAGTTTAGTGATAGTGTTTGGGTGAAGTTTAGTGATAGTGTTTGGGTGAAGTTTAGTGATAGTGTTTGGGTGAAGTTTAGTGATAGTGTTTGGGTGAAGTTTAGTGATATTGTTTGGGTGAGGTTTAGTTGCAAATTGCAGTGAGCACTAACTATGAGACCCTGCAGATCATGTCTGTCTGTCTGTGTGTCCGTGTGTCTGTCCCGCTGTGACACCACCCGCCCGCCACCAGAGGGCGCAGCTGTAGCACACACACACACACACACACACACACACACACACACACACACACACACACACACACACAGTAGAAAACTTTCTAACTTACTAACTAAAAAGAAGAAAAAAAATACGTAATTTATTCTAATTGTTGTTATTGCAATTTAGGAGCTGCGTTCGCTTCACGCGTTTGCGTGTCTTACTTGTGATAGTGTTATAGTGTTATATAGTTTAGTGAAGTTTAGTGATAGTGTGATAGTGTTTGGGTTTAGTGATTGTGTGATAGTGTTTGGGTGAAGTTTAGTGATAGTGTGATAGACAGGTATTTGGGTGAAGTTTAGTGATAGTGTTTGGGTGAAGTTTAGTGATAGTGTTATAGTGTTATATAGTGTTGTGTTTAGTGATAGTGTGATAGTGTTTGGGTGAAGTTTAGTGATAGTGTGATAGAGAAAAATCTCATACACCCACAATGGACTTTCTTTCTTTTCTTCTCACATGTCCCAGGAATGGTGGAGCAAAGGAGAATATCCCAGCTCCATTTCCTTTTTTTGTAATGTTTTAAAAATAATTTGTCATTGATTTTTCCCACCCCCATGATATATGATATTATTATTTTCTTGTGAAAAGTCATCATGAAATATTAAAGAAGAGTAGGCTACAGTTGCCACGTATTGCTGTACTTTTTATGTAATATTTTACATTGGGTAAATCTATGGTCCATGTTTAGTGACGGTGTGACAACAATATGTTTAGTGTTCTAGGGTAAAAGGAGTGGAGTGGACTGATGCTGAACTAAGTTGTATTGTTTTATTATACAATGACAATAAACCATCTAATCTAATCCAGAAGCTACTTTATAATATGAGGTCAGCCGGCTGTGGAAAGTATAACGGCCCCCGGTCATAATTCACCTGCATTTCACTAGCATATAAAGTTATGGTCCTATACAAGTTAAAACTGAAACAGGTGAATCCCACCAAAACAGTGGCTTACTGTAGCAGTGGAGGAGCAGCAATAGTTCCCTAATGCTAAAGTTGTGCTCCTTTTTACCATAAGGTATAAAGTCGGTCTCTTTGGACATTCACATCACTAGACCTGTACGTGCCCGTCGGCCACCGGCCTATACTTGAGAACGATGCAACTTGGGAACCTAGTGGGTTATAGGCTGATTTGCTCCACTGGCCGAGCCTGACCAGAGCCTTTTGTGGTGTTTCTGGACAACGGTGTGTCCCACAGACTCGAGGCCGGGCACTGCACTCCCTGTGGTGGTTTGGAACGCATGTGTCGAATGTGAAGTCGCTGGGGCAAACGGTTCTTTAGTTACGTGCATTACAAACGTGTACACACACACACACACACACACACACACATACACACACACACACATGCATGCATGCAGACAGAGACGTTGCGCATTATATAGTAGGATGAGCACTCTCTATGGCTGCTCTCCTGGGACAGCATAATGATTACTATATATATATATATATATATATATATATATACATACATACAGTATTATACTCTCTATGGCTGCTCTCCTGGGACAGCATATTGTTACTCTGTTGTCCTCTAATAAATCTTTAACTGAATGCCTTGGATTGAAGTGTAGTTACACTTACACAAGGTGCCGTCACAAGTTTGCACCTGGCAATGAAAGGGTTATTGACCTGGTTAGATAAGGTGATGACTCTGAGCTGGGCCAGCCAGGGCGGGGAGACACAGTGGTTGTTTAACTTTGATTCATATTCTTTTCATTGTTTAACTTTGATTCATATTATTTTTATTGTTTAACTTTGATTCATACTCTTTTCATTGTTTAACTTTGATTCATATTCCTTTTATTGTTTAACTTTTATCCATATTCTTTTCATTGTTTAACTTTGATTCATATTCCTTTTACTGTTTAACTTTTATTCATACTCTTTTTAATCTACAGACACTGACTTATCCCAGTTACTTTATACATTACAACATTCGTGGAAAATAATGTACATACAAATAAAAACAGAAATAGAGGCTAACAGGGAAAGGGAGAGAGAGAGAGGGGGGAAGTGGGGGGATTACAGGCACCCAATTGTCATTTCACAACTCCAGTTAGGCTGAAATTATTTTAGACTATTATTTTAGGACCTCTTCTTTCTCTTCATGTACTAGAGCAGGGGTTCTCAACGTTTTTGGCCGGGGACCCCCGGAAATGCTTTGGCGTGTCTCGCAAACATTTACTTTGTGTTTTGTTTGTCAAACCATCTCCCCATGCTAAAGTGTAGTTGTGTATTTGGTCTTGTTTCTAAAGTGTAGTTGTTTATTAGGGTCTTGTTTCTATTAGTGTAGTTGTTTATTTGGTCTTGATTCTAACGTGTAGTTGTTTATTTGGTCTTGATTCTAAATTGTAGTTGTTTATTAGGGTCTTGTTTCTATTAGTGTATTTGTTTATTAGGGTCTTGTTTCTAAAGTGTAGTTGTTTATTAGGGTCTTGTTTCTAAAGTGTAGTTGTTTATTTGGTCTTGTTTCTAAAGTGTAGTTGTGTATTTGGTCTTGTTTCTAAAGTGTAGTTGTTTATTTGGTCTTGATTCTAAAGTGTAGTTGTGTATTTGGTCTTGTTTCTAAAGTGTAGTTGTTTATTTGGTCTTGTTTCTAAAGTGTAGTTGTGTATTTGGTCTTGTTTCTAAAGTGTAGTTGTTTATTTGGTCTTGATTCTAAAGTGTAGTTGTTTATTTGGTCTTGATTCTAAAGTGTAGTTGTTTATTTGGGCTTGATTCTAAAGTGTAGTTGTTTATTTGGGCTTGATTCTAAAGTGTAGTTGTTTATTTGGTCTTGATTCTAAAGTGTAGTTGTGTATTTTCATGGTCTTGTTTCTAAAGTGTAGTTGTTTATTTGGTCTTGATTCTAAAGTGTAGTTGTTTATTTGGTCTTGATTCTAAAGTGTAGTTGTTTATTTGGGCTTGATTCTAAAGTGTAGTTGTTTATTTGGTCTTGATTCTAAAGTGTAGTTGTTTATTTGGTCTTGATTCTAAAGTGTAGTTGTTTATTTGGGCTTGATTCTAAAGTGTAGTTGTTTATTTGGTCTTGATTCTAAAGTGTAGTTGTTTATTTGGTCTTGATTCTAAAGTGTAGTTGTTTATTTGGGCTTGATTCTAAAGTGTAGTTGTTTATTTGGTCTTGATTCTAAAGTGTAGTTGTGTATTTGGGCTTGATTCTAAAGTGTAGTTGTTTATTTGGTCTTGATTCTAAAGTGTAGTTGTGTATTTGGTCTTGTTTCTAAAGTGCGTCTGTGATAAACTAATCTCCAGCACTGTTGGCTTGATCACAGCTAAACACACACACTCCCTGGATGCCAGAGCTGAATTAACCTCTTTGCCCATTTTTTTCACATTGGCCTGTTGTAGTGCCATGGGGGCCAACTTTAGCTTGTACTGTACTGTACATCGACAGTAATTGGTGTGAAAAGATTATAATGCAGTTGTTTTCTTCTCTGATCCCCCAGTGTTCTGCATAATGATTGGTTTGAACAACCATTGAAACCAAAGAGAGAGGGCATATGATTGGTTGAAACCATCGCCACAGTGAATAACTGAGGTAAGACCATTGTGCACTACAGTGCTTCTCAAAGTGGGTTTGTGGGAAAACTCAACAATCAGGCTACTTTTATGTGTTTGAAATATAGCTGTGTGTGTGTGTGTGTGTGTGTGTGTGTGTGTGTGTGTGTGTGTGTGTGTGTGTGTGTGTGTGTGTGTGATAATACTTCTGTCTGTCCATAGAAGGAGCAGTAGGCTACAGCCCCGCACACAACATCCACCTTCCCGAACTGCACTTTTTGTCCAGTAATCGTTCCCTGCAGGTCGTTTACAGGACAGCACGTCAGTACCACAGGTTTGTGCGTGTGGCAGTGGTGTGACCTTTAGTAGTAGCCAATGTTCCCCCTAACGTGCGCCCGTGCGCGCGCGCGCACATGGCCAAATGCTCTCGCGCACAACTGAAATCTGTCACGCACAGACACCGACGCTGGTGTAAAAAAAAGTTTTCTTTCAAAGAAAAAGGTGTTCCCCCCGAGTATCATCTACATTACAGTAATAATACCTATCCCGAGTCGACATTTGCCCACACTTTATTTCTATTTACTTCACAGTTTATTTAGCAACAAGGAGAGGGGGAATAACGTTAGCTTCGCATTAGCTGGTTAGCTAACGTTGTTGTTATCACTACAGCACAACAAGCCTCCGCAGTCCAGTGTAGCCTACTTGTGAATGAAACAACATGTGGAAGTTAACATTAATCTCTAGCGGTCTAGTCCCATATGGAACCTCTCTCTGTAATTATCCAATCTGTTAATACAGCTTTCTTCAATCAATCAATCAATCCCTCTGCTATGTAGAGCTACATATAATAATAGCTCATATCTGGCGTAGTAGGGGCTGCTGACGTTCGACAATCTGAGAAACTATAGGAGTTGACACACCAACAAACTCGGTCTTAGTGTGTGTGTGTGTGTGTGTGTGTGTGTGTGTGTGTGTGTCCCAATAAAGTTTTTACGGTTTCTCATGCCCCCCATGTAATGCACAATTGAGTAGGCTATTCATATACCAGTCGTTCTCAACCTGTGGGACCCCAGATGACAGTGAAGTGACAATTTAAGGACTTTTAAGACTTTTATAATGCCTCAAAGGCTCTAAAAGAAAAAATACCATTACTGCATCAAAAGTAATCAGCAAACCATGCTATAAAAACTGGTCAAACTGGTGAAAATAGCCGATCTACAAGTTCACAACGAGCTTGTAGATTGGCTATTTTCACAATATTTATCTGTGGAACCATTCTGTTGCTTGTCTGGGTGGGGGGTCCCCAGTTCAAATATGATTACTTTGGGGGGTCACAGCCTGAAAAGGTTGAGAACCACTGATAACTGAATATTTCTAAAATTGCTAGCCTACCACCTTGATATAAAATAAAAATGTTGTAACTTGCGTAACCTTATGTAACTATTCATTGATTCACTCGTATACCAAAATCCATTTTGAAAAAAGAAAAAAAATCACACCTGTGTGAAGTGAGGGGCGCTCACTTCGCATTATCTAACGTTTGGATAGTTGGTGTCAAGGTGACGTATGTTTGCTCAGTAGTTGCTGATGTCTGCTCAGGAGGTTTGAGTGTTTGCTCAGACCGAAAAAATGCTTATTTGCAACGCCCTGCAAAAAGACTAACAGTAACATTTATATATGGGTGAGTTTGGATATGCGCACCGGGAGCGGGAGAGTTTGTATTGCAGTGTGCTCAGTGCACTATCCGAACGCACCCCTACAGTACCCACACACACACACACACACACACACACACACACACACACACACACACACACACACACACACACACACACACACACACACACACCCTCTCACACACACACACACACACACACCCTCACACACACACACACACACACACACACACACACACACACACACACACACACACACACACACAGTACACCTTAGGTTTGTGTACATAAATGTCATGACAGCTGCATGTGGGTGTGGGAGTACAAACTTAAACTGAAATTGGGTATGAGAGGTGTTTCCTGATGCATGTAACTTCAACTATACAGCTCATTGTGTTCAGTCTTTTGACTCTTTTCACATCAAATAATGAAGCTGACATGTTAATATCATGTGTTTGTAACAGAATCCACCATGGGGACACTTAAGCAGCGCATGTTGGACACTCTGAAACAGCTGATTCACGATGAGTTTGACACGTTCAAGTGGCATCTTCTACAAGAGCCTGGAAATGTTCTCAAGCCGTGTGATCTGGAGAACGTCAAGAGGACAGACACAGTGGACCTGATCACGCAGAACTACCCTGATAGAGAAACTCAGATCATGCTGAATGTTCTGACAAAGATGGACAGGATTGATCTAGTGGAGGGGTTTAAAACCACACCAACAGGTAGGTGAAGAGAGGATAGATATTTTAAGTTTATAAGTTAATATTATATTAAAACACCCATGTAGATTGTAACTAGAAATGTCGCAAAGTGGCAAAAAAAATGGCAAAGTGTGGTTGCCGCAGTCGCTTATATATGCCCCTCCCATTAATATTGCTAGCCAATTACAATGTCACCCCTGTGATCATGTGTAAGTAATCTGGAGGGGATTTATCCCCCCAAAACTCATTTTTCTGCAAGAAACGCTTACATTTTTCGCATTTGTGGCGCCCCCTATGGATGAAAAGGGAATCGCTTTTGGTTGATTAAACGACCCGGGACATCTGAAATTGGGATGGATTGGACATTCCGTTTGTGATTTGTGGTATTTTTTGTAAAATGGGCCCCTCACACTAACTACAGACGACGATTACGGCTGAACGATACGCACTACCAAAATTCTGCCGATGGTGTTTTAATCGGATAGGCGCTTAATTGTATTTGTTGTGCCAGGAAGGATGTAACGTCTACTTTGTTTGACTGCATAATTCATTGAAAGCATGAAAAGTTTATCTTAATGTCTAATGTAACACTCACACACACACACACACACACACACACACACACACACACACACACACAGAGACACGGAGACGGACCCAATATGATGATGTGTCTCCACTCTAACCAATCACTGTCTCACATCTCAGCTTTAGAAGAGAAGGCAAGACGAGAGAGAGCTGACAAACTGAGAGGTAAGTTGTGTGCGTGCCTCACAGTTAGACAAAGATATTTATTATAGTTGTGTTCACTAACACTACTCCTAGAAGGACATATTTAGCTTAGGATTCCTAACTGTTTAGTAGAATGATTAATTGGCAGCAATCATAGAGAGAGCCTCTGAGAATAAATGCAGTCCTGTACACTGTGTTTATAGCCTCCATTTACTAATACTAATACCATCATACCAGAGAGGGGTATGTTCTCTCTGGGCAAAGCTGTTACAGATGGAATGTGCTTTGTTCACTACAGGTCTGTTGGAGAAAACATCAGGGTATGAAGACCAGCTTCAACGCAACATGAGCAGTACGTATCTGGGTGTAAGGTTCGGTACAATGCTTATGGTCGTGTTTGAAAATATCTTCATCCGGCTCTACAATGTAGACATCGAAAACACAGACATCCACAGCCACCATGAGGTCAGACAGATGGAGATGAAGAAGGCAGGAGAGGGAACCCTAATCCAACTCATTGAAATGTTCAAAGACCGTTCTGGAGTAATCATAAGAACAGTGCTGACCGTTGGCTGTGCAGGAATTGGCAAAACTTTCCTCGTGCACAAGTTTCTGTCTGACTGGGCCAATAAATGTTTCCCCCAAGATCCACACCTCGTGTTCCCGCTCAAGTTCCGCCAGTTAAATCTGCTCAAGGGGGAAAAGTTTCGTTTGGCACAGCTAATTCACCACTGCATCGTGGAAACCAGATTCATTGAGGAAGACATTCTTAATGACATCTTTAACGAATTGCAGAAGTCAGTAGACTACAACAAGAGCCCCTTCAAAGTCATGATTGTTATGGATGGATATGATGAAAATATTTTCCCATTCGATTTCAAAGCAAATTTTGGACCCATGAACTTGGTGGATTCGTACCCAGTGGAACATCTGCTTGTAAACCTCATCAAGAGAGAGCTGCTCCCCTCTGCTCACATCTGGATAACCTCACGACCTGCAGCATCCAATCAGATCCCTAAGGCGTTTGTTAGCAGAATGACAGAAGTGCGAGGGTTCATCGAAGATGACCAGAAGAAGGAGTTCTTCACGAAGAGCATCGGTGATGAGAATCAGGCCAGCTCAATCTTCTCACGCATCCAGAAATCAAAGATCCTCCACACCATGTGTGAAATCCCAGTCTTCTGTTGGTTCCTTGCTAGAGTTATGAAGAACACAGGGATGACAGAGCTGCCCAAAACCCTGGTTGAGCTGTTCTGCCACTTCCTGATGGGCGAGACACTGCGGGAGAAGATGAAGAATTCACTAGGCAAGGCAGACAAAAAGAAGCTCATAAAGGATGCAGGAGACATTCTTCTGATGCTGGGAAACCTGGCGTTTTACCAACTGGACAAAGGACGAATCATTTTCTATGAGAAAGACCTGAAAGCGTGTGGTCTTGATGTGATCAAGGACTTGCTGATCTCAGACTTTTCCACAACCTTCTTCAAAGAAGACGACACGTTCTTCGAAGAAACGGTCTACTGCTTCATTCATCTGAGCCTCCAGGAGTTTCTGGCTGCAGTCTACCTGTTCCACTGTTTCACTCAGAAGAACATTGATGTCCTGAAGACATTCCTGGGAGATGGGAGATTCAACAGTGACATTTCGCTGTCTGACTTCCTGAAGGCTGCAATGAAGAAATCCCTGAAGAGTGAGAGTGGCCACCTGGACCTCTTTGTCCGCTTCCTTCATGGTCTCTCACTGCAGTCCAACCAGAGTCAGTTAGGAGGTCTGCTGGGTCAGACAAAGAACAGTCCAGAGGAGATCCAGAGAGTCATCGACAACCTGAAGGAGATGAACGATGATGATGCCTCTCCTGACAGATGTATCAACATCTTCCACTGTCTGATGGAGATGAACGACCCGTCAGTAAGTCAGGGGATCCAACAGTACCTGGAGTCAGAGAGCAGATCAGGGAAGAAACTCACTGAGACCCAGTGTTCAGCTCTAGCCTCCATGCTGCTGATGTCAGAGGCGGTTCTGGAGGAGTTGGACCTGGACAAATACAACACAGACCAGTGGGGGCGACTGAGACTGATCCCAGCTGTGAGGAACTGCACAACAGCCAGGTTAGTAGTCCTGTGAATAACAACATGACTGAGCACCATTCACTCATATATTACTACTGTATTCATTCATTACAAATACTATATTTAAAATGATTATAACTACTACATTCACTCATTACAAATTAATACAAATAATAAACAGACATGCACGCACGCACACACACATGCGTACTGTACACACGCATGGACGGACGCACGCACGCACGCACTCACGCACGCACACACACATGCGTACTGTACACACGCATGCATGGACGGACGGACGCAGGCATGCACGCACACAGAGGTGGAATCATCACAAATTAACCCATTTTGGATGGGAACCCTTTTTGGTGTTTTAAGCATTATGTTATACAGGTTAAGTATTGAAAAATAGCAGATCTATAAGCTCGTAGCGCCACACCTAGTGCCACGATATATATGTTAGTTAGTATGTCATACTACATACATAAATAACTATTGAAAAAAAGCCGGTCTACAAGCTCATAGCGCACCGCGCTACAAGCTTGTAGATCTGCTATTTATTTTAAATCGTGAAAATGTGGCGCAAATCTTTGAATATTCTTTCAGAGCAAACATTTTTTAATCTTTGCTTCTGGGGGGTCCCTGGAACAACATATTTTCAGATGGGGGTCCGCAGCCAATTACATATAAATCTGGGGGTCCTTGACATGAAATAGTTTGAGAACTAGTGCACTGAACATAGAAACAGGGTTTTTCAGAAAAATGTGATGAAGCCATTTTCTAAGAATCGGCCTCAGGTCATTCTGCAGTGTAACCAGAGGTTCTCAAACCAAGGACTTTGTATGAATTAATATGTATTATGTAACAGACCTCTATCTGAATACATTGTGTGCCAGCGACCCCCACACCATAATTGTGTTAATTTATTATTGTCATTTATTTTTCTTTAATATGTTTTTGAAAATAGCCGTTCTGCAACATCGCAATGTGACACAATGTGAGCTTGTAGATCTACAATAGAAGATCTGTCAGTTTACTTCCTTGACAGTGAACTTGGTCTGACCTGTTTTGATCATCTCTGATTTTACATTTAATCTGTCATTACAGACTTGTTGGTTTTGGCCGTAACCTCAAGAAGGAACACATTGAAGTTGTGGCTTCAGCTCTCAGTTCTAATTCGTCCCATCTGAGACACCTGGACATCAGTTACAACGACCTGGAGCCATATGTGGACCTGCTGTGTGACGCACTGAGGAGTCCACATTGTAGACTGGATACTCTACGGTCAGATATTATTGATTTATGTGATTATAGAATATGTGTGAATAAGGTTGATATCATAGTAACACACTTTGACGAGAATAATGATAAGGTACAGTCAGGCGCGTAGTGTGGATTAAGTGATTGACTGGGAAAATTAGCATGGGGGGGGGTCTTCTAGGGACCCCGTAAGAGAACATTTTAGCATTTTTCATGATTTATCAACATGTTTAAAAACATAGCCGATAATAAAAAATAATTGTATTGTCTTTTGCTCCAGCAGATGTCCTTCTTGTGTCTGTGACATCACCAGTTATCGGCTTCACTGTCTTCTATCCAGAATAATGTCTTTTATAGCAGACAATCAAACATGTGGTGTTTTATTTCTCATTTAGACTGATGAACTGCTGGTTGACAGAGAGAAGCTGTGAACTTCTGGCCTCAGCTCTCAGATCTAATCCTCATCTGAGAGAATTAGACTTGACCTTCAACGTCTTGCCGGTGTCTGGACTGGAGAACTTTTTTGGAATGGAAACGCTCAAGTGAGTAGACTGTCTGTCTGTCTGTCTGTCTGTCTGTCTGTCTGTCCCTTTCATGCCCATACATGGAGTTCCGTGTGAGGCATACCCAAATATGGAATCCAGGGTAATCTATGACCTCATAGACTAGAGTTTGGAATCATAATTATGATGACATGTATTTTTGAGGGGCGCTAGCCCCTCCTATATACAGCTTCTGTCCCCACAAAATGTTCTCAACACAATCATTAAATGTCATCGACAATGAAGGACTTCATCTTGTCCCCACACGTCTCATATTTTCCATCGACAATGAAAGGAGACATTAGGTCAAATGTACGCCAAGTATGACGTCAATTTGTGCCAACAGGAAACAAGCATTCTGATTGGCCAGGATGAGATGATCCATGATGATGTACGATGATAAGAGCGCCCCTCACTTCACATGGGTGTGATTTCCACAACCATTGTGACCGACTTCCCACTCTGCACATCTGAACATTACTCCCTCAAGTCAACTTTAAATTGATTGATTAATTTCATATTTACACACAAATTAATAATGCTGGATGTAAGGAATATACTTTTAATTAAAACAATATAATTATATGAAAAGATTATATTGTAGCATACTTCACATGTAAACTGTAATTTGGCATGAAAATAAACGTGATTAACCAGATGAACTCTAGTATGCCTAAGCATTCTGAGAACTCATAAAGCAGATCTACAAGCTCAATTAGCAGATCTACAAGCTCAAACATCAGATCTACAAGCTCAAATAGCAGGTCTAACAGGAGAGGACACAGAAGGTTCCCTCTCAGTCATTTCATAACAGTTTCCATTTGAGTGTCCTCAGTGCATCGTTGTATGACCACAGCCTGCTGGCCAGTACCATGGGAAGAAATCATATTAGAAATGTAAATACAACAAGTATTTTAACATCCTCTGGTCCAAGCCAGGTGGCAGTGAGTTTGTCCGGTCAGGCTGCCTGCCCTGGTGAAGATAATGGTAGCAGAAACACTGTAGTGTCAGAGACGTTGTGTTAGACAGTCAGACATTGATGCATTGTTGTTCTACTTCCTACAGAGTGAACCATGGAGGAGAACTCTGGACTAATCCTCAACTCCCTACACAATGTGAGTACCTGTCTGTCTGTCTGTCTGTCTGTCTGTCTGTCTGTCTGTCTGTCTGTCTGTCTGTCTGTCTGTCTGCTATGTGTTGCTACTGGCATGTGCAGTGTTGGAAAGTAACTAAGTACATTTACTCAAGTTCAGAAAACGGAAAAGTACATTTTGTAGAATCTGGTCTCAGGTCTTAATGGGTTAATTAGTTTAGTCATTTTGAATAAAGCTTAATTGAGATTTAGTTATATTTTAGTCATCGGAAATGTTTTTGTGTTAGTCTAGTTTTAGTTGACTAAATATCATGAGATTTTAGTCGACTAAATCTACAATTGATTTAGGCAATTACAATGTATTTTTGCGGCCTTTATGTCGTCATTATAGTAATGGTTGATTTTACACTTGGCTACATGCTGAAAATAGCAGATCTACAAGCTTTTACAAGCTTCTATTCTACAACACATTGTGATGCAACACTTGTCATCACTTGTCCTCCTAGAAATTAGCCAATCACACACATACACCACTCTGTCTGTTCATGCTTGTTGGTAACCACACACAGTTGGTAACCACACACACACACACACACACACACACACACACACACACACACACACACACACACACACACACACACGGAAGGAAGACAATGCAGAGCAGTCTCAGGACAACTCAATAATGGATGGAATATATATTTATTCAATACAAATGAGCAATATATTTATTATGGTTTGGCGATTAATTGGATCTGCTTTTTAAGTAGTGAGATCAAGCGCATCAGTCCCAACCATAGGGACTCTGAATCCCCCGTACCTAAACTGCAGATCCAAAACGACGGGTGGTAGCTGGGGTGGAGGAGGGTGAGACAGGTGGTAGCGGGGGTGGAGGAGGGTGAGACAGCTTGTAGCGGGGTGGATGAGGGTGAGCTGGGGTGGAGGAGGGTGAGACGGGTGGTAGCTGGAGTGGAGGAGGGTGAGACAGCTTGTAGCGGGGTGGAGGAGGGTGAGCTGGGGTGGAGGAGGGTGAGACAGGTGGTAGCTGGAGTGGAGGAGGGTGAGACAGCTATAAATATGTTTAATATTTAATGTTTTCTACTGTGTTGTTTTCTCATCAGATTCCCATCGTCTCACTCTGGACCCAAACACAGCAAGCAGAACACTATGTCTGTCTGACGACAACAGGAAGGTCACAAGGTCAAAGAGGGGGGAGGAGCTTCAGCCATACGCTGACCACCCTGATAGATTTGGTGATGATGATGATCAGGTTCTGTGTTCAGAGGGTCTTTCTGGAGGCCGTTACCTGTGGGAGGTAGAGAGGAGGGGAAGGGTTGGGATAGGAGGGGCTTACAGAGCAATCAGCAGGAGAGGAGAGGATAGGACGCTTGGATACAATGATCATTCCTGGAGACTGTTCTGTTATGGAGGCCGTTACTCTGTCATTCACAATAGTAGGACGACTCCCCTCCCTGTTGTTCGCTCTGACTCCAGCAGAGCAGTGGATGAGAGCGGTGAGTCTGTCTACAGAGTAGCAGTGTATCTAGACTGCCCTGCAGGGACTCTGTCCTTCTATGAAGTGTCCTCTGACTCACTGAGACACATTTACACCTTCCAGAACAAATTCACTGAACCTCTCTACCCTGGGTTTAGGGTTTATGATGACTACTCCTCAGTGTGTATTTGTGAGGACAGACAACGTCTCTGATCAGAGAGAGAGAGAGAGAGAGAGAGAGAGAGGTTGCCGCGCGGCAACGCCTGGAAAATAGAACGGTGGCGTATCGGAAAGTCAGGCGAGGCGTAAACGCCCGTCGGACAGAGCCGGTGTGTGTAGGGCTTGAGAGAGAGAGAAAGAGAAAGAGAGACATTGTTTAGAGGGAGAGGGAGAGAGAGAGAGAGAGAGAGAGGGAGAGGGAGAGGGAGAGAGAGAGAGAGGGAGAGGGAGAGAGAGAGAGAGAGAGAGAGAGAGAGAGAGAGAGAGAGAGACATTGTTTGGAGGGGAGAGAGAGATAGAGACATTGTTTGGAGGGGAGAGAGAGATAGAGAGAGAGAGAGAGAGAGAGAGAGAGAGAGAGAGAGAGAGAGATTGTGTAGAGGGGAGAGAGATATATTGTGTAGAGGGGAGAGAGAGAGAGACATTGTTTACGTTCTATTGAACGGTGAGGTCCAGCCAATGAAACATGGTTTTTGATCATAATATGCAAATTAGCCTGCAGCGCTGGTTTGCAGTGTTGCCAGGTCTGCTTATTGTAAGCGACTTTGGCTGTGTTTTCCTGTAAAGTCTCTTGTAAATATCCATAGTTGCGGGTAGTTTAATGTTGGGCTTGTTTCTGAAGTGTAGTTGTTTATTTGGGATTGTTTCTGAAGTGTAGTTGTTTTTTGGGGATTGTTTCTGAAGTGTAGTTGTTTTTTTGGGCTTGTTTCTGAAGTGTAAAACACCAGGCGTCACTTCCTGGTTTCTAACCCATTCAGGGCAGGAACCCCTTTTGGTGTTTTAAGCATTATGTTATACTTTAGCTATTGAAAAAATAGCAGATCTACAAGCTCGTAGCGCGGCACTCGGTGCCGCGCTACGAGCTTGTAGATCTGCTATTTTTTTTTTTATCATTAAAGTGGAGTAAATCTTTGAATATATATTATTTCAGAGCGAACGTTTCTAACTCAAACCCCAAACGCTTTACCGACGCTGCAAGTTGCAGCCGCGCGCAAGCTTCACCGAGACCAAAACAAAACACACATGGCATTTATTTTATCCGCTATAGTTTTGCTTTGGAGTTGATTTAGAGTTTAATTGGAGTTGATGGATTGGTTCAGGAAGTGAGATATGGTCCAGACAGACCTTCTGTACAACATGACGAGCAGACTAGAGATCCACTCTACAGTGGAGTCACCACCACGCAGACAGCCACGCAGACAGCCACGCCTCCCCAGGTGTATTGACCCTCTCATAACGACCATGCAGACAGCCACGCCTCCCCAGGTCGGCCACCCAACATTCTTCTAATGAACGTTAGACTGGTTGGAAACACACGTCTCTGCTTCTGGTGACTGATATTGTCCTTCTAATGAATGTTAGACTGGTTGGAAACACGTCTCTGCTTCTGGTGACTGATATTGTCCTTCTAATGAACGTTAGACTGGTTGGAAACACACGTCTCTGCTTCTGGTGACTGATATTGTCCTTCTAATGAACGCTAGACTGGTTGGAAACACACGTCTCTGCTTCTGGTGACTGATATTGTCCTTCTAATGAACGTTAGACTGGTTGGAAACACACGTCTCTGCTTCTGGTGACTGATATTGTCCTTCTGATGCGTGAGGAGGCCATGTTTTTTATTACTTTTTCCATGTATTCTATTTCATTAAAAAAACAAATTGGATCAGTTGTTTCTGTAATGTTCTTGTTACAATATTGACGTATAAAAGTACAATGTGTAAATGTCTAGCGTTCATAAGCAGCTACACATGTTATATTCCTAATGCTCTGGAAGCATTTCTGAAACCATAACCAGCCATCTGCTACCTTCACCCTGGGTACCCTGACCACCAGCCTACCCTCACCCTGGGTACCCTGATCACCAGCCATCTGCTACCCTCACCCTGGGTACCCTGGTCACCAGCTATCTGCTACCCTCACCCTGGGTACCCTGGTCACCAGCTATCTGCTACCCTCACCCTGGGTACCCTGGTCACCAGCCATCTGTTACCCTCACCCTGGGTACCCTGGTCACCAGCCATCTGCTACCCTCACCCTGGGTACCCTGGACACCAGCCATCTGCTACCCTCACCCTGGGTACCCTGGACACCAGCCATCTGCTACCCTCACCCTGGGTACCCTGGTTTTATTCCATTGTTTACATACAGTAGTAGGTCTACTGGGTACAGATAGTAGTCTTTAGGGTGGTTGTATTCCATTAGCTGACCTTCAACGTGTTTGCACATTGTTGTATTTCTCCCAATAGGTATTAATAATAATAATAGTAATAGGTATTTCTCCAATTATAAAAAATAATAATAGTAATAATAATAATAGGTATTTCTCCCAATAGGTATTAATAATAATAATAGGTATTTCTCCCAATAGGTATTAATAATAATAGTAATAGGTATTTCTCCCAATAGGTATGGCATTTTTTTCCTCCGTTAATCATAGTTTTAAACTTAAACTTCACTGCTTTGGGTGCAGTGATGATTTTGTCGACTAAAACTACGACGGAAAATGTTCGTCGACTTTCCACTGACGAAAACTAAATGGAAACTAAATGAAAACTAAGCTATGGTGACTAAAACTAAGACTAAATATATTGACAATTTCGTCAACAAATATAAACTAGACTAAAATGTTAGGAAGCGGGAATAGTGGACAAGAGATCCAGTATAAGTCATTTTACACTTGGTTGCGTGCTCACAACGCGTTGCGAACTTGTAGATCTGTTATTTTCAGCAAGTGTAAAAACAGCCATTACGACGGCATCAAGGCCCACCAAAATACATTTTAGTCGAGTAAATCAACTAGATTCAGTCGACTAAAACTAGACTAACACTAAAACATTCCAGGTGACTAAAATGTGCCTGAAACTAAATGAAAACTAAAATGTGCTGCCAAAAACAACACTGTTTGGGTGTGTGTGTGTAATCAGTGAATCAAAGCTTAGGGTCGATGACAGAGTACAGCATCTTGCAATGGGTCTGGTCCACAAGATTCACTACACCACCAAGATACCCATGTACCTGTCTAAATACTTCTTTAATGTCAACGAAGTCCACACACACACAACACCAGAGGGAGTGCAACAAACCATGTACAACCCAGATTCGGCACAAACAAGGGACTAAATTATTTTCGCTCCTATGCCACCAAAATGTGGAACGCCCTACCAACAGTCATTAAGACATGTGAATCCCTTGACTCCTTCAAAACCGCTCTCAAAGGGCACCTACGGATGGCTGCAATTCGAAACTGGCCTCTGTAAAATCTGAATCCCCCCCACCTTTCCCCTCACTGTATATGTATCTTTTCCCTTTTTGCTTCCTATATGATCAATTCCTGTTCTGTTCTTTAACTATATAGAAAGTGTCTATTTGTACGTCTCTAAATGTTTTGATGAATTGAACACGGTGGGCCCTCTTGTAAACAAGTGTAATATGCTTAACTGGGTCGTCCACTCACAGTTAACAGTCTTTGTATTTAGTTTGTGCTTGAAATGTACTGTAATTCTGCAAACTGTTAATACATATTTCAATCAATCAATCAATCAGTATCATTATGTGGATATAAATGACATCATATTATTATATTGTTGTGAGATTCACAGACCTAGTACAGAGCGCTCCATCTCGACCTCTGGCAGGTCTATTCCGCCCTCTGCTGGTGCTGTGGAGGAAGTGCTTTCTTTTTGATTGATTGAAATATTTAAAGAACAGAACAGGAATTCATCATAAAGGAGGTAAAAAGGGAAAAGAAACATACAGAACTATTGAAGTCAGGAGTCCATATGAAGAAATACGAGGACACTTATAATCATCAATAAAGATTTAATTTCACAGTTAAATTAACAGAGGCTTCCAGAGCATTGCAAAGTATAGCAGTGTTGTTTTTGGCAGCTAATTTCTATTTTAGTTTAGTCATAGTCTTTGGAATATTTTAGTCATCTTGGAATGTTTTAGTTTTAGTCTAGTTTTAGTCTACTAAATATCATAAGATTTCACTCGACAAAATCTACAGTTCATTTAGTTTCACTCTCTGAAAATAGCTGATCTATAAAAGCCCACAACTTGTAGATCTGCTATTTTCAGCATGCAACTAATTGTAAAATGACTTGTAGGCTACCTTGCTATAGTATAATTCCTATGCTGCATAGTATTACGCTGTACCATGGCTCCCCCTAGCGACCGTTTATGCTACGTGCACGCTCCAGCCAGGGTTGCCAAGTCTACTTATTTCCCGCGACTTTTGGCATCTTTGTTTTTTCCAGAGATCCTTTTATTTTCTTTATGGGCTAATTATTAGTATAATAAATTACTAAAACATTAATTATCATAGACATACATAGTATGTATGATGATAAATGCATCAAATCCTTTTTTATTAGGATTATATGGGGATGTTATTGGGTTTGTTTTGGCTTGTTTTTGGAGGTGGGTTGGCTTATTTCTCTCACGAGAGTTGGCAACACTGGCTCCAGCGCTAATGCGCATGTGCACAACAACCGTGTGCGTTCGCCGGGTCCGTCCGTTCCATGTGAACAGACGTTTTGTAGCTAAAGTTGAACAAAGTTGAAGCAGTCGGTCGTTTTGAGGGACTGTCTGTCCTTTTCAACCTGAAGACACACAGAGGACAACCCAGAGCTTTGAGCAACCAGGGCTTCATTCACTCAAACGTCTTATTTCTCTCACACTGCTCCAGTCACAACAACAACAGTTGTGCTAGTAGCTAAGCTAAGTCCCTCGTTGCTGTTTCTCTGATAAAGTAAGTTATACTATTTTTATTTTGTTTATTCAGTATTTTTGCTGTGATGTGAGCGCCCCCTCCTGAGATACTTCAGTATTTTAGCTGTGACGTGAGCGCCCCCTCCTGAGATACTTCCGGGTCCTACTTTTGTGTCGTTTTTGTGTCCCCATAGAGTTATACTGTGTCCCCATAGAGTTATACTGTGTCCCCATAGAGTTATACTGTGACGCTCCGTCGGACTAAATCTGAGACGAAAACAACCACGAAAGTCTGATTTTACCGCTTTCCTCGCAACAACAAAGCTGCGCTGCTCTCCAAAATCTGGCTGTGACAGGCCGTCTGCCCCACATGGAATACTATCGCCATTTTATTTTATTGTGTCAACTAAATCCTCATAATGCAAACTAGATTCAACATACTCAAGCCTGCACACATTCTAAATATGCCCCCGAAATATTTTACCGAGCAAATGGATTGCCACCTTCAATAATAATGATAATAATAGTCTTTATTGTCTCCACATCATATAGTTTTGTTGTCATGGACACTTGTACAAAACATTAATAATTCCACTCGAGTTGGAAGCATTAAGACCCATTTTAACTCTCATTGGCTTCCTTTCTGAAAAATAACATTGTAAAAAGGTTCACACGTTTAGATATTCTATTTACAATGAGATGCGGACGGCGGGACGGGAGCTGGTGCCACTTGGACCTGGACGTAACGTAGCACTACAAAATGACGTCTGACTTAAATACTGAATAGTAGCCTAAAACTAACGTAAGATCTGTTGAAATGACACTGTCACGTGACAGTGGTCGCTAATTGTGTGGATTAGTCGTTTTGTATCAGTTATTGTGTCAGACTTTATAGTTTGACCTAGCCATGGTTCATGACTCTCCTATTCATACGAGAGTCAAGGCGCAACTGCAGCCTGTTTTACGCAATCGCTACATTTACAATGAAAACGTATATATAAACATTCCGATTTCAAATATAAAGTACTCACAATTTGTCCCGACTCCCATGGGTGTTAGAAATTTGCTGCACCAGCGATTAGCACTGCTGCATTCCGCATTGTTTAATAAAAAGCATTTTTATCCGAGCTGTTATTTTGCCATTGGCTTTCAACTACGCTATCCTATCGGTTGGGAAGAGGGTGGCTCTCGGTGTGTTCGATATAGGCACGCTGACCGCCCTGCCAATACAGACTAATAGGCAGTCATGTTTAAGGGCTATGTTTGACCGTTTATTTTGTAACGCAGATCAATGTAATGTTTACATAGGGCGTCTGAAAAGCCAGCGCAGAACACTGACTACATGTCCATGTCTTTGGGCAGCAGTGGTCGAACGGTTTGCGGAGCGTGGTCTTGATATCGGAAGGTCGCTAGTTCGTATCCCCGGACCGGCACGTTCAAATTACCACCGCTGAAGTGCCCTTGAACAAGGCATTGAACCCCTACCATGAAATGTTCTATGAGCAGGGCCTGGCTGTAAACAAGTTATTGAGCTTAGTCCAGTTACCCTGGGTAAACATAGTACCTTTCCTTTCCTTAGTCCAGTTACCCTGGGTAAACATAGTACCTTTCCTTTCCTTAGTCCAGTTACCCTGGGTAAACATAGTAGGCCTACCTTTCCTTTCCTTTGAGCATATTTGTAATGTTAGTGAACAAAGCAGGTAAAAGAGTAACGCTTGGAATTTGTTTTAAACATTTGGGATTTGTTCATAAACATTAATTTGGGCCGTGGGTTGCTTATACACATGTGGTATGTGTTTACAAACATGTTGGGCTTGTTTATAAACATGTTATTAGCTTACAAATATGTTGGGTTTGTTTATAAACATTTATGATTAGTTTACAAATAGTTTACATTTGTTTACATATATTTGTGATTTGTTTACCACCATTTGGGATTTGTTTATACACATTTTGTAATTGTTTATAAACATTATGGGTTTGTTTACCTGGGTTTGAACCCCTACCATGAAATGTTCTATGAGCAGGGCCTGGCTGTAAACAAGTTCTTGAGCTTAGTTTAGTTTAGTTTAGTTTAGTTTAGTTTATTTGCACATGTAAAATAATAACAACAATATGGTAAAATAAAATAAAAAATACAGAAAGCAAATATTTCAAATAGGAAACAAGATTCATTACATGCATGTGCTGGAAGTGCCAAAAAAACCCAAAGGGGCTTATCGAGTGGCCTTCCCATATGGAAGCTACACAGTTGAGCTTAAATAACAGAAATTAAGGTATGAATAATATTGGTAAACCTAAGGATTGTAAATAATAATAATGAAAAAACAAAAAATATTCTAAAAATAAAATATCAATTAATAACATGACTAGGGCGTGTTGCCCAAGCTTGTTAATAAAAATAGCAGTAATTGTCTCTTAAAGGAGCAGAGACTAGTACAGATTCTGATATGAGACGGTAAGTTATTCCAAAAGTGTGGTCCTCTGAACTTGATGGAAAATTGGGCCGATGTTGTCCTGAAGAAAGCAGAATGAAGATCAATGGATGCTCTGGTGTAATGATTGTGGATTTCGTTATTAAAATGGAATACATTTTGAAAACAGGCTGGGAGTAGTTTATGAATTGATTGAAATAAAAAAATGCATATTTGGAGTTTGTTTATATCAAAAATGGGAAGAATTTTCAAAGACTGAAACAGAGGAGTGGAACTGGTGAATTTGCTAGAAAAAGTAATCATTTTGATAAAACGTTTTTGTAATAAAAAAATACAATTGAGATTAGTCGGGAAATTACTAGCCCAAACCATGTTACAGTATGAAATATATGGATAAATCATTGTATAATATAAATTAATAAGGATTTTTCTAGACACAAGGTGGCGTATTCTGCGAATGACTCCAATATTCTTACTTATCTTGTTAGAAATAAGGGCTATATGATTTTTCCAGCTGAGTTTCTCATCAATTAGGACTCCAAGAAATTTGGTAACAGTGACCCTTTCTAATAGATTGTTATCAATCTGGATATTGGGACGGGTGCATGTGATTGAATGATTATGAGGCATAACCATCATATATGAGCTTTTCTTTGCGTTTAGAGATAATGTGTTTGCCTTGAACCAGGTGTCTATTTTGCACAGTTCCTGGTTCATTTCCAATTTTAGACTCTATTCATCTTTACCTGACAAAAAAATATTGGAGTCATCTGCGAAAAAAAACAAAAAATGCTTTGGGAGAAGTCAAATATAAATCATTTATATGAATTAGGAACAGTAAGGGACCACGTATTGATCCCTGGGGCACTCCACAGGAAATCAGTTTGTTATCCGAGGAGATGTTGTTCCATGTTACAAACTGATTTCTTGCCGATAAGTAACTGTGAAACCATGACAAGGATATTCCATTTAGACCATAAAGTGAAAGTTTCTGCAGTAAGATGCTGTGTCAAATGCCTTGGATAAATCCACAAACACACCAAGTGTAATTTCTTTATTGTCGCGAGCTAAGGAGATATTGGTAACTAATTGAGTGAGAGCCATTGAAGTGGAGTGTTTTTCTCTAAAGTCATACTGATGGGTATAAAGTAGATTGTTATCGTTAAAGTATTTGATCAGGCGGTTATAAACAAGCCTTTCCAGTACTTTGGAGAAGCATGGAAGTCTATAATTGGAGAAGATAGCGGGGTCGTCAGCTTTATATAGTTTTTAGCCAATTTAAATTGTTCCGGGAATATACCTGTCGCAAGGGAGCTGTTTAAGATGTGAAGGAGTGGTTTGTAAATATATGGAAGGCATTTCTTCAGAATTTGTGATTTGAGATCATCATAACCAGATGTACATTCTTTAAGTTTATTTATAATATCAGTTAGTTCCTTCTCTGTGATAGGATCAAGTACAAATGGATGAGGGGGACATTTTAGCCCAGAGGTAGACAACGGGGTATTAGGGATTTTGTTGACATTTGTCTGCTAGGGAAGAACGAATATTGACAAAAAAAAATTTAAATTCATTAGCTATTACAGAGGAATCAGAAATAATAGTGTCAGCCATTTTAAATTCGGCTTGAAGATTGGACCTACTATATATATTTTTCAAGTTCATTAATGATCTTCCAAGTAGATTTCATATCATTCTGTGAGTCGGAGAATCTATTATCACAGAATTTTCGTTTGGCTAACCTCAGCAGGTGATTTAATTTATTTATATATATTGTGTATCGTTTCAGATTTAACGGAGAGGGATTAGTAAGGTAATCGCTATAGAGTTTATGTTTTTTTGTTATTTATCGCTTGAGGCCTGTGGTTAACCAGGCATTATTCTGTTTTCTAACTTTATATGATTTCCTTTGTAATGGGAAGGCCTCATCAAAATGTTTAAAAAATATACCATGGAAAATATTGAATGCAGTTTGTGTTTCACGTTCGTTTATGACCTCATCCCAATTTACCTTGCATAACTCATCGCTGAACTTCCCAATTCTACCACCATTGAAATGTCGTGAAAGGAATCTTTGCGGGGGTTAGGATCAACTTTAACGGATTGTGGAACGAGATAGAACACAGGAAGGTGGTCAGATAGGTCGCAGCACAAAACGCCAGGTACCCCAAGAATACTGTCCTGGTTTGTGAAGATGTTATCAATCAATGTTTTACTGATGGGCGTAATTCTAGTAGCCTTGGTTATAAGAGGACGGAAAGATGAGGCATTAATCAATTCAATAAATTGGGATGATTGACTGCCGTGTAGATTTATATTTATGTCACCCATGATGTAACATGTCTTATTCTCATTCGTAATCTTGACAAGTGTATTATAAAAACAATCAATAAAGCAATTAGTATTTGAACTTGGAGGTCTGTAGATACATCCCACTATAACCTTTTTTTAAAGAACGGCTCAATAAGTTCTATAAAAACAGCTTCAGCTTCATCTCCAATCAAAGCTACCAGATCGTTGCGTGGAGAGAATTGAATGCCCTCTTTAATAAAGAGAGACACACCACCTCCGCCTCGCTCAGTTCTATAGCTGGCGTGGTGATTATAATTAGAAATAAAAACATTATGGACCGTGTCTTTGTCCAACCATGTTTCAGTCAATCCAACAACAGTACATTTTATGGATAATATGTCAAGATAGTTATTCAGATTAGCATGATTTTTAGGATTATTTAGGCTGCGGATATTTTGATGAAACAAAGAAAAGCAGTTTTCATTGCTAATATTTTTCTCAACACAGATAGACTTTAAAGAGTCCTCTGAGTAATAATCACAGGGTGTTGTGCACTGATTAAAGACTGTGGAATTCGTATCAGGGTCAACATTAGCCAATGGAAAAAAGTACTTATCGTCCTGAATGAGGTTTGTGCAGCTCAAGGTGTCCGTGTCCAACATTTAAAAAAAAATATGTAAAATTAAAAGAGAAAACAAGATAAAAAATAAAAACAAAATAATAGAACCAGGGTAATTAGGTTACTTCTCGTTTGAAGCAGTGCGTGGTGGAAGCACTACCAGCTGGTCGAATCTGAGGAATGCATAATTTCCTTGGTTGCGCGCCTCTCTAAGCTGGGGGAGAAGCTCCTTTCTTCTCTGGCGAACCCTTTCGGAAAAATCCTCGTTAATGAAGAGCTTGGTACCTTTTAGTTTTTTGCCTCTTTTAAGAATTTCCTCTTTATCTTTGAACCGGAGAAGCTTGACCACCACCGTTCTGGGCCGTCCTTCAGCGTCGAACTTCCCGGTCCTGTGGCTCCTCTCTAGTTCGACGAGTGCTGGGTCCAGCTCCAGATGTTGGGATAGAATTTTCTTAACCTTGGATTCGGTCTCCTGCCATGTTTCAGATTTGGAATCAGGAATTCCGTCAATCAAAAGGTTGTTACGTCTGAGTTGATTGTCCAAGTAGTCCTTTTTTGAGGACAACTCAGAAAGGGAGGATTGAATGTTTATTAAATCATTGTTACCGGTGTTACATGATTCCCGTGTTTTATTTGCCTCTTTTTTCAAATCTTCAATTTCTGCTTGTGAAAACTCCAGGCTCTGAGTGATCTTGCCAAGCTCGTTGCTTAAGCAGTCCATTCGTTTGTTAGTGGAGTCCATAATCATCTGAACAAATGATTTATATGACTTCTCCTGCTGGTCCAGTAGATCCTTGTAGAAAGCCTTTTGTTGATCAAGTAGTTCATGAAGAACTGAGAGACAGATAACCTCATCACCATCAGGCCCGATGGCCTGGGCTGGGTTTTTCTTCGGTGGCATGATGACCCACGCAAGCGGTCCGCTGCGGTTGTAGTTGGAACTCGGATCAGAATCAGCGGCTCAGAGGAGGTTGACAGGCCGTCAGGTAGCTAGTTAGTCGGGCTGCGTATGAACCTGGGCACCGGCTGAAGACGAGCCTCGCCAGGCTATAGCAGCAGATATTTCCCAAAGGAGCTTAGCCGCAGCGGCTGTCCCTGTGGAGCTCAACGGGCTGTAGATGTAGAATACCCGGGATGCTGTAGGAGGACGCCGAGGCCACCGCTCAGATAGCGGGATGTTTGACAGGTAGGCTACTAGCCTACTAGCACTCCAGACGGCCTTTGTCCTGTTGATTCTTACAGATGATACACCAATGCTTTAGCATTTAAAGCAATAAAAGTCAACTGGTTAATAAAGTTATAAAACCAGTTGAACTTGGTCTCAATGGCAAGCAAACAAATATAAAGCCGACAAAAACGCTCTGTGACGCTCTGTGCTGCCGCTCTGTGCTGCCGCTCTGTCTCTGTTGTAGTAGCCACAGGGTAATCTAAGCGGTTTATTTGCAGAGGGACAAGGTCATTCAGGAAAGCACCAAAATGTTTATGTCTAAAATTATATCAGTTTGTCCTTCCCAGTTTGCACAAGTCATGGCATTTGAACATTGCTGAATGAAGAGTTGCAACTTGGCAGGGAAATTCTTGCATGAATAGACAGTGTATTGCATTGGCCGGAAATTGAACCCGGGTCAACTGTTTGGAAGGCAGCTATGCTAACCACTATAGCACCAACGCATGAGATACAAGTCATGTGCACGTATTTGAAGAGGGACAAGGTCATACAGGAAAGCACCAAAATGTTTATGTCTAAAATTATATCAGTTTGTCCTTCCCAATTTGCACAAGTCATGGCATTTGAACATTGCAACTTGGCAGGGAAACTCTTGCATGAATAGACAGTGTATTGCATTGGCCGGGAATCGAACCCGGGTCAACTGCTTGGGAAGCAGCTATGCTAACCACTATACGACCAACGCATGAGGTACAAGTCATGTGCACCTATTTGCAGAGGGACAAGGTCATACAGGAAAGCACAAAATGTTTATGTCTAGAATTATATCAGTTTGTCCTTCCCAATTTGCACAAGTCATGGCATTTGAACAATGCTGAATGAAGCGTTGCAACTTGGCAGGGAAACTCTTGCATGAATAGACAGTGTATTGCATTCGCCAGGAATGGAACCCGGGTCAAATGCTTGGAAGGCAGCTATGCTAACCACTATACCACCAAAGCATGAGATACAAGTCATGTGCACCTATTTGCAGAGGGACAAGGTCATACAGGAAAGCACAAAATGTTTATGTCTAGAATTATATCAGTTTGTCCTTCCCAATTTGCACAAGTCATGGCATTTGAACATTGCAACTTGGCAGGGAAACTCTTGCATGAACAGACAGTGTATTGCATAGGCCAGGAATCGAACCCGGGTCAACTGCTTGGAAGGCAGCTATGCTAACCACTATACCACCAACTAATTAGATAGAAGTCATGTGCACCTGTTTGCAGAGGGACAAGGTCATACAGGAAAGCACAATGTTTATGTTAGAATTATATCAGTTTGTCCTTCCCAATTTGCACAAGTCATGGCATTTGACCAATGCTGAATGAAGCTTTGGAACTTGGCAGGGAAACTCTTGCATGAATAGACAGTTTATTGCATTGGCCGGGAATCGAACCCGGGTCAACTGCTTGGGAAGCAGCTATGCTAACCACTATATCACCAACGCATGGGATACAACTCATGTGCACCTATTTGCAGAGGGACAAGGTCATACAGGAAAGCACAAAATGTTTATGTCTAGAATTATATCAGTGTGTCCTTCCCAATTTGCACAAGTCATGGCATTTGAACATTGCTGAATGAAGAGTTGCAACTTGGCAGGGAAATTATTGCATGAATAGACAGTGTATTGCATTGGCCTGGAATCGAACCCGGGTCAACTGCTTGGAAGGCAGCTATGCTAACCACTATACCACCAACGCATGAGATACAAGTCATGAGCACCTATTTGCAGAGGGACAAGGTCATACAGGAAAGCACAACATGTTTATGTCTAGAATTATATCAGTTTGTCCTTCCCAATTTGCACAAGTCATGGCATTTGAACATTGCTGAATGAAGAGTTGCAACTTGGCAGGGACAATCTTGCATAAATAGACAGTGTATTTCATTGGCCCGGGAATCGAAGCCCGGTCAACTGCTTGGAAGGCAGCTATGCTAACCACTATACCACCAACGCATTAGATACAACTCATGTGCACCTATTTGCAGAGGGACAAGGTCATTCAGGAAAGCACAAAATGTTTATGTCTAGAATTATATCAGTTTGTCCTTCCCAATTTGCACAAGTCATGGCATTTGAACAATGCTGAATGAAGCTTTGGAACTTGGCAGGGAAACTCTTGCATGAATAGACAGTTTATTGCATTGGCCGGGAATCGAACCCGGGTCAACTGCTTGGGAAGCAGCTATGCTAAACACTATACCACCAACGCATGGGATACAAGTCATGTGCACCTATTTGCAGAGGGACAAGGTCATACAGGAAAGCACAAAATGTTTATGTCTAGAATTATATCAGTTTGTCCTCCCCAATTTGCACAAGTCATGGCATTTGAACATTGCGACTTGGCAGGGAAACGCTTGCATGAAGAGACAGTGTATTGCATTCGCCGGGAATCGAACCCTGGTCAACTGCTTGGAAGGCAGCTATGCTAACCACTATAACAGCAACTAATTAGATACAAGTCATGTGCACCTATTTGCAGAGGGACAAGGTCATACAGGAAAGCACAAAATGTTTATGTTAGAATTATATCAGTTTATCCTTCCCATTTTGCACAAGTCATGGCATTTGAACATTGCTGAATGAAGAGTTGCAAATTGGCAGGGAAACTCTTGCATGAATAGACAGTGTATTGCATTGGCCGGGAATCGAACCCGGGTCAACTGCTTGGAAGGCAGCTATGCTTAACACTATACCACCAACGCCTGAGGTACAAGTCATGTGCACCTATTTGTAGAGGAACAAGGTCATACAGGAAAGCAATATGTTTATGTCTAGAATTATATCAGTTTGTCCTTCCCAATTTGCACAAGTCATGGCATTTGAACAATGCTGAATGAAGCGTTGCAACTTGGCAGGGAAACTCTTGCATGAATAGACAGTGTATTGCATTCGCCAGGAATGGAACCCGGGTCAAATGCTTGGAAGGCAGCTATGCTAACCACTATACCACCAAAGCATGAGATACAAGTCATGTGCACCTATTTGCAGAGGGACAAGGTCATACAGGAAAGCACAAAATGTTTATGTCTAGAATTATATCAGTTTGTCCTTCCCAATTTGCACAAGTCATGGCATTTGAACATTGCAACTTGGCAGGGAAACTCTTGCATGAACAGACAGTGTATTGCATAGGCCAGGAATCGAACCCGGGTCAACTGCTTGGAAGGCAGCTATGCTAACCACTATACCACCAACTAATTAGATACAAGTCATGTGCACCTATTTGCAGAGGGACAAGGTCATACAGGAAAGCACAATGTTTATGTTAGAATTATATCAGTTTGTCCTTCCCAATTTGCACAAGTCATGGCATTTGACCAATGCTGAATGAAGCTTTGGAACTTGGCAGGGAAACTCTTGCATGAATAGACAGTTTATTGCATTGGCCGGGAATCGAACCCGGGTCAACTGCTTGGGAAGCAGCTATGCTAACCACTATATCACCAACGCATGGGATACAACTCATGTGCACCTATTTGCAGAGGGACAAGGTCATACAGGAAAGCACAAAATGTTTATGTCTAGAATTATATCAGTGTGTCCTTCCCAATTTGCACAAGTCATGGCATTTGAACATTGCTGAATGAAGAGTTGCAACTTGGCAGGGAAATTATTGCATGAATAGACAGTGTATTGCATTGGCCTGGAATCGAACCCGGGTCAACTGCTTGGAAGGCAGCTATGCTAACCACTATACCACCAACGCATTAGATACAACTCATGTGCACCTATTTGCAGAGGGACAAGGTCATTCAGGAAAGCACAAAATGTTTATGTCTAGAATTATATCAGTTTGTCCTTCCCAATTTGCACAGGTCATGGCATTTGAACAATGCTGAATGAAGCTTTGGAACTTGGCAGGGAAACTCTTGCATGAATAGACAGTTTATTGCATTGGCCGGGAATCGAACCCGGGTCAACTGCTTGGGAAACAGCTATGCTAAACACTATACCACCAACGCATGGGATACAAGTCATGTGCACCTATTTGCAGAGGGACAAGGTCATACAGGAAAGCACAAAATGTTTATGTCTAGAATTATATCAGTTTGTCCTCCCCAATTTGCACAAGTCATGGCATTTGAACATTGCGACTTGGCAGGGAAACGCTTGCATGAAGAGACAGTGTATTGCATTCGCCGGGAATCGAACCCTGGTCAACTGCTTGGAAGGCAGCTATGCTAACCACTATACCAGCAACTAATTAGATACAAGTCATGTGCACCTATTTGCAGAGGGACAAGGTCATACAGGAAAGCACAAAATGTTTATGTTAGAATTATATCAGTTTATCCTTCCCAATTTGCACAAGTCATGGCATTTGAACATTGCTGAATGAAGAGTTGCAAATTGGCAGGGAAACTCTTGCATGAATAGACAGTGTATTGCATTGGCCGGGAATCGAACCCGGGTCAACTGCTTGGAAGGCAGCTATGCTTACCACTATACCACCAACGCCTGAGGTACAAGTCATGTGCACCTATTTGTAGAGGAACAAGGTCATACAGGAAAGCAATATGTTTATGTCTAGAATTATATCAGTTTGTCCTTCCCAATTTGCACAAGTCATGGCATTTGAACATTGCAACTTGGCAGGGAAACTCTTGCATGAATAGACAGTGTATTGCATTGGCCGGGAATCGAACCCGGGTCAACTGCTTGGGAAGCAGCTATGCTAACCACTATATCACCAACGCATGGGATACAACTCATGTGCACCTATTTGCAGAGGGACAAGGTCATACAGGAAAGCACAAAATGTTTATGTCTAGAATTATATCAGTGTGTCCTTCCCAATTTGCACAAGTCATGGCATTTGAACATTGCTGAATGAAGCATTTCAACTTGGCAGGGAAACTCTTGCATGAATAGACAGTGTATTGCATTGGCCGGGAATCGAACCCGGGTCAACTGCTTGGAAGGCAGCTATGCTTACCACTATACCACCAACGCATGAGATACAAGTCATGTGCACCTATTTGTAGAGGGACAAGGTCATACAGGAAAGCACAATGTTTACGTCTAGAATTATATTAGTTTGTCCTTCCCAATTTGCACAAGTCATGGCATTTGAACATTGCTGAATGAAGCATTGCAACTTGGCAGGGAAACTCTTGCATGAATAGACAGTGTATTGCATTGGCCGGGAATCGAACCCGGGTCAGCTGATTGGGAAGCAGCTATGCTAACCAATATACCACCAACGCATGAGATACAAGTCATGTGCACCTATTTGCAGAGGGACAAGGTCATACAGGAAAGCACAATGTTCATGTCTAGAATTATATCAGTTTGTCCTTGCAATTTGCACAAGTCATGGCATTTGAACATTGCTGAATGAAGCATTGCAACTTGGCAGGGAAACTCTTGCAAGAATACAGTGTATTGCATAGGCCGGGAATCGAACCCGGGTCAACTGCTTGGAAGGCAGCTATGCTTACCACTATACCACCAACACATGAGATAAAAGTCATTTGCACCTATTTGTAGAGGGGCAAGGTCATACAGGAAAGCAAAATGTTTATGTCTAGAATTATATCAGTTTGTCCTTCCCAATTTGCACAAGTCATGGCATTTGAACATTGCAACTTGGCAGGGAAACTCTTGCATGAATAGACAGTGTATTGCATTGGCCGGGAATCTAACCCGGGTCAACTGCTTGGAAGGCAGCTATGCTTACCACTATACCACCAACACATGAGATACAAGTCATGTGCACCTATTTGTAGAGGGACAAGGTCATACAGGAAAGCAAAATGTTTATGTCTAGAATTATATCAGTTGTCCTTCCCAATTTGCACAAGTCATGACATTTGAACATTGCTGTATGAAGCATTGCAACTTGGCAGGGAAACTCTTGCATGAATAGACAGTGTATTGCATTGGCCGGGAATCGAACCCGGGTCAACTGCTTGGAAGGCAGCTATGCTTACCACTATACCACCAACGCATGAGATACAAGTCATGTGCACCTATTTGTAGAGGGAAAAGGTCATACAGGAAAGCACAAAATGTTTATGTCTAGAATTATATCAGTTTGTCCTTGCCAATTTGCACAAGTCATGGCATTTGAACATTGCTGAATGAAGCATTGCAACTTGGCAGGGAAACAATTGCATGAATAGACAGTGTATTGCATTGGGCGGGAGTCGAACCCGGGTCAACTGCTTGGGAAGCAGCTATGCTAACCACTATACCACCAACGCATGAGATACAAGTCATGTGCACCTATTTGCAGAGGGACAAGGTCATGCAGGAAAGCAAAATGTTTATGTCTAGAATTATATCAGTTTGTCCTTCCCAATTTGCACAAGTCATGGCATTTGAACATTGCAACTTGGCAGGGAAACTCTTGCATGAATAGACAGTGTATTGCATTGGCCGGGAATCTAACCCGGGTCAACTGCTTGGAAGGCAGCTATGCTTACCACTATACCACCAACGCATGAGATACAAGTCATGTGCACCTATTTGTAGAGGGACAAGGTCATACAGGAAAGCAAAATGTTTATGTCTAGAATTATATCAGTTTGTCCTTCCCAATTTGCACAAGTCATGGCATTTGAACATTGCAACTTGGCAGGGAAACTCTTGCATGAATAGACAGTGTATTGCATTGGCCTGGAATCGAACCCGGGTCAACTGCTTGGGAAGCAGCTATGCTAACCACTATACCACCAACGCATGAGATACAAGTCATGTGCACCTATTTGTAGAGGGACAAGGTCATACAGGAAAGCAAAATGTTTACGTCTAGAATTATATCAGTTTGTCCTTCCCAATTTGCACAAGTAATGGCATTTGAACATTGCAACTTGGCAGGGAAACTCTTGCATGAATAGACAGTGTATTGCATTGGCCGGGAATCGAACCCGGGTCAACTGCTTGGAAGGCAGCTATGCTTACCACTATACCACAAACACCTGATATACAAGTCATGTGCACCTATTTGTAGAGGAACAAGGTCATACAGGAAAGCAAAATGTTTATGTCTAGAATTATATCAGTTTGTCCTTCCCAATTTGCACAAGTCATGGCATTTGAACATTGCAACTTGGCAGGGAAACTCTTGCATGAATAGACAGTGTATTGCATTGGCCGGGAATCTAACCGGGGTCAACTGCTTGGAAGGCAGCTATGCTTACCACTATACCACCAACGCATGAGATACAAGTCATGTGCACCTATTTGTAGAGGGACAAGGTCATACAGGAAAGCAAAATGTCTATGTCTAGAATTATATCAGTTTGTCCTTCCCAATTTGCACAAGTCATGGCATTTGAACATTGCAACTTGGCAGGGAAATTCTTGCATGAATAGACAGTGTATTGCATTGGCCGGGAATCGAACCCGGGTCAACTGCTTGGAAGGCAGCTATGCTTACCACTATACCACCAATGCCTGAGATACAAGTCATGTGCACCTATTTGTAGAGGAACAAGGTCATACAGGAAAGCAAAATGTTTATGTCTAGAATTATATCAGTTTGTCCTTCCCAATTTGCACAAGTCATGGCATTTGAACATTGCAACTTGGCAGGGAAACTCTTGCATGAATAGACAGTGTATTGCATTGGCCGGGAATCGAACCCGGGTCAACTGCTTGGGAAGCAGCTATGCTAACCACTATACCACCAACGCATGAGATACAAGTCATGTGCACCTATTTGCAGAGGGACAAGGTCATACAGGAAAGCAAAATGTTTATGTCTAGAATTATATCAGTTTGTCCTTCCCAATTTGCACAAGTCATGGCATTTGAACATTGCAACTTGGCAGGGAAACTCTTGCATGAATAGACAGTGTATTGCATTGGCCGGGAATCTAACCGGGTCAACTGCTTGGAAGGCAGCTATGCTTACCACTATACCACCAACGCATGAGATACAAGTCATGTGCACCTATTTGCAGAGGGACAAGGTCATACAGGAAAGCAAAATGTTTATGTCTAGAATTATATCAGTTTGTCCTTCCCAATTTGCACAAGTCATGGCATTTGAACATTGCAACTTGGCAGGGAAACTCTTGCATGAATAGACAGTGTATTGCATTGGCCGGGAATCGAACCCGGGTCAACTGCTTGGAAGGCAGCTATGCTTACCACTATACCACCAACGCCTGAGATACAAGTCATGTGCACCTATTTGTAGAGGAACAAGGTCATACAGGAAAGCAAAATGTTTACGTCTAGAATTATATCAGTTTGTCCTTCCCAATTTGCACAAGTCATGGCATTTGAACATTGCAACTTGGCAGGGAAACTCTTGCATGAATAGACAGTGTATTGCATTGGCCGGGAATCGAACCCGGGTCAGCTGCTTGGGAAGCAGCTATGCTAACCACTATACCACCAACGCATGAGATACAAGTCATGTGCACCTATTTGCAGAGGGACAAGGTCATACAGGAAAGCAAAATGATTATGTCTAGAATTATATCAGTTTGTCCTTCCCAATTTGCACAAGTCATGGCATTTGAACATTGCAACTTGGCAGGGAAACTCTTGCATGAATAGACAGTGTATTGCATTGGCCGGGAATCGAACCCGGGTCAACTGCTTGGAAGGCAGCTATGCTTACCACTATACCACCAACGCCTGAGATACAAGTCATGTGCACCTATTTGTAGAGGAACAAGGTCATACAGGAAAGCAAAATGTTTATGTCTAGAATTATATCAGTTTGTCCTTCCCAATTTGCACAAGTCATGGCATTTGAACATTGCTGAATGAAGCATTGCAACTTGGCAGGGAAACTCTTGCATGAATAGACAGTGTATTGCATTGGCCGGGAATCGAACCCGGGTCAACTGCTTGGGAAGCAGCTATGCTAACCACTATACCACCAACGCATGAGATATAAGTCATGTGCACCTATTTGCAGAGGGACAAGGTCATACAGGAATGCAAAATGTTTATGTCTAGAATTATATCAGTTTGTCTTTCCCAATTTGCACAAGTCATGGCATTTGAACATTGCTGAATGAAGCATTGCAACTTGGCAGGGAAACTCTTGCATGAATAGACAGTGTATTGCATTGGCTGGGAATCGAACCCGGGTCAGCTGCTTGGGAAGCAGCTATGCTAACCACTATACCACCAACGCATGAGACACAAGTCATGTGCACCTATTTGCAGAGGGACAAGGTCATACAGGAAAGCACAAAATGTTCATGTCTAGAATTATATCAGTTTGTCCTTGCAATTTGCACAAGTCATGGCATTTGAACAATGCTGAATGAAGCATTGCAACTTGGCAGGGAAACTCTTGCAAGAATAGACAGTGTATTGCATTGGCCAGGAATCGAACCCTGGTCAACTGCTTGGAAGGCAGCTATGCATACCACTATACCACCAACGTATGAGATACAAGTCATGTGCACCTATTTGTATAGGGACAAGGTCATACAGGAAAGCAAAATGTTTATGTCTAGAATTATATCAGTTTGTCCTTCCCAATTTGCACAAGTCATGGCATTTGAACATTGCTGAATGAAGCATTGCAACTTGGCAGGGAAACTCTTGCATGTATAGACAGTGTATTGCATTGGCCGGGAATCGAACGCGGGTCAACTGCTTGGGAAGCAGCTATGCTTACCACTATACCACCAACGCATGAGATACAAGTCATGTGCACCTATTTGCAGAGGGACAAGGTCATACAGGAATGCAAAATGTTTATGTCTAGAATTATATCAGTTTGTCCTTCCCAATTTGCACAAGTCATGGCATTTGAACATTGCTGAATGAAGCATTGCAACTTGGCAGGGAAACTCTTGCATGAATAGACAGTGTATTGCATTGGCCGGGAATCGAACCCGGGTCAGCTGCTTGGGAAGCAGCTATGCTAACCACTATACCACCAACGCATGAGATACAAGTCATGTGCACCTATTTGCAGAGGGACAAGGTCATACAGGAAAGCACAAAATGTTCATGTCTAGAATTATATCAGTTTGTCCTTGCAATTTGCACAAGTCATGGCATTTGAACATTGCTGAATGAAGCATTGAAACTTGGCAGGGAAACTCTTGCAAGAATACAGTGTATTGCATAGGCCGGGAATCGAACCCGGGTCAACTGCTTGGAAGGCAGCTATGCTTACCACTATACCACCAACGCATGAGATAAAAGTCATGTGCACCTATTTGTAGAGGGACAAGGTCATACAGGAAAGCAAAATGTTTACGTCTAGAATTATATCTGTTTGTCCTTCCCAAATTGCACAAGTCATGGCATTTGAACATTGCAACTTGGCAGGGAAACTCTTGCATGAATAGACAGTGTATTGCATTGGCCGGGAATCGAACGCGGGTCAACTGCTTGGGAAACAGCTATGCTTACCACTATACCACCAACGCATGAGATACAAGTCATGTGCACCTATTTGCAGAGGGACAAGGTCATACAGGAATGCAAAATGTTTATGTCTAGAATTATATCAGTTTGTCCTTCCCAATTTGCACAAGTCATGGCATTTGAACATTGCTGAATGAAGCATTGCAACTTGGCAGGGAAACTCTTGCATGAATAGACAGTGTATTGCATTGGCCGGGAATCGAACCCGGGTCAACTGCTTGGGAAGCAGCTATGCTAACCACTATACCACCAACGCATGAGATATAAGTCATGTGCACCTATTTGCAGAGGGACAAGGTCATACAGGAAAGCAAAATGTTTACGTCTAGAATTATATCAGTTTGTCCTTCCCAATTTGCACAAGTAATGGCATTTGAACATTGCAACTTGGCAGGGAAACTCTTGCATGAATAGACAGTGTATTGCATTGGCCGGGAATCGAACCCGGGTCAACTGCTTGGGAAGCAGCTATGCTAACCACTATACCACCAACGCATGAGATACAAGTAATGTGCACCTATTTGTAGAGGGACAAGGTCATACAGGAAAGCAAAATGTTTATGTCTAGAATTATATCAGTTTGTCCTTCCCAATTTGCACAAGTCATGGCATTTGAACATTGCTGAATGAAGCATTGCAACTTGGCAGGGAAACTCTTGCATGAATAGACAGTGTATTGCATTGGCCGGGAATCTAACCCGGGTCAACTGCTTGGAAGGCAGCTATGCTTACCACTATACCACCAACTCATGAGATACAAGTCATGTGCACCTATTTGTAGATGGACAAGGTCATACAGGAAAGCAAAATGTTTATGTCTAGAATTATATCAGTTTGTCCTTCCCAATTTGCACAAGTCATGGCATTTGAACATTGCTGAATGAAGCATTGCAACTTGGCAGGGAAACTCTTGCATGAATAGACAGTGTATTGCATTGGCCGGGAATCGAACGCGGGTCAACTGCTTGGGAAGCAGCTATGCTTACCACTATACCACCAACGCATGAGATACAAGTCATGTGCACCTATTTGCAGAGGGACAAGGTCATACAGGAATGCAAAATGTTTATGTCTAGAATTATATCAGTTTGTCCTTCCCAATTTGCACAAGTCATGACATTTGAACATTGCTGAATGAAGCATTGCAACTTGGCAGGGAAACAATTGCATGAATAGACAGTGTATTGCATTGGGCGGGAGTCGAACCCGGGTCAACTGCTTGGGAAGCAGCTATGCTAACCACTATACCACCAACGCATGAGATACAAGTCATGTGCACCTATTTGCAGAGGGACAAGGTCATGCAGGAAAGCAAAATGTTTATGTCTAGAATTATATCAGTTTGTCCTTCCCAATTTGCACAAGTCATGGCATTTGAACATTGCAACTTGGCAGGGAAACTCTTGCATGAATAGACAGTGTATTGCATTGGCCGGGAATCTAACCCGGGTCAACTGCTTGGAAGGCAGCTATGCTTACCACTATACCACCAACGCATGAGATACAAGTCATGTGCACCTATTTGTAGAGGGACAAGGTCATACAGGAAAGCAAAATGTTTATGTCTAGAATTATATCAGTTTGTCCTTCCCAATTTGCACAAGTCATGGCATTTGAACATTGCAACTTGGCAGGGAAACTCTTGCATGAATAGACAGTGTATTGCATTGGCCTGGAATCGAACCCGGGTCAACTGCTTGGGAAGCAGCTATGCTAACCACTATACCACCAACGCATGAGATACAAGTCATGTGCACCTATTTGTAGAGGGACAAGGTCATACAGGAAAGCAAAATGTTTACGTCTAGAATTATATCAGTTTGTCCTTCCCAATTTGCACAAGTAATGGCATTTGAACATTGCAACTTGGCAGGGAAACTCTTGCATGAATAGACAGTGTATTGCATTGGCTGGGAATCGAACCCGGGTCAACTGCTTGGAAGGCAGCTATGCTTACCACTATACCACAAACACCTGATATACAAGTCATGTGCACCTATTTGTAGAGGAACAAGGTCATACAGGAAAGCAAAATGTTTATGTCTAGAATTATATCAGTTTGTCCTTCCCAATTTGCACAAGTCATGGCATTTGAACATAGCAACTTGGCAGGGAAACTCTTGCATGAATAGACAGTGTATTGCATTGGCCGGGAATCTAACCCGGGTCAACTGCTTGGAAGGCAGCTATGCTTACCACTATACCACCAACTCATGAGATACAAGTCATGTGCACCTATTTGTAGATGGACAAGGTCATACAGGAAAGCAAAATGTTTATGTCTAGAATTATATCAGTTTGTCCTTCCCAATTTGCACAAGTCATGGCATTTGAACATTGCTGAATGAAGCATTGCAACTTGGCAGGGAAACTCTTGCATGAATAGACAGTGTATTGCATTGGCCGGGAATCGAACGCGGGTCAACTGCTTGGGAAGCAGCTATGCTTACCACTATACCACCAACGCATGAGATACAAGTCATGTGCACCTATTTGCAGAGGGACAAGGTCATACAGGAATGCAAAATGTTTATGTCTAGAATTATATCAGTTTGTCCTTCCCAATTTGCACAAGTCATGACATTTGAACATTGCTGAATGAAGCATTGCAACTTGGCAGGGAAACAATTGCATGAATAGACAGTGTATTGCATTGGGCGGGAGTCGAACCCGGGTCAACTGCTTGGGAAGCAGCTATGCTAACCACTATACCACCAACGCATGAGATACAAGTCATGTGCACCTATTTGCAGAGGGACAAGGTCATGCAGGAAAGCAAAATGTTTATGTCTAGAATTATATCAGTTTGTCCTTCCCAATTTGCACAAGTCATGGCATTTGAACATTGCAACTTGGCAGGGAAACTCTTGCATGAATAGACAGTGTATTGCATTGGCCGGGAATCTAACCCGGGTCAACTGCTTGGAAGGCAGCTATGCTTACCACTATACCACCAACGCATGAGATACAAGTCATGTGCACCTATTTGTAGAGGGACAAGGTCATACAGGAAAGCAAAATGTTTATGTCTAGAATTATATCAGTTTGTCCTTCCCAATTTGCACAAGTCATGGCATTTGAACATTGCAACTTGGCAGGGAAACTCTTGCATGAATAGACAGTGTATTGCATTGGCCTGGAATCGAACCCGGGTCAACTGCTTGGGAAGCAGCTATGCTAACCACTATACCACCAACGCATGAGATACAAGTCATGTGCACCTATTTGTAGAGGGACAAGGTCATACAGGAAAGCAAAATGTTTACGTCTAGAATTATATCAGTTTGTCCTTCCCAATTTGCACAAGTAATGGCATTTGAACATTGCAACTTGGCAGGGAAACTCTTGCATGAATAGACAGTGTATTGCATTGGCTGGGAATCGAACCCGGGTCAACTGCTTGGAAGGCAGCTATGCTTACCACTATACCACAAACACCTGATATACAAGTCATGTGCACCTATTTGTAGAGGAACAAGGTCATACAGGAAAGCAAAATGTTTATGTCTAGAATTATATCAGTTTGTCCTTCCCAATTTGCACAAGTCATGGCATTTGAACATAGCAACTTGGCAGGGAAACTCTTGCATGAATAGACAGTGTATTGCATTGGCCGGGAATCTAACCGGGGTCAACTGCTTGGAAGGCAGCTATGCTTACCACTATACCACCAACGCATGAGATACAAGTCATGTGCACCTATTTGTAGAGGGACAAGGTCATACAGGAAAGCAAAATGTCTATGTCTAGAATTATATCAGTTTGTCCTTCCCAATTTGCACAAGTCATGGCATTTGAACATTGCAACTTGGCAGGGAAATTCTTGCATGAATAGACAGTGTATTGCATTGGCCGGGAATCGAACCCGGGTCAACTGCTTGGAAGGCAGCTATGCTTACCACTATACCACCAATGCCTGAGATACAAGTCATGTGCACCTATTTGTAGAGGAACAAGGTCATACAGGAAAGCAAAATGTTTATGTCTAGAATTATATCAGTTTGTCCTTCCCAATTTGCACAAGTCATGGCATTTGAACATTGCAACTTGGCAGGGAAACTCTTGCATGAATAGACAGTGTATTGCATTGGCCGGGAATCGAACCCGGGTCAGCTGCTTGGGAAGCAGCTATGCTAACCACTATACCACCAACGCATGAGATACAAGTCATGTGCACCTATTTGCAGAGGGACAAGGTCATACAGGAAAGCACAAAATGTTCATGTCTAGAATTATATCAGTTTGTCCTTGCAATTTGCACAAGTCATGGCATTTGAACATTGCTGAATGAAGCATTGAAACTTGGCAGGGAAACTCTTGCAAGAATACAGTGTATTGCATAGGCCGGGAATCGAAACCGGGTCAACTGCTTGGAAGGCAGCTATGCTTACCACTATACCACCAACGCATGAGATAAAAGTCATGTGCACCTATTTGTAGAGGGACAAGGTCATACAGGAAAGCAAAATGTTTACGTCTAGAATTATATCTGTTTGTCCTTCCCAAATTGCACAAGTCATGGCATTTGAACATTGCAACTTGGCAGGGAAACTCTTGCATGAATAGACAGTGTATTGCATTGGCCGGGAATCGAACGCGGGTCAACTGCTTGGGAAACAGCTATGCTTACCACTATACCACCAACGCATGAGATACAAGTCATGTGCACCTATTTGCAGAGGGACAAGGTCATACAGGAATGCAAAATGTTTATGTCTAGAATTATATCAGTTTGTCCTTCCCAATTTGCACAAGTCATGGCATTTGAACATTGCTGAATGAAGCATTGCAACTTGGCAGGGAAACTCTTGCATGAATAGACAGTGTATTGCATTGGCCGGGAATCGAACCCGGGTCAACTGCTTGGGAAGCAGCTATGCTAACCACTATACCACCAACGCATGAGATATAAGTCATGTGCACCTATTTGCAGAGGGACAAGGTCATACAGGAAAGCAAAATGTTTACGTCTAGAATTATATCAGTTTGTCCTTCCCAATTTGCACAAGTAATGGCATTTGAACATTGCAACTTGGCAGGGAAACTCTCGCATGAATAGACAGTGTATTGCATTGGCCGGGAATCGAACCCGGGTCAACTGCTTGGGAAGCAGCTATGCTAACCACTATACCACCAACGCATGAGATACAAGTAATGTGCACCTATTTGTAGAGGGACAAGGTCATACAGGAAAGCAAAATGTTTATGTCTAGAATTATATCAGTTTGTCCTTCCCAATTTGCACAAGTCATGGCATTTGAACATTGCTGAATGAAGCATTGCAACTTGGCAGGGAAACTCTTGCATGAATAGACAGTGTATTGCATTGGCCGGGAATCTAACCCGGGTCAACTGCTTGGAAGGCAGCTATGCTTACCACTATACCACCAACTCATGAGATACAAGTCATGTGCACCTATTTGTAGATGGACAAGGTCATACAGGAAAGCAAAATGTTTATGTCTAGAATTATATCAGTTTGTCCTTCCCAATTTGCACAAGTCATGGCATTTGAACATTGCTGAATGAAGCATTGCAACTTGGCAGGGAAACAATTGCATGAATAGACAGTGTATTGCATTGGGCGGGAGTCGAACCCGGGTCAACTGCTTGGGAAGCAGCTATGCTAACCACTATACCACCAACGCATGAGATACAAGTCATGTGCACCTATTTGCAGAGGGACAAGGTCATGCAGGAAAGCAAAATGTTTATGTCTAGAATTATATCAGTTTGTCCTTCCCAATTTGCACAAGTCATGGCATTTGAACATTGCAACTTGGCAGGGAAACTCTTGCATGAATAGACAGTGTATTGCATTGGCCGGGAATCTAACCCGGGTCAACTGCTTGGAAGGCAGCTATGCTTACCACTATACCACCAACGCATGAGATACAAGTCATGTGCACCTATTTGTAGAGGGACAAGGTCATACAGGAAAGCAAAATGTTTATGTCTAGAATTATATCAGTTTGTCCTTCCCAATTTGCACAAGTCATGGCATTTGAACATTGCAACTTGGCAGGGAAACTCTTGCATGAATAGACAGTGTATTGCATTGGCCTGGAATCGAACCCGGGTCAACTGCTTGGGAAGCAGCTATGCTAACCACTATACCACCAACGCATGAGATACAAGTCATGTGCACCTATTTGTAGAGGGACAAGGTCATACAGGAAAGCAAAATGTTTACGTCTAGAATTATATCAGTTTGTCCTTCCCAATTTGCACAAGTAATGGCATTTGAACATTGCAACTTGGCAGGGAAACTCTTGCATGAATAGACAGTGTATTGCATTGGCCGGGAATCGAACCCGGGTCAACTGCTTGGAAGGCAGCTATGCTTACCACTATACCACAAACACCTGATATACAAGTCATGTGCACCTATTTGTAGAGGAACAAGGTCATACAGGAAAGCAAAATGTTTATGTCTAGAATTATATCAGTTTGTCCTTCCCAATTTGCACAAGTCATGGCATTTGAACATTGCAACTTGGCAGGGAAACTCTTGCATGAATAGACAGTGTATTGCATTGGCCGGGAATCTAACCGGGGTCAACTGCTTGGAAGGCAGCTATGCTTACCACTATACCACCAACGCATGAGATACAAGTCATGTGCACCTATTTGTAGAGGGACAAGGTCATACAGGAAAGCAAAATGTCTATGTCTAGAATTATATCAGTTTGTCCTTCCCAATTTGCACAAGTCATGGCATTTGAACATTGCAACTTGGCAGGGAAATTCTTGCATGAATAGACAGTGTATTGCATTGGCCGGGAATCGAACCCGGGTCAACTGCTTGGAAGGCAGCTATGCTTACCACTATACCACCAATGCCTGAGATACAAGTCATGTGCACCTATTTGTAGAGGAACAAGGTCATACAGGAAAGCAAAATGTTTATGTCTAGAATTATATCAGTTTGTCCTTCCCAATTTGCACAAGTCATGGCATTTGAACATTGCAACTTGGCAGGGAAACTCTTGCATGAATAGACAGTGTATTGCATTGGCCGGGAATCGAACCCGGGTCAACTGCTTGGGAAGCAGCTATGCTAACCACTATACCACCAACGCATGAGATACAAGTCATGTGCACCTATTTGCAGAGGGACAAGGTCATACAGGAAAGCAAAATGTTTATGTCTAGAATTATATCAGTTTGTCCTTCCCAATTTGCACAAGTCATGGCATTTGAACATTGCAACTTGGCAGGGAAACTCTTGCATGAATAGACAGTGTATTGCATTGGCCGGGAATCTAACCGGGTCAACTGCTTGGAAGGCAGCTATGCTTACCACTATACCACCAACGCATGAGATACAAGTCATGTGCACCTATTTGCAGAGGGACAAGGTCATACAGGAAAGCAAAATGTTTATGTCTAGAATTATATCAGTTTGTCCTTCCCAATTTGCACAAGTCATGGCATTTGAACATTGCAACTTGGCAGGGAAACTCTTGCATGAATAGACAGTGTATTGCATTGGCCGGGAATCGAACCCGGGTCAACTGCTTGGAAGGCAGCTATGCTTACCACTATACCACCAACGCCTGAGATACAAGTCATGTGCACCTATTTGTAGAGGAACAAGGTCATACAGGAAAGCAAAATGTTTACGTCTAGAATTATATCAGTTTGTCCTTCCCAATTTGCACAAGTCATGGCATTTGAACATTGCAACTTGGCAGGGAAACTCTTGCATGAATAGACAGTGTATTGCATTGGCCGGGAATCGAACCCGGGTCAGCTGCTTGGGAAGCAGCTATGCTAACCACTATACCACCAACGCATGAGATACAAGTCATGTGCACCTATTTGCAGAGGGACAAGGTCATACAGGAAAGCAAAATGATTATGTCTAGAATTATATCAGTTTGTCCTTCCCAATTTGCACAAGTCATGGCATTTGAACATTGCAACTTGGCAGGGAAACTCTTGCATGAATAGACAGTGTATTGCATTGGCCGGGAATCGAACCCGGGTCAACTGCTTGGAAGGCAGCTATGCTTACCACTATACCACCAACGCCTGAGATACAAGTCATGTGCACCTATTTGTAGAGGAACAAGGTCATACAGGAAAGCAAAATGTTTATGTCTAGAATTATATCAGTTTGTCCTTCCCAATTTGCACAAGTCATGGCATTTGAACATTGCTGAATGAAGCATTGCAACTTGGCAGGGAAACTCTTGCATGAATAGACAGTGTATTGCATTGGCTGGGAATCGAACCCGGGTCAGCTGCTTGGGAAGCAGCTATGCTAACCACTATACCACCAACGCATGAGACACAAGTCATGTGCACCTATTTGCAGAGGGACAAGGTCATACAGGAAAGCACAAAATGTTCATGTCTAGAATTATATCAGTTTGTCCTTGCAATTTGCACAAGTCATGGCATTTGAACAATGCTGAATGAAGCATTGCAACTTGGCAGGGAAACTCTTGCAAGAATAGACAGTGTATTGCATTGGCCAGGAATCGAACCCTGGTCAACTGCTTGGAAGGCAGCTATGCATACCACTATACCACCAACGTATGAGATACAAGTCATGTGCACCTATTTGTATAGGGACAAGGTCATACAGGAAAGCAAAATGTTTATGTCTACAATTATATCAGTTTGTCCTTCCCAATTTGCACAAGTCATGGCATTTGAACATTGCTGAATGAAGCATTGCAACTTGGCAGGGAAACTCTTGCATGTATAGACAGTGTATTGCATTGGCCGGGAATCGAACGCGGGTCAACTGCTTGGGAAGCAGCTATGCTTACCACTATACCACCAACGCATGAGATACAAGTCATGTGCACCTATTTGCAGAGGGACAAGGTCATACAGGAATGCAAAATGTTTATGTCTAGAATTATATCAGTTTGTCCTTCCCAATTTGCACAAGTCATGGCATTTGAACATTGCTGAATGAAGCATTGCAACTTGGCAGGGAAACTCTTGCATGAATAGACAGTGTATTGCATTGGCCGGGAATCGAACCCGGGTCAGCTGCTTGGGAAGCAGCTATGCTAACCACTATACCACCAACGCATGAGATACAAGTCATGTGCACCTATTTGCAGAGGGACAAGGTCATACAGGAAAGCACAAAATGTTCATGTCTAGAATTATATCAGTTTGTCCTTGCAATTTGCACAAGTCATGGCATTTGAACATTGCTGAATGAAGCATTGAAACTTGGCAGGGAAACTCTTGCAAGAATACAGTGTATTGCATAGGCCGGGAATCGAACCCGGGTCAACTGCTTGGAAGGCAGCTATGCTTACCACTATACCACCAACGCATGAGATAAAAGTCATGTGCACCTATTTGTAGAGGGACAAGGTCATACAGGAAAGCAAAATGTTTACGTCTAGAATTATATCTGTTTGTCCTTCCCAAATTGCACAAGTCATGGCATTTGAACATTGCAACTTGGCAGGGAAACTCTTGCATGAATAGACAGTGTATTGCATTGGCCGGGAATCGAACGCGGGTCAACTGCTTGGGAAACAGCTATGCTTACCACTATACCACCAACGCATGAGATACAAGTCATGTGCACCTATTTGCAGAGGGACAAGGTCATACAGGAATGCAAAATGTTTATGTCTAGAATTATATCAGTTTGTCCTTCCCAATTTGCACAAGTCATGGCATTTGAACATTGCTGAATGAAGCATTGCAACTTGGCAGGGAAACTCTTGCATGAATAGACAGTGTATTGCATTGGCCGGGAATCGAACCCGGGTCAACTGCTTGGGAAGCAGCTATGCTAACCACTATACCACCAACGCATGAGATATAAGTCATGTGCACCTATTTGCAGAGGGACAAGGTCATACAGGAAAGCAAAATGTTTACGTCTAGAATTATATCAGTTTGTCCTTCCCAATTTGCACAAGTAATGGCATTTGAACATTGCAACTTGGCAGGGAAACTCTTGCATGAATAGACAGTGTATTGCATTGGCCGGGAATCGAACCCGGGTCAACTGCTTGGGAAGCAGCTATGCTAACCACTATACCACCAACGCATGAGATACAAGTAATGTGCACCTATTTGTAGAGGGACAAGGTCATACAGGAAAGCAAAATGTTTATGTCTAGAATTATATCAGTTTGTCCTTCCCAATTTGCACAAGTCATGGCATTTGAACATTGCTGAATGAAGCATTGCAACTTGGCAGGGAAACTCTTGCATGAATAGACAGTGTATTGCATTGGCCGGGAATCTAACCCGGGTCAACTGCTTGGAAGGCAGCTATGCTTACCACTATACCACCAACTCATGAGATACAAGTCATGTGCACCTATTTGTAGATGGACAAGGTCATACAGGAAAGCAAAATGTTTATGTCTAGAATTATATCAGTTTGTCCTTCCCAATTTGCACAAGTCATGGCATTTGAACATTGCTGAATGAAGCATTGCAACTTGGCAGGGAAACTCTTGCATGAATAGACAGTGTATTGCATTGGCCGGGAATCGAACGCGGGTCAACTGCTTGGGAAGCAGCTATGCTTACCACTATACCACCAACGCATGAGATACAAGTCATGTGCACCTATTTGCAGAGGGACAAGGTCATACAGGAATGCAAAATGTTTATGTCTAGAATTATATCAGTTTGTCCTTCCCAATTTGCACAAGTCATGACATTTGAACATTGCATTGCAACTTGGCAGGGAAACTCTTGCATGAATAGACAGTGTATTGCATTGGCCGGGAATCGAACCCGGGTCAACTGCTTGGGAAGCAGCTATGCTAACCACTATACCACCAACGCATGAGATATAAGTCATGTGCACCTATTTGCAGAGGGACAAGGTCATACAGGAATGCAAAATGTTTATGTCTAGAATTATATCAGTTTGTCCTTCCCAATTTGCACAAGTCATGGCATTTGAACATTGCTGAATGAAGCATTGCAACTTGGCAGGGAAACTCTTGCATGAATAGACAGTGTATTGCATTGGCTGGGAATCGAACCCGGGTCAGCTGCTTGGGAAGCAGCTATGCTAACCACTATACCACCAACGCATGAGACACAAGTCATGTGCACCTATTTGCAGAGGGACAAGGTCATACAGGAAAGCACAAAATGTTCATGTCTAGAATTATATCAGTTTGTCCTTGCAATTTGCACAAGTCATGGAATTTGAACATTGCTGAATGAAGCATTGCAACTTGGCAGGGAAACTCTTGCAAGAGTACAGTGTATTGCATAGGCCGGGAATCGAACCCAGGTCAACTGCTTGGAAGGCAGCTATGCTTACCACTATACCACCAACGCATGAGATAAAAGTAATGTGCACCTATTTGTAGAGGGACAAGGTCATACAGGAAAGCAAAATGTTTATGTCTAGAATTATATCAGTTTGTCCTTCCCAATTTGCACAAGTCTTGGCATTTGAACATTGCAACTTGGCAGGGAAACTCTTGCATGGATAGACAGTGTATTGCATTGGCCGGGAATCGAACCCGGGTCAACTGCTTGGAAGGCAGCTATGCTTACCACTATACCACCAACGCATGAGATACAAGTCATGTGCACCTATTTGTAGAGGGACAAGGTCATACAGGAAAGCAAAATGTTTATGTCTAGAATTATATCAGTTTGTCCTTCCCAATTTGCACAAGTCATGGCATTTGAACATTGCTGAATGAAGCGTTGCAACTTGGCAGGGAAACTCTTGCATGAATAGACAGTGTATTGCATTGGCCGGAAATCGAACCCGGGTCAACTGCTTGGGAAGCAGCTATGCTAACCACTATACCACCAACGCATGAGATACAAGTCATGTGCACCTATTTGCAGAGGGACAAGGTCATACAGGAATGCAAAATGTTTATGTCTAGAATTATATCAGTTTGTCCTTCCCAATTTGCACAAGTCAAGGCATTTGAACATTGCTGAATGAAGCATTGCAACTTGGCAGGGAAACTCTTGCATGAATAGACAGTGTATTGCATTGGCTGGGAATCGAACCCGGGTCAGCTGCTTGGGAAGCAGCTATGCTAACCACTATACCACCAACGCATGAGACACAAGTCATGTGCACCTATTTGCAGAGGGACAAGGTCATACAGGAAAGCACAAAATGTTCATGTCTAGAATTATATCAGTTTGTCCTTGCAATTTGCACAAGTCATGGAATTTGAACATTGCTGAATGAAGCATTGCAACTTGGCAGGGAAACTCTTGCAAGAATACAGTGTATTGCATAGGCCGGGAATCGAACCCGGGTCAACTGCTTGGAAGGCAGCTATGCTTACCACTATACCACCAAAGCATGAGATAAAAGTAATGTGCACCTATTTGTAGAGGGACAAGGTCATACAGGAAAGCAAAATGTTCATGTCTAGAATTATATCAGTTTGTCCTTCCCAATTTGCACAAGTCTTGGCATTTGAACATTGCAACTTGGCAGGGAAACTCTTGCATGAATAGACAGTGTATTGCATTGGCCGGGAATCGAACCCGGGTCAACTGCTTGGAAGGCAGCTATGCTTACCACTATACCACCAACGCATGAGATACAAGTCATGTGCACCTATTTGTAGAGGGACAAGGTCATACAGGAAAGCAAAATGTTTATGTCTAGAATTATATCAGTTTGTCCTTCCCAATTTGCACAAGTCATGGCATTTGAACATTGCTGAATGAAGCGTTGCAACTTGGCAGGGAAACTCTTGCATGAATAGACAGTGTATTGCATTGGCCGGGAATGGAACCCGGGTCAACTGCTTGGGAAGCAGCTATGCTAACCACTATACCACCAACGCATGAGATACAAGTCATGTGCACCTATTTGCAGAGGGACAAGGTCATACAGGAATGCAAAATGTTTATGTCTAGAATTATATCAGTTTGTCCTTCCCAATTTGCACAAGTCAAGGCATTTGAACATTGCTGAATGAAGCATTGCAACTTGGCAGGGAAACTCTTGCATGAATAGACAGTGTATTGCATTGGCCGGGAATCGAACCCGGGTCAGCTGCTTGGGAAGCAGCTATGCTAACCACTATACCACCAACGCATGAGACACAAGTCATGTGCACCTATTTGCAGAGGGACAAGGTCATACAGGAAAGCACAAAATGTTCATGTCTAGAATTATATCAGTTTGTCCTTGCAATTTGCACAAGTCATGGCATTTGAACATTGCTGAATGAAGCATTGCAACTTGGCAGGGAAACTCTTGCAAGAATACAGTGTATTGCATAGGCCGGGAATCGAACCCGGGTCAACTGCTTGGAAGGCAGCTATGCTTACCACTATACCACCAACGCATGAGATAAAAGTCATGTGCACCTATTTGTAGAGGGACAAGGTCATACAGGAAAGCAAAATGTTTATGTCTAGAATTATATCAGTTTGTCCTTCCCAATTTGCACAAGTCTTGGCATTTGAACATTGCAACTTGGCAGGGAAACTCTTGCATGAATAGACAGTGTATTGCATTGGCCAGGAATCGAACCCGGGTAAACTGCTTGGAAGGCAGCTATGCTTACCACTATACCACCAACGCATGAGATACAAGTCATGTGCACCTATTTGTAGTGGGACAAGGTCATACAGGAAAGCAAACTGTTTATGTCTAGAATTATATCAGTTTGTCCTTCCCAATTTGCACAAGTCATGGCATTTGAACATTGCTGAATGAAGCATTGCAACTTGGCAGGGAAACTCTTGCAAGAATACAGTGTATTGCATAGGCCGGGAATCGAACCCGGGTCAACTGCTTGGAAGGCAGCTATGCTTACCACTATACCACCAACGCATGAGATAAAAGTCATGTGCACCTATTTGTAGAGGGACAAGGTCATACAGGAAAGCAAAATGTTTATGTCTAGAATTATATCAGTTTGTCCTTCCCAATTTGCACAAGTCTTGGCATTTGAACATTGCAACTTGGCAGGGAAACTCTTGCATGAATAGACAGTGTATTGCATTGGCCGGGAAACGAACCCGGGTAAACTGCTTGGAAGGCAGCTATGCTTACCACTATACCACCAACGCATGAGATACAAGTCATGTGCACCTATTTGTAGAGGGACAAGGTCATACAGGAAAGCAAAATGTTTATGTCTAGAATTATATCAGTTTGTCCTTCCCAATTTGCACAAGTCATGGCATTTGAACATTGCTGAATGAAGCATTGCAACTTGGCAGGGAAACTCTTGCATGAATAGACAGTGTATTGCATTGGCTGGGAATCGAACCCGGGTCAGCTGCTTGGGAAGCAGCTATGCTAACCACTATACCACCAACGCATGAGACACAAGTCATGTGCACCTATTTGCAGAGGGACAAGGTCATACAGGAAAGCACAAAATGTTCATGTCTAGAATTATATCAGTTTGTCCTTGCAATTTGCACAAGTCATGGAATTTGAACATTGCTGAATGAAGCATTGCAACTTGGCAGGGAAACTCTTGCAAGAATACAGTGTATTGCATAGGCCGGGAATCGAACCCGGGTCAACTGCTTGGAAGGCAGCTATGCTTACCACTATACCACCAAAGCATGAGATAAAAGTAATGTGCACCTATTTGTAGAGGGACAAGGTCATACAGGAAAGCAAAATGTTTATGTCTAGAATTATATCAGTTTGTCCTTCCCAATTTGCACAAGTCTTGGCATTTGAACATTGCAACTTGGCAGGGAAACTCTTGCATGAATAGACAGTGTATTGCATTGGCCGGGAATCGAACCCGGGTCAACTGCTTGGAAGGCAGCTATGCTTACCACTATACCACCAACGCATGAGATACAAGTCATGTGCACCTATTTGTAGAGGGACAAGGTCATACAGGAAAGCAAAATGTTTATGTCTAGAATTATATCAGTTTGTCCTTCCCAATTTGCACAAGTCATGGCATTTGAACATTGCTGAATGAAGCGTTGCAACTTGGCAGGGAAACTCTTGCATGAATAGACAGTGTATTGCATTGGCCGGGAATGGAACCCGGGTCAACTGCTTGGGAAGCAGCTATGCTAACCACTATACCACCAACGCATGAGATACAAGTCATGTGCACCTATTTGCAGAGGGACAAGGTCATACAGGAATGCAAAATGTTTATGTCTAGAATTATATCAGTTTGTCCTTCCCAATTTGCACAAGTCAAGGCATTTGAACATTGCTGAATGAAGCATTGCAACTTGGCAGGGAAACTCTTGCATGAATAGACAGTGTATTGCATTGGCCGGGAATCGAACCCGGGTCAGCTGCTTGGGAAGCAGCTATGCTAACCACTATACCACCAACGCATGAGACACAAGTCATGTGCACCTATTTGCAGAGGGACAAGGTCATACAGGAAAGCACAAAATGTTCATGTCTAGAATTATATCAGTTTGTCCTTGCAATTTGCACAAGTCATGGCATTTGAACATTGCTGAATGAAGCATTGCAACTTGGCAGGGAAACTCTTGCAAGAATACAGTGTATTGCATAGGCCGGGAATCGAACCCGGGTCAACTGCTTGGAAGGCAGCTATGCTTACCACTATACCACCAACGCATGAGATAAAAGTCATGTGCACCTATTTGTAGAGGGACAAGGTCATACAGGAAAGCAAAATGTTTATGTCTAGAATTATATCAGTTTGTCCTTCCCAATTTGCACAAGTCTTGGCATTTGAACATTGCAACTTGGCAGGGAAACTCTTGCATGAATAGACAGTGTATTGCATTGGCCGGGAATCGAACCCGGGTAAACTGCTTGGAAGGCAGCTATGCTTACCACTATACCACCAACGCATGAGATACAAGTCATGTGCACCTATTTGTAGAGGGACAAGGTCATACAGGAAAGCAAAATGTTTATGTCTAGAATTATATCAGTTTGTCCTTCCCAATTTGCACAAGTCATGGCATTTGAACATTGCTGAATGAAGCATTGCAACTTGGCAGGGAAACTCTTGCAAGAATACAGTGTATTGCATAGGCCGGGAATCGAACCCGGGTCAACTGCTTGGAAGGCAGCTATGCTTACCACTATACCACCAACGCATGAGATAAAAGTCATGTGCACCTATTTGTAGAGGGACAAGGTCATACAGGAAAGCAAAATGTTTATGTCTAGAATTATATCAGTTTGTCCTTCCCAATTTGCACAAGTCTTGGCATTTGAACATTGCAACTTGGCAGGGAAACTCTTGCATGAATAGACAGTGTATTGCATTGGCCGGGAAACGAACCCAGGTAAACTGCTTGGAAGGCAGCTATGCTTACCACTATACCACCAACGCATGAGATACAAGTCATGTGCACCTATTTGTAGAGGGACAAGGTCATACAGGAAAGCAAAATGTTTATGTCTAGAATTATTCTGGGTGCCTGCCATGCAATGGCAGAAACACAGGTTGAAATCCGCAACACATACTTAATCGTAATCGTAATAATCGTAATAATCAAGACACGAAACTTTGACGTCTATGGCCGGCCGCACGGTTTACCAAAGCCCCACAATATATACATCGAAACGTGCGGCTCGGTCGGGAATGGTGTGCTTATGCTTTTCTTTCCGTTTCGGGTTACCGTGCCGACGTAATTCGCAATAAACGATGGGAAAAATGCCCCATGCAAAGTCAATGGGGAAACGCGGGTAAAAACAGAAAACGACACGTTACTTTGGAGCCACATTACTCTGGCATACTGTTACGTAGAAACCACATTTAAACCTCAAACAGCACACGAGGCCATCGACTTTGTCGTGGTTCAGACGGAATTCGAATACGTTGCACGGTTTGCCCGCTATTGCAGTTCAAAGTGTGTTTGGTCTGAGCAATAATCTCGACTTAGAGTGCCGCACGGCCAGAGAGAGAGCGGGTCAGAGGGACAAGACATTGTGAAGACTGTAGCGAAATTCTCCGAACAAATCGTCCTCACGGCCAAAATATTAACTTTACACGCATGGGTTTCGGTAATTTTGTAGCCACACTCGTCCTCTTTCACCCAATGTCACAACCACAGCCCAGATTCATACGGTACGTGAACTACAGCCCTGAAAGCGACAGGTGTACCATCATAATGTGTCATACATTTTTTTCATCACAAACACAATTTCTTAACTCGCTCTCATAACCACGTTTTTTATCGTACCAATACCACGATCGCACACGGCGTACCTCAATGTCTCGGTAGTCGGGGGCCCCGGGGATTTTTTGGTTCAGATTCTCGCAAATTCGCCAAATTTGGCACAGATGTTGTCCACACCGTACTTAATCATTTTAAGATGGGTGCCAATATTGGCGCCCCATGGTACTGCCATATTGCGCAATCCAATATGACTGCCACCCGAAAAAAATGGAAAGTCATAGAATCATAAATTATACCACTTTTTAGGGGGTTTCTGGGTCGTAGAATCTGATTCTGGTGTTGTTTTAATGATTTGGGGTCAAGATTACCCCTCAAGGTCAAGTTTACTCATCAAAGTTAGTATATAAAGGTAATATTGGGGTAAAATCCAATATTTCTGGTGCGCCATGCCAGATGCTACCCCCAGATTTTTTTTTTTTTTCCATTATAAGTTGTAGTTGTATGCAAATACATGGAAGGAATGAGCATGAATGGAACAACCACAAACTGCTGAAACATTGTCTTTACGTCATGTTTTTATGTGTGAAGCCATGCGATGCCAATACATTGATTATACAGATAGGATGCCAGGTCTGCAAATGACCTGGGATCTGTCGACTGCAGGCTATATCTCACATGCTATCTAAATCACATTTTAACCAAATGACCTGGGATCTGTCGACTGCAGGCTATATCTCACATGCTATCTAAATCACATTTTAACGAAAGCCTGCAAGGTTATAACATCCTATGTATTTCCTATAAGAATATTTTTCATTACACAAGTTTGAATCAGTCTGAAACACTTAAATAAATGCTGCATGGACATCAATCCAATTCTCATTAAAAAGACCAGAGTTGACCAAAGTGCTGAATCAATTAGAATACTGGAAACATTATTTGCAGTATAAATTAAAGTGAAACACTGACATTTGTCCAATTATATAATATTTATTTAAACACAATCAATTACTAAATAAACAATAATACATCTGACTTGATACAATAATGATCAACATTCCCAATTATGGAAACGTATACCAAAACATATTAACCAAAGTATATTGTATAAATAAAATCAGTTGGTCAATTAAGACTTGTTTATTATAGTTGTATGATAATACATTAATGAACTCATGTATTTTAATAGCTGAATAGCTGAAACTCACCAGGCTCAAAGAGGGTGATGGTCTCAGTTCATGTGAGCATTAAGACACCCAGTGACCATTAGCAAGTTTCTCTGTCTGTAATGATGAAGTATCAACCATCATCATTAAGCCTGCATGTCAACCTCAGGTCCAGGTGAAATAATTCAGATGTTTTTTTATTTGCATTAAAAATACATTGAATGAAAGCACTAAGCAAAACCCTACAGAAACAAATTCCAATTATTCCATACAACTGAGAACAGCACAACAATTACCCCAAACCATTTATTAAACACACTTTCAACTCTCATTTTGTCTTCTTATTCTTCATTTTATGTAGTGTTGTTGTTGTTCTTTTTGTTTCTTCCATTAGAACATTACGGCAAGTATGTGCACACATTCCTGGCCAATAAAGTTTCACAATGCACATATAGAAAAAATACAAAAATATATAAAGTACATTATTTTGGACAACTGGCCTTTCAATATAAAAATGTCTTGCAGGCCTCGTACCCCACACACACACACACACACACACTTCTCGAGGAAGGTGTTACTTGTATGGTCATATTGGGTCACTCAATGACCAATCAGGTAGCATCGTTCCTAAGTACCCTGACCTGGTCAGACTGCATATATAGCCTACTGTGGCCGGGTTCAGTATGTTTTCTTCAGAACAGAATCAGCAGCAGGAGAAAGAGGACTCAACAAACACACCATGACAACTCCTTTGTGGCCAAGGCTACGTCAAGCCCATAGACTGCCATGTTAATTGACGTAGTAAATCAACAAATCCCTCCAAGCCAATGACGTTATCTGCGTAGTAGACATACTGCCCTGTCAGTACGTCTTTTTATAACAAAATATTGCAATTGTTTGATTTTTTTTTAATTATTTTTATGTAATCTACCAAAAACCGGCCGAAACCCGCGCAATCGTGCGCTATCGTGCACACCAAAAAATGTGATATTTTGGGATGTTCCTGGCCGTTTTTAAGCTTAATCTGACTAAGTTATGACAAAGCTAATGTTAGTTTAGCAATCCGGACGGCCAAGCTATAAGCTAGGGGTCAAATTAGCTTCCTTTGTTTACCTCGTTTGACAGGAAGTGATTTAGCCAGATTTAACACTTTTGTCAAAATCAGAATAATGGAACGTTCCTGCCATCAGGTGGAACTTCTGGGTATTACTTTGAAATCGAAAGTAAAACTTGATGTATTGTATTTAGATCGCTGATCCCTCTTATTGCATTAAAATGATGAATTAAGAAATGGGGCATTGGCCAGCATTGGCCAGATTTGGCGACCTTTTGAATGGCAATCGAAAAATGTGAGATATGACCACAATGTCACGAAATGTCTCATTTTATAGCTCCAAGTCACTGCTTTACAATGAAAAAATAATTATGATTATAGCTTGTCCCATCGTTTACTTATAAGCTTTTTAGTAGACCTTGGTTTCAGTGATAAGTCAAACCAAGGTGTACTAAAGTGCTTATAAGTAAACGAAGGAACATGCTAGGAACATATTTTGTTTTTCGGTGTAAACTAGAGATGTGCAGCTTTAAAATGAGATATTTCGTGACATTGTGGTCATATCGCACATTATTCTATTGTCATTCAAAAAGTCAGCCAAAGCTGGCCTAAGGCACAATAAGATGTTATTAAGGTTGGCAACTTGGCCATTAGTGGGTTAATGACCAGGAAACAACAGGAGGCGAGAAGAAGAGGTCTGAAAAAGCATCGCTTCGAACCGTACCAGCGATCCTCAAGGACATGTACAGGTAAGGGTTAATGATGCAGACACATGCAAACTCTGAATACAAACTTACAAGCACAACATGAATCATTCAAATAATAATGCAACTTGCACACTCAGTGTATCATTTATTATTGTGGCCTGAGTCGCCTAAACACGTCTAGATGTCTATATTGTGTAATGTAAAAATGCCAATGCTAAACATTTGTACTAGATTGCAATAAATGTTAATTCAAAATGTCTTTTATCAAAACTTTTAGTTCTAATTCAACTAAGCAGTGACTAAAGAGGCTGAGGGATCTCAAAGACGCCATTGTTATGATATGGTAGTAACAGTAATTGTGAGATAACTCTGCCAATGTCTTGAGCATGTTGATCAGTTTGAACAGAGAGAGAACCGTGGTTGATTGTATTGTGTATGCTAATCCAAATTCTCCCACTTCTCTCTCTAAAGGTGCTAAGAAAAAGCAGCAGTGTTTCCAAAGACTCTCAGCGGAACCCTCCGTGGACAAATCTGTGTTCCCTCGACACTCCAGCATGTCTGGCTCTGAACCAGAGTGGGACACAGATGAGCAGGAGGTGTTCAACTCTGATGACGTCCCTTCCCCAGCGGTCTACGTTGACATCCTGACCACTACCACCGCCCCACAGAACTCCATCGTGTCCTGCTCAACTGTCCCATCCCCAACACCGCTGACCGAAGTGACCACCAGCTCCTCCCAACACTCTGAGGCTGATCCAAAGAGTTGCATATCCAAGCAGGACTTTCTTGATGAAGGAGAGTACCTCGTCCAGAGCTTCATGGAGGAAGGAGGCTACGGGACGGTGGCCAAAGCCATCAAAACGTCCACATGGGACACGGTGGCCATTAAGATATTAAAGAAACGTCACAACTACGACCAAGTGGCAGAACACGAGGTGAGCATAATTACTTTGGGAGATTTTCAAAATGTGTGCATCATTTATTATATGACACATTGTGTCTAACAGTCTAAATCTTTCTTCTTGTATTTGCAGATGACCATGTTGCGAAAGCTGAAAGACCTGGACACTGACGCGTGTGGAATAGTCAGATTTTACGACGGCTTTGTCCATAAAGGATTTCAATGCATGGTGTTTGAGTCTCTGGATATCGATCTCTTGGGGTTCCTTAATGACAGAGGTCCTATGTCCATGATGGATATGAGACCCGTCATACAGCAGGTATGTGTTTGAAATGTGATGGCAACCCATACAGACACATATTCAGTTACATTTCACACCACCTTGTCTTTCACATTAATCGTGCTCTTTATTCTTGACTTGCAGCTTGCCATTGCACTCCAGGCCCTGAAGGGTATCGGTCTGATCCACACAGACATCAAACTGGAGAACATCATGCTGGTGAACCAACGAGAACAACCCCTCAGAGTCAAACTCATTGACTTTGGTCTGGCTGTTCCTGTATCTGAGATCAAGCGGCACAGGATCAAGCCCATTCTTGCATATAGGTGAGTTATTTTGAGCTAGATGTTGTATTAAATAGTACTGGCCTATATACATACTTTACTGAAAGCAGACTGTTATTATATTGCTGACATCCTTTTGTTTTACCCACAGAGCACCAGAAGTATTCCTGGAGCAACCACTCACAGAGGCACTTGACATGTGGGCACTGGGCTGTGTAATAATAACTAGAAAAAGAAAATCAAGAAATTTTACTGGGTGCCTGAAGCTCGCCAAGTCTGTGCAGCATTTGAGCCACGGACCACCATTTGATGACATTTAGCCTCTGTCACGACTATGGTCGTGTGGGGTTATGATTAATTATGAGTTATGATTTATGAGTGTTATTTTGGATTATAAATATATATATGTTTATTGCTAAATATTATATATATGTTTATATGGTGGTATTGTTATAGTATATATATATGTATGTGGAATTATCTTAGGCCTAGATGTCTTCTAATATATATATATATATATATATCTATACCTGCGCAGCAGTTGTTATGAACCTGTATTAGACTAACTCTCCTCCCATGCAGAGTATAATAATGGGTCTTCAGACAGACTGATTGTCATCAGCTGTGTGTCTGGGTACTCCCGTTGGCCATGACCATGGAGGCCTGATCATCCTCCCCGATTGGCTGACGGTCACGTGAGGGAGCTAACGGCCGTGGCTCTCACACTATTTAGTACATTCATTCCCAGACAGGCACTGGGGAAACACTGACTTTCAAGGTCTTTCCCCCATCCGTCGTATCACTGTCGTTTCCAACTGTTTTGCCTTATTTGTGAAGTTGAACCTTTTGTTTAGTTAAGTTACCTCCCTTCGGAAAGGATTAACTTTAGTTTTGTTTTGAGATTCCGTTTTGATTGTATTTATTTGAGTTAAGAGCCATTATTTTGTAAAC
>NC_139713.1:40047501-40102501 GCF_964188405.1 Protomyctophum parallelum
GAAATTTTGTTTCTAGTTAAATATATATTTGTTTAAAAATATGGCAAAAAAAAGGCATGTTACAAATTAAAGAAGTGACGTGTTCTGAGTGACTGAATGGGTTAATTAAAAAATAAGTGTGAAATGTATAAACGTATATGGTCTGTTAAAAAACTATATTATAAAATATCGCTTATTAGTTAATTTTGTCAGGCATTTTTTGTCAGGCATTTCACAAGTCAGCTAATCATATGATGGAAGGGTCCTAGCCAGCCGCCATCTTCTTCCAGTCTGAAATTCTTGTTGCACGCACAAGACCGGCAAGACGAAGCAGATAATTTTCTTATTAATTCAAGTAAGTACATTGTACAGCACTGGCTTGTGTTTTTCTGCATTTATGTGCGTCATGTCGGCACATGAGCGGTTTTATAGAGTGGATGTAAATATAGTATAGCTAGCTATAGCTATAGATATAAAGGTTCCCGCCTCCCCCCTCTATCATAATCTTATTGCTACCGGCATTCGTGCTAACCTTTTTTTGTCTAATTTTTTGGTTCCTAACGCCATTAAACGCATGGTGTGTGTTTTTAGTGCATTTATGGGGTTCATGTCAACACACAGATGTTTTATATGTGCGTGTTTTAAACCTAGGACTAATAAAATGTAAGTGTGCAAAATTGCTAATGGTAGCTAGCTGGCTAATGCTCCAGGTCTAATGGTGACACACTAGCCACACTAGCATAGCAAAACGCTAGCATAGCATTATTAGATCTCCAAGACCACATTGGCTTAGCATAGCCATTTGCTTTGGACTTGTAGCTTTGCAGTTTTGTGCGCGCGAAACAGCTAGCATTGTTTGCCGGCTAGCTTTTGCTAGCACAGACAAGGTCCCGGTCCCCGGGACCTTGTCTGAAACGCGGCCCCGTGGGACTCGGGTCCGCGGCTGTCCCCAGGCGTATCTCGGCCGTCTGTGGTCCGTTTCGGACGGGGGAAATCTCGTTCGGACGGGGACGCAGTCCGGGTGGTGGTCCGCGGGGGTCGTATCTCGGCTGTCTGTGGTCCGTTTCGGACGGGGGGGAATCTCGTTCGGAATGGGACAAAATTAAGCTGAAATTGTGAATAAAGTAATGCAGTGTTTATGTAACTCTGGGAGTGTACAAATGGAACCAAGTGCACCCCACAAAGTGTCCATTTGGTTCCATTTACAATGAGTTATTGTCTTTAATAATTATTAGCTCATTATAAATCAAGCTAAAACGTGTTTTATCTCTCTGCTCTCTCTCTCTCTCTCTCTTTGTGTGTGCGCGCGCGAAACAGCTAGCATTGTTTGCCGGCTAGTGGCTACCTCATGGTAGCACAAATGTTACCCAGAGACATAGCCTTGTCTGAAATGCGGTCTCGTGCCCGCGGGGTCCACGGCTGTCCCCAGGCGTATCTCGGCCGTCTGTGGTCCGTTTCGGACTGGTACAAAATAAAGCTAAAATTGTGAACAAAGTCATTCTTATGCAGTGTTTATGTAACTCTGGGAGTGTACAAATGGAACCAAGTGCACCCCACAAAGTGTCCATTTGGTTCCATTTACAATGAGTTATTGTCTTTAATAATTATTAGCTCATTATAAATCAAGCTAAAACGTGTTCTATCTCTCTGCTCTCTCTCTGTGTGTGTGTGTGTGTGTGTGTGGGCATGGGTTAGAACAGGTCACCATCACCTGGGCCCCTTATGGGTTTATATGGGCTTAGTGGGCATGGGTTAGCACTGGTCACCCATGTATGGGTCCTATATATGTTATTTATGGGGTTAGTGGGCATGGGTTAGAACTGGTCACCCATGTATGGGTCCTATATAGGTTATTTATGGGCTTAGTGGGCATGGGTTAGAACTGGTCACCCATGTATGGGTCCTATATAGGTTATTTATGGGCTTAGTGGGCATGGGTTAGAACTGGTCCAGTGGGCATGGGTTAGAACTGGTCACCCATGTATGGGTCCCATATAGGTTATGCATGGGCTAAGTGGGCATGGGTTAGAACTGGTCACCCATGTTTGTGTCCTATGTAGGTTAAGTGGGCATGGGCTAGAGACCATGTCACCCGCTGAGTGTCACACTGAGTTATTGTCTTTAATAATTATTAGCTCATTATAAATCAAGCTAAAACGTGTTCTATCTCTCTGCTCTCTCTCTCTCTTTGTGTGTGTGTGTGTGTGTGTGTGTGTGTGTGTGTGTGTGTGTGTGTGTGTGTGTGTATGCGTGCAGGTTCACAGCTGCAGCACTGTTCCAAGGTTGTGGAGAAAACTCGAACATTAAGGTAAAACTTAAGAGCAATGCTGGTCTGTCTAAGTTATCAGTTTGTAACATATATGCGTGCTTAGGTGGGGAGTAGCCCTGGAATGGCCCTTGTTGTTACATACAGTATGTACAGTATTTCACATACAGAGCCATAGAACATAAACATAGCTTAACTTCTGTTCGGGTTGCAAATTGGCGGTTGTGATAAATGATCCGTTTGTACTCACCCATTAAATAATTCCAAAGACGTGGAGTGAAATACGTTCCTCTAGTTTTATATCCATGTGAAAGTTCTGGCACAAAACGTGTATTTAGTCAATTATCTCCACTTTTTCACGAGATGCACACGAACGTCTTTCTCTCCGGGCGAGGGGGGGCCGGAATGATCGCTGGACTGATTTTACGAATACGTCCTGTTTACCGCAGACGTCATCACCAATTGACCAGGGAAACACAAAAGTTTGGGTCACACAATTGGCAGGTGCCTTGCGATAGGTGCTGGGTAATTAATCACACCACCTGCCAATTGAAATAGTCTGAAATACTGTACATACTGTATGTAACAACAAGAGCCATTCTAGGGCTAGGTGGGTAGATGACATTGCAGCAGTTCTAAATAATATGGGGTGCCCAAAAGGTAGATGACATAGGCTGTGCAAGTAGAACACTTGGTTGACATCAACAGCTACTATAGTAGACAGCTTTGTTTTCAAAAGTATTGCAAATATTGTCTGAACCCTAAGACCTACCCCTTCCATTCAGAATGGGGGGGGGGGGTCTTCTTTCCTCCCATTATTCTGCATCCCAGGTACTATACAGTATATATGTAGTTCAAGTTTTTCAGCACTGGGATAACGTTTTATTGTTTTGTGGGTACATCCTGTTGAGCTGGTCATTTAACCCATTTAGACCTGAGAACAGATTTAAAAAAATATATCTGGCAGTTTTCTGAATAAATTAGCACTGGTGCTCTAACTTTCATGTCAAGGACCCAGCACTGGTGCTCTAACTTTCATGTCAAGGATTTTCATACACTTTTTTTTCTCCAAAAATAGCAGATGTACAAGCTTGTAGATCTGCTATTTTTCAACAGTAAAGCTAATATAACTAGATGTTTCAATCCCTAAATGGTAAGTTAGCGCTCTTGAAGGTTAGAGTGGAGTGGTGAATATGGAGTGTAGGACTTTCATTGAGGTCATCAGGTGGGCACCAGGTGGGTCCCTTTCGGGACCCTGGGGTACCCTAGGGTCCCTGATGGCTTATTCCACTCTCCATAGGACGCAGATTTACCTAGTCTCTGTTCGCGGAGTGATGTGCCGTCGCTTGAGTGTTGGTGATGTTTCAAAGATGCATAACACAGCTTTAGGAGACAGCCGCAATGTGTGCGAAGCGGCGTTAACCGCCGTTGCCGTTAAGTATTTTTAATCTTTTTTTTAAGTTTTGCTTTGCTGAAATTCTCTCTCCTCTCTCTTCCTTGACTTCCTTGTTGACTTCCCATTGTACCGCCTCCCGAGCGGCGACTGGCTAGCTGCACGTCCTAGTTACTGCCTCTGATTGGCCGACCACGTACATGCAGGATGTTTATAACGCTGTTGTGTCGTGGGAAGCGGGACATGGGAAATGAGGAAGAGATAATTTCAGAGAAGCAAAACTTAAAAAAAAGATTAAAAATACTTAACGGCAACGGTAGTTAATGCTGCTTCGCACATGTTGCGGTGGTCTCCTATAGCTGTGTTATGCATCTTTGAAACATCTCACCAACACTCAAGCAACGGCACATCACTCCGTGAACAGAGACTAGGTAAATCTGCATCCTATGGAGAGTGGAATAAGCTATCAGGGACCCTAGGGTACCGTCGTCCAAACTTCAGAAAAGGTAAAAGGGGCTATTGGGCACCATGCTTCATCAACTGCTTCATCAACTGTTTCATTGATGTTATAGCCCACTACGTTTCCAGAGGGCTCAACGGTGTGCCTGTCATCCCAGGTACACCCCCCCTCCATTCCATATCCTCCATATTCACCACTGGACTGCATGGCAGGGGCGTCCTTCTCCCTGAGTCAGGCCTAAGCCTGACCGTATACCAATGGTCTCTATGCCCAGTGGTTGTCCTTCCTTTTGATCCACAGCCAGTGGCTGCTTTTTTCGGCAGCATTTGGCACAGACTTGATAGCCTATTGGAGGGAGCGACCCCACTTTAAAATGGTAAAAGTGGTTAAAAGCTATAATGGTGACACAGATGCGTCCTCAGGTCAACATGGGTTAAAAGGTAGTTATGAAGAGAGGAAATACAATCTGGACAACGGGCACCCCTGCTCTAAATGGTCATTACACTCATCGGGCTACCTTCTAGCAGTGATATAATGGTGAAATGCACACTTCCATGTCCACTCATGTCCCTATCGCACATTGTTTATAGGCAAACGTTCAATGTGTTGAGGTTGTAGATCTGCTGTTTTGTCTTAAGTATAAAAATAAGGCTTTAGTGGTTAAACGGCTGCCCTGGAAATCCAGGAAAAAGAAAAAAAGTAGTATGTAGTCAAGTGTGAACATTTCCCTTACGTTTAAATTCTTCTGTTACAGATTTGTGGAATTAAAATAATAATGGAATGTAGCCGTTGGACCAAACGACGACGAATTAATGCCAAAGTTGCAGATCAGTTGCGGATTTTGGAAGCCTTCGAAAACGACCAAAGTTTAGAGAATGATAATGAACAGTTGGCGTCTCATGTGGTTTGTGATACAACAGACACCCATGTCTTTGGAAATCTTCATGAAGAGTTGGACTGTCAGGTGGAAAGGGACCAACAATCAGATTCTGAGGACAGGCCTCAAATAGTAGATTTCGAGGAAAGGCGCCAAATATCAGTTTACGAGGAAAGGGACCTGCAAGAGTCAGATTATGAGGACGGGCCCCAAATAGTAGATTTCGAGCAATGGGAATCAGATTCTGAGGAAAGGCGCCAAATATCAGATTCTGAGGAACAAGAATCTGGTGCTGAGATGGTTTTTGATGACCACGGTGAAGCAATTGTTGAAGGTTCTGATCCTTGCAGTGAGGTTAAATGTAAATTGGCCAATTGGGCGGCAAAACGCAATATTTCACATAGTGCCTTGTCAGTACTATTAACTATTTTAAGGCAGTGTGGCCTGGACTTACCCAAAGATCCAAGGACCCTGTTGTCAACTGTACAAACAAAGAGATGGGAAATGGAAGCTACTACTATTTTGGAGTCTCAAATGCAATTATTTCAGAGCTGTCTCGTGAATCACCTCCTGCAGTAGACACTCTAACCCTCCGTGTTAACATTGATGGCTTGTCCCTCTCTAAAAGCTCTAAAAATGACTTATGGCCTATTTTGGCAAAGATCAAAGAAATTCCGAGATCTAATGTATTTATCATTGGTATGTATGCAGGCTAAAGTTCTCAACGGGCCCAAACATTATGGCCCGGCCCGACCCTACCCTAACTGGGTGGGCCCGAGGCTCGGCCCTACCCTAAAAATTGCCATAATGTTAAGCCCGAAGCCCGACAAAAGCCCGACAGGAAAAAAAGAGAGAAAAAAAAGCAGCACTAAATAGCAGCGCATGCAGCGGCGCCGTGTTTCAGTGTGAAAGTGAGAACGGAGATCAACGGATTTATCGAAATAAAGGATGTATGTAACTCACGTTAGAATAGGCTATTAATGTTCCATAACTTCCATTTCCAATCATTCTAATGGATTCCATACAGTGGTGGTGGTGACTGGTGAGTAAACACGAATAGCAGCTGCAGCTCCCTCCCTTAGTTTCCTCTGAAGTGAAGTTGCTTTACGTGTAGCTAAGTTATATATCACTGGATCGTTTGGTGACGTTGATTAATAATTAGGTTTTATTCATCGCAGCCAGCTGGGTTAACGAGACTCAGTGCAACATGACGAAAACCTGACGCTTCTTCAGCTGTGATAATCCGATTGATTTTGTAAAATATTTAAGCATATGGCAACTTGGCAAGTTAACTGGTGGTTAGTAGCTCGTTTGGTGCGCAAACCAGAGGGAAACCAGCGGTAGCAAGCAAGTCTCTCACCGTCCACTGTTCTCTACTGCCTGCGCGCGGGGCAGCTGCAATGCTGCTCTGGCCTCGTACACACATGCTGGACTGACATGATCTGTTCTGTCTGTTTCATGGCCGCCTCATTCTCAATGCTTTTCCAATGGAAGTCACATGGTTTGACATGTGTGTACGAGGCCTCCAAGTCTGAAATGCCAGTGCGATGCGACCCCCGTCTCCAGTCCTCCTGTCACAAGTGAATCCCCTAGCGCAGCCCTCTTCATAATAAATACATACACGTATACACAATCACATTACACAAATAACAGAATTGCTATTTTTATTATAATAACACTTAAAAAAAAAAAAAAAAAAAGAATAAAATTGCGGAAAATCACAGAGCCCGAGGCTCGGCCCGGCCCGACTAATTAGCATATTTTTTGGGCCCGGCCCGGCCCTAAAACGTCGGGTCGGGTCGGGCTTGGTCGGGTTCGGGCAGAGTTTGAGAACTTTAATGCAGGCCCCTCAAAGCCTCCTTCTGCTGGTGAATATTTGAAGGATTTTATTCAGGACTTGAAGCAGTTAACTCGTGAGGGTTTAGATTACAATGGAAAACATTATAATGTCGCTCTTCCAGATGCCTTCATCTGTGATGCACCTGCCCGTGCCTTTTTGAAATGTATCAAAGGTCATACAGGTTACAGTGCCTGTGAGCGCTGTGTAGTGCACGGGGTTTACCTAAATAGTAAGGTTGTTTATCCTGATTTAACAGAACCACTAAGAACAGATGCAACATTTGAAAGTGGGTGCGATGAAGGACATCATCATAGTGTTTCACCACTTCAAGAGCTTGGCATAGGGATGGTGTCATGCTTTGTCCTGGATTACATGCACTTAGTTTGTTTGGGAAATGTCAGGAGACTTATTAGTCTGTGGATCCAGGGGCCTTTAAAGTGTCGGCTTGCATCATCCACCATCGAGGTTATTTCGAACCACTTGCAATCCATCAGAGAATATATCCAGAGTAGTTTTTGACGAAAGCCACGGTCACTTCGTGAATTCAGACTGTGGAAGGCCACTGAATTTAGGCAGTTTTTATTGTACACAGGCCCTGTGGTTTTCAAAAACCGCCTCTCTACGCGGTGGTACAAAAACTTCATGCTTTTGTCTGTAGCTATGAGAATTCTTCTCAGTCCAGCTCTGTGTTCACAATATTGTGACTATGCAGACAAACTGTTGAAATGCTATGTGAACAACTATGCTAAGATATATGGACCAGACCAGCTAGTGTACAACACCCACTCTCTAATTCACCTGGCTGATGATGCAAGGAGGTTTGGTGCCCTAGACAGTGTTTCATGTTTCCCTTTTGAAAATCATCTCTGCACATTAAGTAAGTTAGTAAGAAAGCCACAAGGTGCTGTTCAACAACTCGTAAGGCGTGTAGGTGAAAAACGCAGTCTCTCTCTTGAAGAAAAGGAAACGAGGAATGAGCCAAAACAGCCACATGTAGGTGGTCCTACTCTCCCACATGTACCTGCTCGTATGCAGTACAAGAAGTACAGGCATGAAGGCCAAATGATTTCCTCCTCTCATGGCAGCAACTGTTATAATATTGACGGGAGAGTTGCTGTAGTGAGGAACATTGTGGAGGTGTTATCAGGAGCTATGTACGCTGTGTGTCAGTTTTACGAGAGACAAGGGTGCTTTTACGATTACCCCATTGATTCATCCCCTGTTGGGATCAAAAGAGTGACACACCTTTCTCAAGAACTGCATGGAGTGCGAGTGACTGACTTGACGGAAAAACTGATACTGCTTCCTCTGGAAGAGGGGAATGTGGCTTTCAGTCAGTTGCATGACCAGTAATTACCAGTAGTAACTATTCAGCATGTCCGGCACATTCCGAATTGTGGAGTTCACGGAAGAGTTTTCGGACGATGGGACTCCTATGGCGGACATCATCCCATCCTGTTGGTTCACAAATACTCACGAGGTGGAGTGTTACTGGCCGAGGAGTGTCACAACGTCAATCAGCAACCTAGTGAAACAACAAACTCCGCCAGATCCTTCGACATGGGAGAAAGTCAGAGTACATGCAATTGGCAGTAGCATAGGTAAGAAAATAAGTTTTTTTGGGGAGAGGTAAAGTTTGAAGATGTGCGCAACTGTGCAATGTATGTAACCTATTGCTTTAACCCATTGACTTGTTCTCTGAAAGTGTGAAATGTGGAAGGAGACACAATTAACATTATTTAGGCAAATTAGTTACTTTATCTCACAGGATCTTCATAAAAAATAGCAGATCTACAGATCTACAAGCTCATAGTGGCACTCGGTGCCACGCTACGAGATTGTAGATCTTCTATTTTTCAACATCTAAAGTTTAAAATAATGGTTATTAAAGTTAATGGGTTCACTTAAAAAAAAAGCTTTAATGTTCCCTTCCCCTGTTTTTGTGTTCTTTCTTTTGAAGGTACATATGATGCGGCTCGTAAGAAGCTCAAGAAGGCAGAGGCTTCATCTGATCTACAGTCAATGTGGAAATGCCCCTGAGGCGTCAGACGAGGTAATCGGCTTTATTGCACACTGTCACCTTTTTCACATGGGCTTGTTTGCATGCCTGAGTCTCAGGGCGGACACTCTAACCACAAGGCCACTGAGCTGGGTCACTGAAATGGCACTGTAAAAAAGTCTGTGTTAGAAAGTTGTGTTGTGGTGGAAACTTTAAAAGTACTGGGAGGAAGGACAGCATGGCATGGCAGTGATGAAATTGGTGACCTCCTGAAATATGCCTCTGTCAGAATCATGTTGTGTTTTGATGACGTTGGTAAGGTGGGCAAAGAAGGTGGCTGGAATGTGCCTGAATAAAAGTGTTCTATATTAACTGTACAGTATGTGAACACATAGAGGGCAGAATTATATTAAAGCCTATATCCTTGCCAGAGTATTTAGCAGTTGTGCTGCAAAATGTGGAGTCATTATTTTTTTTAATGCTTTTTTTTTTGTGGCTTTCACCTTCATTTTATATTTTGTATGGGGGGACAGACAGTAGGCTGACAGGAAATGAGGAGAGAGATGGGGGGAAGACATGCAGTAAAGGCCGTCTGGATCGGCTCCAGACGGCCTGCGTGTGCTGACATCACAGCACACACACGTTCAAATGACTCCATGTGGAGTCATTTGAACGTGCGTGTGCTGTGATGTCAAAGCTGTGGCCCGTGAGCAGCGGCTTGAATTACTAGAAATAGTATCATGATTGTTGTCGTTGGGCAGCGTATTATTCAACTTTTAGTTTTCCTGAATAGTAGAGGACCAGGCTAAGATATGTAATGTACACACTTCATTTAGGAGAGAATATCTCAACTGTTCTTGGCTAATATGACCGCCGCGAACAACTTGGGAACTATGACTAATTATCTATCCGGGACGAAATACCCGGAAATGACCCCACCCTATTAAAAATGACCGCTAGTTGAAACATGGCTTTAACTTCTATACCGTTAGAGCTACAGCTATTCTGAGGTGCTCAAAATGTTCAGAATACTCATGTTTGAATACTCAATAGACCATAACACGGTGGTCATCTTTCCATAAGTTAATGGCAGGGTGGAAACTAGCCACAATTTGCCAATGACAACCCATTCATCCAAACCGACATAGTCCATCCAATCTAATTATATTAAATTGTCAAACTCACCAACATTGCAGCTGTACGAAAAGCTTTAATTATCCTCTTTCTATCTGCAAAGTGTTTGTTTCATGAAAATCCCCGGTAGAGATGTTATGAGTTACTTTATGTCAAGAAATTCCTTCCTAAGTATTTGAGTTTGGAAGCGCTCATTGAATAATCACTCAACGGCCCTGCGTACCACCTGTTTTGAATTTGCACACAATGCAGGAGGCAGCAGGGTGCTGCGTTACTGAAAGGGAGCGCTTCCGAACTCTGACACTTAGAAAACAAATCACCTGCAAGGAATTTATTGACATAAAGTAGCTCATAACATGTCTATGTTGGATGTTTATGAAACAAACACTAGAAAGAGCATCATTCAGGCCTTTTGTACAGCTGCAATGTTTGTGAGTTTGATGTAACTTAATACAATTAGATAGGACTTTGTCTGTTTAGATGTATGGGCGTGTGGATATGGTCTATAGAGCGTCGCAGTCCTGCCCCCTTTCATGACCCAGGAAATTAATCCCAATGCATTTTTCCCATAGACATTTCATAAAGTATTTATTTAAAGACCTTTTTAGCATCGTACGAAGCCAACTCGAGTTGTGACAAATCATGACAACAAACACAATATTTTGGACCAAACAAATAATTACAAAAAAGAAAAACAACAAAAAAGTGTTGTAACCTGCCATTTTTTTCTACTTTCTAATTCTTTGTTTGGCCCAAAACATTGTGTTTATTGTCATGATTTATCACGACGAGTAGGCTTTGTCCGCGGCGTAAACGTCTTTAAATAAATACTTTCTGAAAAGTCTGAGGAAAATGAATGGGGATTTCTTTTCCGGGTCTCACGAGGGGGGCGGGACTACGACGCTCTATTGAGTATTCAAACATGAGTATTCTGAACATTTTGAGCACCTCAGAATATCTGTAGCTCCAACGGTTTCGAAGTTAGAGCCATGTTTCAACTAGCGGTCATTTTTAATAGGGTGGGGTCATTTTCAGGTATTTCGTCCCGGATAGATAATTAGCCATAGTTCCCAAGTTGTTTGCGGTGGTCATATTAGCCAAGAACAGTTGAGATATTCTCTCCTAAATTAAGTGCATACATATCTTAGCCTGGTCCTAGACTAGAATGAATGCCCTATTTCATATAATTAAAAACAAATGAAAGTAGCCATCTACAAGCTAACCAAGCCTTGCATTGCGTCCCGTTGTGAGCCATTTCGGAACCCATTTTGAGAATGAGAACTACTGCTTAGTTACGTTTTTGTTTGCTTGTGTGTTCTTAACTGACTGTAGGCCACCGCGAAGACTAATGGAATCGGAATCTAGTGAAGAGTCCGAACCAGCTGAAGAGGATGCAATTCCACCTTCACCTCCCCGTGAAATGCACAGACGAACGTCCCAAAGCTGCCCGCCCACCAAAAAAAAGAAAAGCCACAGTGTTACGAGCATCTCCAGTGTGTCTCCTAGATTTTCTTCCGAAAGTATGTAAAGTATGGAATTTGATTTTATTATTATTAAACAAAACAAAAAAATATATACAGAGAATTTAACATCTTTAAATGTACCTTTATATCCAGGTACCCCAAGTCCAGGACTGACCCCCAGTCCCAGTGGGATTCCAGGTCCACACACAAGCCACAACACTGAAACCCCAGTTAGACCAAAATCAACAAGAGGGAGTGACGACTATGTCTCTCAGAGACAGAGCCTCCCCCCTAGCACCTCAGTGAGGCACCACACTGAAAGCCAGATTGCGAGCACCCCATTGAGTAAGAGCCTCCTCCATGGAACTCCAGTGAGTGGAACCCCATTTTCGAGCACCCCAAACACATCAACTCGGAGCCAGCCCACTGAAAACCTGATTAGCAGCCCTAGTGTAGTGCCAAATTCCACACATCAAATGTTCTCCCAAGTGTTGAAAATGTTAGAGGAAGTAAAGCACACCCTGAAGGTTCATTCAAAAATGTTAAACACCGTGCTGAAGCAGAAAGAGGACGTGGTGCTGCTGGAGCTCCCGGAAGGAGCTACGTTCCCACTGAAGACTGAGGAAGAGGTCCAGGCCATGAACTTGAAGCTCGGCGACAAAGAGTTCAAGGCTACAGTTGTAAGTTCAAATCACTTATTCACTTCACCACCTCTGCTCCCCTCTTATCACTGATATTCTCTCTCTCACCCCTGTCAACAGCTTGTGATGTGACTGTTTTTCCCCTTGATATTATTATTTAGCTAAATGGTAGGGTGTTTCTAAATAGATTTTCCACTTTCTCTTTTGAAGACGTTGGCTTGCATGGCTGCTGTTGTCTCTATTCTCCAATTATTCTATTCTTCCCATCACCTGCTTCCTTTCACTCTAACTATTCATTACTGACATACAGAATGTCCTTCCTGTGACTCATACTCAGGTTGCCATGGTTGCAGACCTCGGTGGAACCAAATTGGACGATTGTGTCAGGCGAATGATGGGATTCCTCATGAGCAATGAGCTGTCCATGCAGTACAATCTCTTTGGACGTAAAGACAAGAAGAAGTTTCGAGACCTGGCTCTTTTTGATGTGCTTTATGGTAAATTTGAGTTTTCATTGTACAGTTTTCTTGAAATTTCCTTCATTCTTATATGCTCACTACAATTCTGAAGAGAGGCCACTGTTTGTATTTAACTCGGTTTTCAATATTGACATAACATAATTATGCCATAATGCACTCACGTTTCATTTCATTCTGTCACCTGAACTTTGTTATTCTACATGAAAACAAATTTGCCACCATAGATGGCCATAAGACATTTTAAAATCACTGGTTCTGTCCCTCCCCCCTGTTCAGCAAAGAATCCTCAGCAATGTAGCAGACATTAGCCATTCTTGCTGTCAGGTTACACGTTGTGCATCTCATGTAGTACTTTACAAGCTAGCAGTACTAAGTTGGCTTTTTGTCATTTATTTTTAGTGGCACTCAAGCACAACACCACCACAAAGGACGTGAACCAGAAGGAAGCAGAGCACGCGCTGGGAAAATGGTTTACCGGAGCTCGGGATCGAGGTGGGAATAGAGCTGTCAGAGTTCGTAGATCACATGACAACACACTTCACACACAGGAAAGCACACAGGACAATGGGGCACAGTCCCAATAGGCAAATTCTGCCAAAGTCTTAGCATGTGCACACACGCACGCACTCACACATATGTGAAGAACTACCTCAGTTAGGTATTTTTTTTTTTTTGAGAATCTTTCACGGTAAATAAACTACCGCCCTCTTTAGTTTACCCTCAGTTGTTATTTCGGGTCAAACGGGTTCCTTGAAAGTCACATTTTGTGTTCTGAAAGTACTATTTGTTAAGTACTTTTAAAGTAATTGTGTTCTGAATATTACTTATGCACTTTGTTAAGTACTTTTAAAGTACTGTAGGTTTTTGTAAAGTACTTTTAAAGTAATTGTGTTCTGAAAATAACTTTCTATGTAGTTAAAGGGATATAAAGGGATATGTTTCAATTTCAATGTTTTTGTGGGTGAAATAATTAAGACCTGGCAGTGTTTCGAGGAAATTGCAATACGGTTGCACTTTGTTTTCATTTGTTTACATTTTATTTCAGTGCAAATCATTTATTTTGTTAAGATCACGCAGGGCAAAATATTAATTAATACCTGGCAGTGTTAAGGCCTATTCATAGTCTGGATTTTCGGTGGTGAGGTGACCACCGAACTACAACATCAGCTCCAGTGGTCAGCTCACCACCGGAGTGGTGGTCACCTCACCAACGAAAATCCAGACTATGAATAGGCCTTTACGAGGAAATTGCAATACTGTTGCACTTTGTTTTTATTTGTTTACATTTTATTTCAGTGCAAATCATTTCTTTCGTTAAGACCACGCAGGGCAAAATCTTAATAAATACCTGGCAGTGTTAAGGCTCAAACATAGTCTGGATTTTCGGTGGTTAGGTGACCACCGAACTACAACATGACGTCACGAGCTGCGGTGAAGAGCAAACCACCGCCACTGGCCCTTCTCTGTTTTTACTCGTCACCTCACCACCGAAAATCCAGACTATGAATAGGCCTTTAAGAAGAAATATTACATCACATGCAGTGTCACGAGGAAATTGTATACAGCATTGATTTAAATAAACTTTGTCAAAGATATTGTCTGATATTGTATTTTCACCCAGGTAAAAAGTATACTGGCTAAAATGTAGGTGCTTTTTACATCTTAACCCATTGACGCCTGATGCAACGTATACGTTGTTCTACCCTTGATGCCAGCCCGCTCTCTGTGTCTCATCAGCTATTGCTATACATGTAGCAACATAACTATTTAAAAAAAAATCATCAGAATTTGAAGGTTTTCAGAAACCTTAGGTCAGGCCCTAGAAGGCGTTCCCAGATTCGGCCTCAGGCATCAATGGGTTAAGTTGTGTTTGCAGTAGTTAAACAGCTGGTCCATGTCAATATTGCTAACAAATTTAAATTCCTTCAGGACCAACTTGAAGTGGGATCTTAATGGGTCTGAAAAGTGCCTAGTGGGCTAGAAGCCCATTCAGATCCCAGTTCAAGCTCATATAGGCAAACACAGGTGGCGCACACATGGTTCCGACATAAAATGGCCCATTTGGACCCCTCCTAAGACCCAGCCAGAAACACACATAAGCCCATATGGGCTAACACAGGTGGGTGCTTTGTGAAAAGTGGGTGCACGGCCCACTTGGAGCCCTTAATGGGCGGACACAAGTGTGGCCTACATGGGTCAAATATAATTCACCCAGCTGGTACCCACTTAAGGCCCAATCAGATCCCAGTTCAAACCCATATAGGCAAACACAGGTGGCGCACACATGGTTCTGACATAAAATGGCCCATTTGGATACCACCTAAGACCCAGTTAGAAACCCACGTAAGCCCATATGGGCTAACACAGGTGGGTGCTTTGTGAAAAGTGGGTGCACGGCCCACTTGGAGCCCTTAATGGGCGGACACAAGTGTGGCCTACATGGGTCAAATATAATTCACCCAGCTGGTACCCACTTAAGGCCCAATCAGATCCCATTTCAAACCCATATAGGCAAACACAGGTGGCACCCACATATTTCTGACATCAAATGGCCCATTTGGATACCACCTAAGACCCAGTTAGAAACCCACGTAAGCCCATATGGGCTAACACAGGTGGGTGCTTTGTAAAAAGTGGGTGCACGGCCCACTTGGAGCCCTTAATGGGCGGACACAAGTGTGGCCTACATGGGTCAAATATAATTCACACAGCTGGTACCCACTTAAGGCCCAATCAGATCCCATTTCAAACCCATATAGGCAAACACAGGTGGCGCACACATGGTTCTGACATTAAATGGCCCATTTGGATACCACCTAAGACCCAGTTAGAAACCCACGTAAGCCCATATGGGCTAACACATGTGGGTGCTTTGCAAAAAGTGGGTGCACGGCCCAGTAAAAACCCATAGCCCATAGCCCATGTCAAAACCCATGTCGGGCCCATATGGACATGTTAGCTGGGCTAGGGCCTCAAGATCGTTTGTTCCCATAAGTATAGGACTTATGAACAAGCAGGCCCGTCTCAGTTCCGTGCATAAAGTGTGATGTGATGCCTCTTGGAACTATGACTGGTGGCCTTCTGTTGGCACTGTTCTTTATTGTCTATGTACTGTGTGATCTGTTTGTTTGCATGTTTTATGTATATCCTGATGACTGCTGTGCACAAAACAAATTTCCGAAAGGACAAATAAATCTATCTATTGATGCTGCAGGACTTTGAAGTGGAAATTCGTCACAAGAAGGGGACGGACAATGTCCTCGCGGATGCCCTCTCCCGGTTTTAAGGTGCTCTCTTCTTTGAGAAGAAGTTATTTGGGGATATAGGCCCTCATTTATCAACCGTGCGTACGCCAAAATATGGGTGCACGCCGAAATTACCGACATTTTACCATTTCCGGCAAAGCTTGAAATTGAACTTGAGTAGGACAAAAAGTCACGTCTGCTCGGCAGCTGGTGTACCTTTGTCCTTGGCTGTTTTTCTGTCGTACACAAGCGGAGCAGCCTTGTCTGAACTGCTGATACGCTGTCACAGGCATCTAAACATATGTTTTCACTCGGTATGTGTATGTAAAAAACAAAAGAGAGATTTCCAACAATGTATTAGTTTGTGCTTAATCAAACAATGCTTTACTGGCCTTTTCAGCATACATATTGTTTATGTATCATTTTGTTTTATGTTGAGTTAGGGTCCTTTAATAATATAATTTGATTTTATTTGTAATATTTTGAGAGAGGGTTTGTTGTGTTTTTATTTAGTCATTAAGCCAAGCAGTTACCTCCTAGTCTGCTGTATGGAGGGTGAGTAAGGTGGGATTCCATAGAATAATAAAAGGATAGAGACCGAACCGGAGCGTTAGCCCCTGCTATTCATGATGATCAACATCCCCATGCGTTCAAACTCGACCTTTCTAGTTTACACCACCCAACGGTAAGGTACGGTAAGACTGAGACATTGAACAATGTATTGATTCTCACAAATGTAATGGATACTAGCGAAGTTTCGATTTGTATTTTACGTTATTTGAGTTTTTTATTTGATCAGCATAATAATTCAGTGTTTTTAAAACTGGTTCACCTGCAGGTGGCGGCAGAGCTGCACAGTCATTTCTGCCAGACAGCTAAAAAAAACAAGCCCCAAATCTCATTTTGAGCAGATGAGCCATAATGAACAAATACCGTTATGGTAGTATTTGACCAAAACCAGAGCAGAACTCCCACCACGGGACTCGGGCAATCAATTAATACAGTTGCAACCACTATATTAATGGCAAGTATTTCATACAGTTTAAATTAAAATGTAAGATGGGACACAGGTGAGCGAGGGAAGTCAGGGAACTTCTAAGTTACTATGTCATGAAATTGAATGTATCTGAACTGTATTTGAACTGTGTGTTGCATGCTGAAAATAGCAGATCTACAAGCTGAGCTTGAAGATCCACTATTGCAGAGCGCAACCAAACATAAAATTACTTATGTTTTTGTTCTACTGGATCTCTTCTCCACTAGTCCCTCTCTAACACTTTAGTCTAGTTTTTATTTATTGACGAAATTGTCAATATACTTAGTCTTAGTCATCATAGCTTAGTTTTTATTGCTTTCATTTGGTTTTCATCAGTGAAGGGTAGTCGACAAACATTTTTTGTCATATGTTTAGTCGATAAAACACTGGCTGAGTGGGATGCACACAACTAGCCTGTTGTTGAGGAGACGAGAGAAGTCACTACCAATAACTCAACATTAATGTAAGATACAAGATATTTTAAAGAAAGGGAGCGATGTCAACGTTATCATTCAGACCCGCAGATGTTGCTTTAAGAGTGACTATCCACAATGTTTCTCTTTAGAGTAGTTGCTATAGTCTGTCCCCCCCAGACTAATGTGTTGTTGTTGTGATTGTGTCCAACACACTGCTCTGCTAACTACAGTGTGTAATAGCTGGTTCTGTCAATCACACTCCTTAACAGAGACCTTGCAGAGGGCAGACAGGGTAGGGTTGAAGGTTATGAGGTGATGTTCTTCCTCTTTTGCACTAGGTATGTTGGTGTGTGGTTTTTTATGTTGTACAGGTCACTGTGTGCCTTTGTTGTCTTGTATTGTATTGTATTGTATTGCATCTGTATGCTGCAGGGCGGGTCCTTGGGGTCCAAGACACATTTCTCCCTTGGGAGACAAAATAAAGAAAACTTGAACCTTGTTGTACAAGTGCACTGCACTGCAAGCTTGTAGATCAGCTATTGTTTATTTATTTAAATATTGACTAATTCATATCTTGTCCCTGGCACAGGAGGCATACTTTGGTTAGATATAGCATTGGTTAGACATATTATTGGTCCGACTGGATTAAGGTTGGTGAGGGGTGCATTAAATCGACCGGATTATATGGTTGGTGAGGGGTGCGTTAAGGGTTGGGAGAGGGTTAAGGTTAGGTTTACGTGTGCTTCCCCGTGGGAGGTTAGGGTGAGGGTTTGAGATATCAGACCATTGGTATGTCTAAACAAAAGCATGTGCACCGCCCTGGCACAAATCATCTTCAGATGGGGGTCCACATATCATTTTGGGGGTCTTTGGAAGAATTACTGAAGGCATTGTAGATCAAGAGGACAGCACAATTAGACAACTGGAAACACCTGCCAATGACTTAACCCTGGCACTGCTCTGAATCACTCCCACTGCAATCTTGAGTGCGTTTACAAAGAAATGCTAAATAAATGGATTCCATGGATTTAATTTAGGCAGAGTGAAAAATATGTCTTGATGCACTCTCTTGCCATGCACTTCAGATCGGTCAATCCACTGAGGAAATAAATGGATGACAGAATGACTCATTTGAAAGTAGAAGTGACTGGATATATCAGCCAAACTTAAAAAGAAAGTAAAGGAGAGGAGCTAGGCAAGTCCCACATAGGACCATTCTAACCACTCCCAAAATAAAAAAAAACACTAAACTTAAAATCGCATAGAGTTAGAGAAACAGGAGTCATGCTGTTCTGTGCTGCATTGACTGACTGAATGAATGAAAAAGCAGGAGTGTGGGACTCTCACACTTTTATAGGGGTGTTGGGCGGGGCAACATTTGCAATCAGGAATGAGCAGCAGGTGTGCAGCACTAGCTAGTTAACCAGATTTTAACCCATAGCATGATCTGTCCATTGCAATGTTGAGATGATTCAAAGGTTAGTTTTGTATTTGTTTCTCCGGCTTGGAGTAACCACTGTATCAGCACTGAACCACATACACTAAGAAAGGCCTTTCAAAGACGCATCCAATGCCAGTGTGATTTTGTATGGACTTTCGTATGGACAATAAGCACATGGTCAGAAAGTGACCAAAGGTCATATTAGCTTATATGAAAAGAAAGTTATGGATCAGGTGCTTCTAAAGCTGCAAGTGACATATTTCTCTGATGTTCAACAGATAATGGTCTTAGTTTGACGTTAAAACCTATTTGTCAATTTCCCTATGGGACATTTACAAGAGTAAAGGTCCAAATGTCTCAGAAAAGGGTTGCTAACCCCCAAACAAGTGTATGTGAACAACCTTCATTTGGCCTCTGACCACTAGAAGTGGGTGAAATTTGGATTTGAATTTAAAATAAAATCACACCCATGTGAAGTGAGGGCCGCCTCTTAGGGTATATCATACATCATCTCATGCCGGCCAATCACAATTTCACAATATCACTTCACCTTACCAATGTCTGTGTTACGCAATATTTGTGTTTACACAAATAATAATGTTATTACTGTATTATGGATAGGGCTGGTGTCCGAAGACTCGAGGAGAGCAACTTTGGCGGGGGAACAACCCTTGTGCATTGCTAAATCCCCAAATGGTGTTTAGAAAATTCGGCCCAAGATATATGTCCACAATTGTCTGATATCCGCACTACTGTCAAGCCTGCATCTAGCAAAACTTAACCATACTACATTTTGGGCAATCAGTTTTACACACATCACCTGTATGAATTAGTAGAGGCCAATCACTTTTAGCGCAGAACCCGAGGGAAATCACTTTTACGCACAGCTCCTGCGGATAGTTACAATTCCATAATTTTTACTCATATCACCTGTGTGGGATAGTATAAAGGACAGTACCTCTTGGCCTCACTTTCTTTCCAAGACAGCCACTAACAGGTGTACATGATGGCGTGCATGCAGATTGCAAACAGTCGGGGTGGCAGAGCCATGATACTGGACGACTACCGTTACCTCAGTAATAAGGTTCGGGCCGAAATAATTGACTGGCGTTGTGCTAGTAGAGGTTGTCGGATCTATGTGACCACTAATAGACCCGATGACAGATGACATCATCCTCCTGTTCATTGGATACAATTCCCACCACCTTTCTCAAAGAGGTCTTAGACAGTGTGATTGGAGATATCCTAAAAATTGTAAACAGCTCTCTACAATCAGGCGTCTTCCCAGACTCACTGAAGACTGCTGTAGTCAGGCCCCTACTCAAGAAACACAATCTTGATCCCGCTGTTTTGGGTAACTATCGACCCATTTCAAATCTACCCTTTCTGGGCAAGGTTTTAGAAAAATGCATCTTCCATCAATTGGATGCGTTTCTACAGAACAATAATGTCCACAATAAATTCCAATCTGGCTTTAGAAAAGGTCACAGCAACAGAAACAGCACTTGTAAAAGTAATGAATGATCTTAGGGTGTCTGCTGACAAGAAACATGTATCCGTTCTCTTACTTCTAGATCTAACGGCTGCATTTGACACGATTGACCATTCAATTTTAATACAGCGTCTGGAGCACTGGATAGGCCTGTCTGGTACGGCCCTGTCCTGGTTTTCCTCCTACCTATCAAACAGAAGTTACTTTGTCAATCTAGCCGAGTTTGACTCAGACAGACATGTCATCAGTTCTGGTATTCCACAGGGCTCGATTCTTGGCCCTCTGCTTTTCTCCTTGTACATACTGCCATTGGGCGAACTCATTACCAATCACGGAGTCAATTTTCATTTCTATGCTGATGATACCCAACTATATCTTTCTGTGGCTCCAGATGATCCCTGTGCTTTAGACCCGCTGTTGACCTGCCTGTCTAGCATCAAATGTTGGATGAGTGAGAACTTTCTCAAGCTAAATGAGGATAAGACAGAAGTTCTCATAATCGGTTCTAGTGAGCAGAAAGAATCAATAATAAGCAGACTGGGCAACCTAACTGTAGAAACTAACAGTACAGTAAAGAACCTGGGGGTTATTATTGATTCTGAATTGAACTTTAATTCACACATTAATCATGTCACCAAGATTGCCTTTTTTCACCTTAGAAATATTGCAAGAATCAGAGCCTATTTGTCCTTGGACGATGCAAAAACGCTAATCCACGCCTTTGTTTTTTCTCGGCTTGATTACTGCAATGCACTTTTTTCAGGACTGCCTAAGAAAACAACTGACAGATTACAACTTGTCCAAAATGCAGCAGCCAGAGTTTTAACTAGAACTAAGATGAGAGAACATATTACTCCAGTTTTGGCATCGCTGCACTGGCTTCCGGTTGTTTTTAGGATTGATTTTAAAAGTATTTTACTTGTCTATAAAGCTCTCAATGGTCTCGCACCTTCCTACCTACATGACTGCCTGCCTAAATATGTCCCAAACCGCCCCCTAAGGTCTTACACCGCCGGCCTGCTCGCTTTGCCCCAAAAAATGGCAACTAAAAAATACGGGGAAGCAGCTTTTTGCTTCTACGGGCCGTCGGCATGGAACAAGCTCCCACTGTACCTTCGTCAGGCAGCCTCTGTAGACATTTTTAAAGCTCAGCTCAGCGGACGCGCGGGGGGGGGGGGGGGGGGGGGGGATTTAACAGGGGCGGGTGGAGCTGCCGCGCGCTCAAATACGGAGCATGTCAAACAAAGCACTGCGCATTCAGTGGCCTCTCCAATATGACACAGTCACAGTGCATGTATCATCTATATCAGAGGTTCCCAAACACCGGTGCCGGTCCGCGGGACACGTGGCACTGGTACGCAAGAGGGGAATTCTAAGTTTTGCGTCGTTTAAAAATGTCCAATCTTTGTATCTTTAGCAGCAGCAGCTGTAGGCTATTTTGTGACGATCGCGTTAATGAAACCAAACGCTACACGCGGTTCCGGTACAGGATTATTATTTCATGTGAATCATGTCAAAATGAAAAGATGATGTTATCCAGGTAAAGTAGTGGTATTGGCACACAGCGCAGCAGCAGCACCGAGAACACAATAAGAGATATAACATTATTATTCTCCTCCTCCTCCTCCTTCTCATGTTAGTTTGTTACATATTTTCTGAGCCATGCAAATAAACAACAACCCGCACTGACCGGAGACGGAGAGGTTCATGTGCGCTGCGCGTAAAGCTTAGCCAGAAACAGACAGTCATTGCGTCAGCATGAATGTAGCCTCGGGAACCCAGACGTTATATTTCCAGCACGGAGGTGAGGGGGATATCGTTTGGGGGTAACGTTTGCGTGCTTCTATCTGTTACTTCTCTGACACAGCGCAGTTCAAACAGACTTCAGCCAATCTCAATAGTGGGACACAGCGCGCTGAGAGCCACATAGCCTACACAGCTGCATTTGGTTTTTAATTAAGGGCGCGTTCTGAATGCAATGAAAAAAGGGGAGGAGAAAAAGAAAAAAAAAGCTCAACTTTCGACTCGCGCTGCTGCGAGTCGACTCGTGACTCGTTTATCGATAAATCGGTTTTTTGATGAATGCCCTACTGTGGAGTGGGCCTTCTTGAATCCGGACTGGTTGGGATCCAGCAGATTGTTCTGTGAGAGATGAAGAGAGAGCTGGTTGGAGACAACACGTTCAATGGTTTAGAAATAGGAGTGATACCGGTCTGTAGTTCTTGACATCTGAGGGGTCAAGAGTTGGTTTTTTGAGGAGTGGTGTTACTCTGGCTGACTTGAGGGCAGATGGGACGCAGCCTGAGGTTACTGAGGTGTTGATGATGGAGGTGATGAAGGGGAGCAGATCAGGTGCGATGGTCTGGAAGATTGGAGACGGGACAGGGTCAAGAGGACAATGAACACAATGTTTTGGGCCGATCAAATAATTTATAAGAAGAAAAACGAAACAGATAGTGTTGTCTCCTGCCTTTATTTTCTTCTTTCTAATGATTTGATCGGCCCAAAATATTGTGTTCATTGTCATGATTTGTCACGTTCCGAGTTGGCTTTGTCCGCGGCGTAACCGTCTTTAAATAAATACTATGGTCAGAATGCATTGCATTTAATTTCCTGGGCCGTTCGTTGTTCTGAAAGGGGGAGGGACTGCGCCGCTCTATATTTCCACACTAACCTTTTTCGTAAATGAGTGCCCTACTCCGTCATTCTGTCACACAAAAGTAGCAAAAATAGCCGATCTACAAACTCAAAAAAGTGTTGCACTGCAACACGTTTTTTGAGCTTGTAGATCTGCTATTTTATTTCATTTCAAATGCATTTATTTATGCTTATGTTGACTTTATGAAATTAAATGCAAATACATTAGACATAAAAAAGACAATATTTGTTGTAATACTTGTCATTAGGCTACTAATACAGACTGAAGTAATTAAAGCAGGTCATGTTTGCATGTTTGGAATTGCAACAGCTGAAATCAATAATATATCAGTATTCCGATATTAACCTGCAGGTGGCATTAAGTGAAGTTGAGGACCACATGTGGCCCATGGGCCCTCACCTTCACTTAATGCAGCCAGTGGGTTTATATCGTAATATAATATTGATTTTCACCTGTTACAATTCCAAACATGCATACATGATCCAGCAAAGATGATCTGCTTTAATTAGTTCATATTAGTAGCCAGTGGTGGAAAAAGTACTCCCATTTTATAGTTAAGTAAAAGTCTCAATACTGCAATGTAGAAATGTTAGAAGTTAAAGTACGGAATTCAAAATGCACTTGAGTAAAAGTACGAAAGTATTGGCATCAAAATGTACTTAAAGCACTAAAAGTAAAAGTACAAAATGTTTGAAAATAGCAGATCTACATCTATCTCCATCATCAAAGTTGTCCACCCCTGCATGGTCTAAACAGTGAATAAATGTGATCTTCAATGCTTTATCGAGCAAAATGCCATATCCTTATAAGTATATTATTATTATTATTGTTATTATTATTAATATTATTATTACTATTTCATATTAATACTATCTTAGCCCTAACTGGTAAAGTTGATAAAAAGTATTTGTATTAATGCCAGTAACCAACGTGTGAAGTTTCATGGTGATATCCAAAAGTTAATTTGTATCTCTCCCAAATCAAGGGCATACAAATCTGAGCCAGGTCCTAGGCCTAGACTATTATATTTTTTTCATAAAGTTATTTTCCACAATACTGTAAGCAAGTTTGCTCATTTACAAATTCATGAACATCTAGTCATGTAGGAATTAAATATTTTAAATTTTGTTTTAGATCTACATGGACGGGACTTTTACGACGTGCCCTAGGCCGTTTTATCAGTTTGTTACTGTCCATGGCCTGTACATGGGGGAGAGGGCCATCCATCTATCTATCTATCTATCTATCTATCTATCTATCTATCTATCTATCTATCTATCTATCTATCTATCTATCTATCTATCTATCTGTGACAGTTACACACCTCCACCACCAGAGGGCGAAAGGCATTAAGGCAACAGTGCCTGGATTCTTTTGTTGCGCATGCGTGGAAAGCCTTTGACCCTGAAGTGCTTGTTTGCATTACGTGATGCCATCACGTCACGTGACTGCGTCTAGTTTTCCATTATGGCGATGGCCGCTGTTGAACAAGTCAAACATGTTGTCGTGTCTCTCGGGAATTGTTGATGTTTGTGCCTTTATTACACATTCTATATTACAGTAGGAACAGAAAGCTTGGTGGAAATGTCTCCTAAAGGAGGCGAAAAGCGTCAAATGGAGTCTGTACGGCTGAAGATAAATGAACAGCTAGCGGCGGTGGGAGAGGAGATATTGTTTGTTGTGGACAAACAGCAGCGTGGCGCTGCTGATGTTTGTAGTGTGGAGCTTAGCATCAGAGTGTTTGTGTTGGAGCGCCTCAGCGCGGTGGGAGAGTTCATGGTCAACCTCTTCCAGAGAGAGATGGAGACACTACAAACTCTGCTGGAGACACAAAACAAACTGCTGGACATTGATTTTGATATGGACATCGATCTACACACTGCAGGTTAGTAGCCCTCCAAGCAGAACCCAAATGCTACTGAAGTTTCTGACATTTGTTCGACCCAGTGCATTGGGTCCTGTTCCTCGTCGTCCATGCCACCTGATTAAAACATTTACTGGCTCATGTTTACATGTTAAAACGCCTCCCCGCGCTCTTTGACGATATTCTTCAGTATGAGGCTTTCTGAATATGTAAAGTATAAGTACACATACATACCTTTGCGAATATCTCCTGTGGCGCGGAAGCCGTTAAGTATTTTTAATATATGTTTGCCCGATTTGGAAGCTTGGATTCTTCTTGTTTATTGACACCTCATTGTACCGCCTATCTGGCTAGCTAGTGGCGCTATAGCTATGACACAGCAGATCAGAGGCAGGGACGTAGCCTCACAAGCCAACCGCACACCGGGAGGCGGTACAATAAACGGTAAACAAACAAGAAGAAATAAAGCGACCAAATCGGTCAAACAAAGATTAAAAATACTTAACGGCTTCCGCGCCACAGGAGATATTCGCACCGGGATGTATAGCTACTTAAAGTTACCGAATTCAGAATAACTCAAGGAAAATAATGGCGTCACATGCCGCGGGGCCTATTTTAGAGAGAATCTCCACATCCGCATTTAGGAATTTCCATACGAAAATACAGTAGCGAGCAGGGACCCAACGTAAAACTCAACAAAATATCAAAAAAGTTTTACGTAGGGTCCCGAAAGGGGCTATGCAGGTTAGTAGACTCTGAACAACACCAGCTTAGCTTAAGTAGCATTAAGCTATTTATTATGGTCCACAAAAGTCTACTTGAATAATCAAACTGAAAAGGTCAAATTAATAGCTCCAAAATAAATAAGAAATAAATTAGTATGCTAGTAAGGTATGAAAAAAGGTCAAAAACTGTATGCCTTCAAAGCCTCAAACATTTTCCATTGTTCTCAAAAGGCATGTCAAGAGACCTTAAACAGGCTACCCCACTTCCTCCCCCACTGAGCCTTTCAAAATAAAATACAAGTTACAATTCACTGTTCCAGAATCACTGCAGAGGAGGTTTTACTTTGAAGGGGATACATTATAAAGGAAGTGCAAAGAGGCTCACTAAATTGACATGACATACACTGACACGAAACAAGACAGGAACACCCAAAAACGTTTTTTTACCCCGGGCTGCCAATGCAACTTTTTCCAATCCTTAATCACATACGGACAAACATCTATGCCGATAATATCTAACTTGCGGAGGTAACGTGCCTTGTCCACGGGCAACAGATCTTTGAACGTATGGCATTGCAAATACGTTTGATAATCGCTACTCTGCGCAATATTGTTTTGGAAATGCCGCAAATTGCATTGCAGTGAACGAGAGCAAATCTCAATTTACCCTGGGGGTGGTGACTCCGCCCCGAATACGCGTTTTCGTGTCAGTGTATAGGCCTACTTAAGTTTCTAATTAAAGGTGGGGGCTTCTATTAATCCAAATTATAACTTTTCCAAAACAATATTGATATACCGGTATATGAAAACGAAAGTGAAACAAATAAATAAAACAAAACTGGCTCCAACACTTGTCATGACACAACTGAAGCCAGTTTTACACAATCTCTACATTAGGACAAGAGGCAAATTATAACTTTATCTTTTCCAAAACAATATTTGATCCCGACCTACTGTCCCTTATTATCGTAAAGTTGGGTCGTGTACACTGTTTATTTTGCATCGAGGAGCCGATAGCCATGTGTGTCTGACTCTGTTGACTGTGTACGTCGTCTCGGCTAAAAACAAAGGGGAACCCTGTCTTATGTTTCGCCGTACGACCTGTTGCATCAGCGTGCTAAAAAATAGCTGATCTGCAAGCGAGTCACGACGTGTCGCCTCCACAACACGCTGTGAGCTGGTAGATTGGCTATTTTCAGCACGCGTAAAAATGGAGGATGAGACATTCAGAAACTTTTGCCTTCACAGTACAAGCATCAGCTGTCACAAGTTGAAAAGAGATGTGGCATCATTATTTTCCACATGGCCCATATACGAGACAGAATCAAAATGGAAAAGGATTAGGCCTACAGATTCAGTGGCATTTCACATTGCAAAAGGGTGCAGGAAGAGTGGGCACCTAAACATTAAATTGGCTATTTTTTAAGAATGAATTTGGACATATTTTGTAAACGTTTTCACTTGTTTAATCCCAAAGGGGATTTAGCTTTCTTTGTTTAAAAGGATCCCTGGCCAGACAAATATGCCTTGAAACACTATACTTGCCCTCTATAACAAAAAATAAAAACACCTTTTTTTTTCTTTCATAAAATAAAGTTGGGTAGTGTACACTGTTTATCTTTCTAGTTCTAATAGGAACTGCTCCTGTCGCAAGTTGAGGATGTCATGACATGTCCAGCCCCAGGGAATGCATGGCATGCACATGCTAATAAAAAAGTATTTAAATATTGCTTTGATGCTCATTTTATTCTTAGGAAGTATTAAGTTGTTTTTATTAGCATATGCATTCCATAGGGCTGGACTAGCACTGGTCCATAGCCTTACTGCTTAAGGCTATGGACCAGAGCTAGGGCTGGATCACACATGGACATATATCAACCTGCGATGGGAGCAGTCCCTATTGATTGAAAGATTCTCTCTTTATGAAAGAAATAACATATTGATGTTTTTATTTATTTTTTATTCATAGAGGGCAAGTGTAATATTTTAAGGCATATTTGTCTTGTAGCCAGGGATTTGGATTTGGACTATTCCAATAGGAAAATTCACATTTGTTTGCATTTAAAAATAAAATACATTATGAGACAATTTATTTATTTTACTGAAAAATAATCTAAATTGAAACCGAAATCGAGGTTTCAGAGAAAATAATCGAGGTTATTGTTTTTGGCAAAATCGTGCAGCCCTAAGCACAACACGTTTGAACCCATAATCATGTTTAGCTATGAAGATATTTGGCATAAATGGTCAGAGTCACAGGCACGGCGCATTCTCCGCAGCTGTAAGAAAATGATTATTATCAAACTGAAAGAGCGCGTAGTATTTATTAACAGTTTGCAGAATTACAGTACATTTCAAGCACAACTCAATACAAAAACTGTTAACTGAGTGGACGACCCAATAAAAGCATTACACTTGTTTACAACAGGGTCCACATTGTTCAATTCATCAAAACATTTAGAGACGTACAAATATACACTTCTATTTAACAGAACAGGAATTCATCATAAAGGAAGTAAAAAGGGAAATATACAGTGAGGGGTGGTTGGGTGGGGAAGAGTAGAGTTACGGATACATCGTTGAGACCGATGTCGGGCTCTACTCAACACCTTGCTCTGCGAGGAATTGTGAAGAGACTCGAGACACTCATTTTTTAAACTATGGTTATCCTGACAAAACTAATAGGAGAATAATCTTTGATTTGACAAAAGCACTTTGAGTTGCTCTGCTGATGCTACCTTCTCTCTCCCCGTTCTGTCTGTGTGTAAAGAGGTTTCATCTGAATATGAGGAGAGGAGATCCAGTCTGGTCCTGGAGGAACCACAACCTCCACAGATTGAAGAGGAACAACAGGAGAGTAGATCCAGTCTGGTCCAGGAGGAACCACAACCTCCACAGATTAAAGATGAACAGGAAGAGGAGACTGGTGAGTCAACTTTGACATTACTACGTAGGAAGATGTGGTGCAATACTCTCGGGTAAAACAAATTCATATTGTATTAGTATTATTCTAACAAGACTAAAGGGTCATTCAGCAACTGTAACGATACGAATACAGTTTGGTAACTCATGGTCCCCTAAAAGACAGACAGACACACATGTGCCACTACAAAAGTATAGCACAACAAGTTTGAACCCATAATCATGTTTAGCTATAACACTCTTGGCGCCAAGGCCAGATTCGAGCCATATATGTAATGCCAAGGGGTTTCTTAGAAGACATATCTAAAGAATGATAGAATATTCTCAGTTTTGTCTTTGTGAACACACAATATCTTAAAAGAAGCATTAACATGTCTGCTATCATGGAAAAAAATTAACTGTGTTGATAAAATGTACCAGTATGAAGCTGTAAGCAGCTGAATACAGCCTGTTTTCACCCAAAACAGCATTTTGGAAAAAGAGTTATGAGCATTTTAGTGAAACAAAGTACTTTCTACTAGGACTACATATCGATGACATATCTCAAATGAAACCTTATGGTGTCGACTTGAATAATAATTTAAAAAAGAACTTCTCACATTTTCCATTATATAGATATGAAGCTCATTTTATAGCATGGTTTTTCAACTGATGGCTGTATTTAGTGACACCGATCCATCTTCAACGGTCCATAACTCCAAAATGCAACATGATATAAACTCACTGTTTGTGTGGGATTCAGACAGACATTCCAGGGTATGTTTTGATATATATATTATGTTCACATGGTCCGACCAGTACATCCTCTGTGGATCCATGTTTCTCAAAAATATGTTTATAACAAAAACCTAGTTTCAAGAAACATGCATCAAAAAGTTATTTTCTATCATCTTCCATTTTGGAGTTCTAAGCAGTTTTATAACGCTTCGTCCAACCAAATATCTGGAAAAAGTGTGCAGAATAGACAGCAGGCATAACTATGATGTGAACTGTGCCAGTCCCTTTTTATTTCCACCACACATCAGATCAATCAATCAAATTGACTTTTTACATTATAATATATAAATATATACACAGTTGTGCAATCATGTCTAGTAGCAAACAGTTGTATGTAGTGCAAACTGTATGAAAACCTGAGCTTTACAGTATTCAAAAGGGGGGAAAGTAATTCAAGTACATTTGGTAGTTGGGGTACACCCACCTCCTCCCAGGCCCAGGCTGTGCAGTAAAGGGGATCTCGTTCGGCTGTCACCTGACACTAGACCACCCCGGAGTTGCAGACTCAACATCTAAGACAGGAATACACAAAACCATATTTTTTTTATTTTTTTTACTGTAACCTGTGATGACTAAATCCTCTAAACACGATTTTGTTTTGTGCATTATCTTACCTTTTTCCATGGAAACGGCAGCATAAATAGCAGCCTCAATAGCATCCGCAGCAAGAGCAGCAGTAGCGGAAGGCTGTTCAGTGGACATGTCGGCCGACATGTCTGTAAATATAAAACAATTTCAATCCAATTTAGTACTGTCATATAAAAGACATAATCTGGTGTAAAATAAATACATAGAAATGCAGAGACAGTGTAGTGTCTCAGTAAACTATAGGATCATATAATGCAGAGAGACAGTGTAGTGTCTCAGTAAACTATAGGATCATAGAATGCAGAGAGACATTGTAGTGTCTCAGTAAACTATAGGATCATAGAATGCAGAGAAACAGTGTAGTGTCTCAGTAAACTATAGGATCATAGAATGCAGAGAGACAGTGTAGTGTCTCAGTAAACTATAGGATCATAGAATGCAGAGAAACAGTGTAGTGTCTCAGTAAACTATAGGATCATATAATGCAGAGTAGGGTTGGGTGACAATACGAATACATCATCAATCGCGAATATACAAATCCAATCCGATTTCTCGGGACGATTTAGCCCAATTAACCTGTAAAGTGTGAGCAACATGTGAATCAATTTGGCCCAGCAAAGTAGTAACAGCGGCCGGGTGGAAATCACCTCCTCCCGTTATAATGTATGCTCCCATAGTCCCCGCACTCAGCAGCATCAGGCACCGGGGCACGGCACTTACGGCCTGGGAGCTGAGGGAGGCTGTAGCCTACATGTTGTTTAAGCTCCGGAGTCCAGACCCATGCAGTTTAATAATATACAGTCACAACAGAATGCACACTGCTGTCTCGTGTCTCATCACAATCCCAATGCCTCACCCGTGAAGTCGGGGGGGAAAATAAAATAACTGTCTACTAGTGTTAGTGTATAGGCTCGGGGATCATCCGTTAGCTTAGCGCTTAGCTTAGCGTGTAGCCCCTACTGGTGCTGCAACCCACTGATTGAACTTCAACTCCGCCTGTAATCTAAGTTATTTTTATTGACAACGTGAACAAACCCCGACACCAGCGCTGCAAAAATAGACAGATCTACAAGCTCTCAACGCCTAGCGAACGGAGCTGCAAAAACAGGCAGGACGCGGCGCCTTGAGAGCTTGTAGATCTGGCTTTTTTGCGACCTGCAGTGAGCTGTTCTCACTTTACTTTTATGACACGAATACATCGTTAATCGGCGAATATTGGTCAGACGATGGGCGGTTGAAAAAAATCGGCATATCGCCCAACCTTAATGCAGAGAGACAGTGTAGTGTCTCAGTAAACTATAGGATCATAGAATGCAGAGACAGTGTAGTGTCTCAGTAAACTATAGGATCATAGAATGCAGAGAGACAGTGTAGTGTCTCAGTAAACTATAGGATCATAGAATGCAGAGAGACAGTGTAGTGTCTCAGTAAACTATAGGATCATAGAATGCAGAGAGACAGTGTAGCGTCTCAGTAAACTATAGGATCATAGAATGCAGAGACAGTGTAGTGTCTCAGTAAACTATAGGATCATAGAATGCAGAGACAGTGTAGTGTCTCAGTAAACTATAGGATCATAGAATGCAGAGACAGTGTAGTGTCTCAGTAAACTATAGGATCATAGAATGCAGAGAAACAGTGTAGTGTCTCAGTAAACTATAGGATCATAGAATGCAGAGAGACAGTGTAGTGTCTCAGTAAACTATAGGATCATAGAATGCAGACTATGTATGTTTGTATGTACTTTTTAACATGTATATTATGTCTGTTTGAGTCTGGCGTAGAGGATTTCATCCTGTGCTGGAAATCTTTTCAATACATTTCAATGAAATTTCAATAAATGTGCTCCGCGCTCCGTTTGTACTCGCCCAATAAATGTGTCCAAAGACGTGGAGTGAGATATTGACCTCTAGTTATCCATGTAACGCTTGTTTATTCAAATATGTCTCATCTTTTCAAACATCTCTCATATATTTTCACAGGCATGTACACAAACGACCATTTTCTGAGGGCGAGGGGTCCGGAATGACAGCTGGACTTCCAATTATGACAGTCACTCGCAGGGCAGAGTTTTCTGCTGCAGCCTAGGCTCCAGAGTCACAGGCACGACGCGCCTTTTAAATCCATTCTCTGCAGCTGTTTCAGAGAATTTCATAAGGGCGTATTACATTCTAAAAGTCAAGTGTAGGTTACATTAATGATGATAAAAAAAGACTTCGGCCACATCGGTGAAATAATGTCCGATATCGGGCATCGGCGCATAAAATGACGGATACATCGGTGACACCGATGTCAGGCTCTATTCGAAACGCCTTGCTCTGCGAGGCGTTGTGAAGTGAATCGAGACACTCTCCTCCTCCTGTCTGTGTGTAAAGAGGTTTCATCTGAATATGAGGAGAGGAGATCCAGTCTGGTCCAGGAGGAACCACAACCTCCACAACATCAGGAGAGGAGATCCAGTCTGGTCCAGGAGGAACCACAACCTCCACAGATTAAAGAGGAAGAGGAGACTGGTGAGTCAACTTTGACATTACTACGTAGGAATATGTGGTGCAATACTCTCTCAGGTAAAACACAATGATGTTTTTATTAGTATTATTCTAACAAGACTAAAGGGCCATTCAAGCACAGCTTATGTGCCTCCCACACACACACACACACACACACACACACACACACACACACACACACACACACACACACACACACACACACACACACACACACACACACACACACACACACACACACACACACACACACACACACACACACACGTATTTGGCATAAATGCTAAGGTATGAAATCGTCTCCATTTCGATAACTTCCCTGGCTAGAAATAACGTCTGATGTCTGTCTGTGATTCACCCTAAAGCCATTCCTTTTAAGCATTGCAGCCAACGTGTTTGTGTATCTGTGTGTGTGCGCGCGCACGTCTTTACAGATCTTATATTTTGAACCAGTTGATGTATGTGTCCATCATAATATGTCTGTCTGTCTGTCTCTGTCAAACAAGTGCTTGATAAAATATATTTAACATTGTCAAAGCACAATATTACGTGCATGTGTAACCATTTATTGCATGAGACATGGTACGTGCACCACTGGACAAAAGGATTAAGCCTAGAGATGCTCCGATCAGGTTTTTTGGGGCCGATCAGCGATCACCGATCACTGGAAACAGTTTAGGCCGATACCGATATTGCCGATACCGATCACAGCGTCGTGAAATCCATATTTTTTTTCCATTGTGTAGCATATATACTTACTTACTGTATTTTCTACTGTACTCTTCTTACACATCATTGACATTGTAAGTATAAAAATTAGGAGATTTTTTTGCAAGCTGAGGCAACGTGCAATATTTCACTCTAGACTCTCTTAAAGACAACTTGGAGGTTACAGAGTAAACTGTAGAGACTCAAAATGCAGTGGTTCCCATGAGGGAGTTCCAGGGGGTCCCCAGCTAAAAGGATAGTTTGGAACCAAATGGACCCGTAAGGGTTAACATTGATTTTACAATATAAATTGGGGTCTCAGAGATAGAAGTGGCATTAAATGGGGGTTCGTAGTCAAACTGGGGGTCCTTGAAATTAAACTGGTGGAGAAATTTGAGAATCACTGCTACAATCTTCTTATGGGGGTCCCTGGCATATCTTTTCAAATGGGGGTCCGTGGGCTGATCAGTGTCAATTTGGGGGTCCTTGACGTGAAAAGGTTTGGGATAATTGGGAACCACTGTCTTAGAGACAACTTGGAGAGTAAACTGTAGCTTTCTTCTTTCATCAAATACAAAAATATAATAATAATAATAACATACCGTACATGTTCAGTGCACGGACACAGACAACTGAACATTTCACTGTACAGACTAAAATAAAAAGCAGGCTGCTAGTGTTAGCACTTGTATACTGTATAGGCTCGCTGATCGTTAGCTTAGTGCTTAGATTAGCGTGTAGCTACTGATTCAACCCACTGATTGAACTTCATCTCCGTCTTTAATCTAAGTAATTTTTTTATTGACAACGTGAACGAACCCCGACACCAGCGCTGCAAAAATAGACAGATCTACAAGCTCTCAACGCGTAGCGTCGGTGCGGGGGGAGGCATACTATCATCCGACAGAGCATTGCTGCTCCGAGGTGCGCTGCGGGTCGGGAGAGGGTTGCGGTTAGGTTTAGGTGTCTGCCCCGGGGGAGGTTAGGGTTAGGGTGAGGGAGGAGGTAGGTTGTCGTTCGGACCAATGCTCCGTCGGATGAAAGTACTGCACTCCGGTGCGGGGAGGCAAGACTTCTCCGGTGAGGAGGAGACTTGGGGGGCAGGCTACATGTTGCTGTGGCTAAAAACACTGTCACCAGCCAGTGGTTGTGATGTTAGCTTCAAGCTAACAAGCCAAGCTAATAGCTTAGCTTGCATCTGCTTGTCCGTTCCAACTTCACTTCATCTCCACCTGTAACTTATTTCTTATTTTTTCCCTGGCTGCGGAGCTGCGCTGCAAACGGACGGATCTACAAGCTCTCAACAGCGACCGGAGCTGCAAAAACAGGCGCCCCCTTAAAGGAGACTTGCCACTGTCCCACTGTCTGTTTTGATCGGGCATTTTGATCGGCAATTTTGATTTATTTTGAGAATCCGATCCGATCCGATACAGGCATGATCGGCCGATCATGACCGGTGGCCGATCTATCGGCGCATCTCTAATTAAGTCATCTGTCCAGGAAGGTTCAACTAAAGGGTGTTATTTTAACACATGGAGTGCTCTATTCTCATCCATGCTAAACCCCTTATCCCTAATTAACTACTTTGTGTTTGTTTTACTATTTTGAAAAACATTTTGGAATAGTCAAAATAGTAGTAGTCGATTATCGATATGGATCGATAAGCGATTTTAACATTAACGATGCGACTACATCGATGCACGTATGTCTGGATCGGTCCATATAGCGTCTGTATCGATTTGTATTGGTTCGATCTTAAAGTTATATATCGATTCAACTACAGTAACTGCGGGAAAAACACAGATGTACAATCCCACAACACCGTGCATTGCGACGGGTAGACAACTTGTATATCTGCTACTTCCTGCGCAGGAAAGCGGCGCGTGCTTATGACGCTAGCACGCAACTATGTGACAGAACACAGAAGCGACACCGCATGAGCAACTGCAATAGAATACAGCCGTACACAACATGAAAGAAAACAACTGCAATAGAATACAGCCGTACACAACATGAAAGAAAACAACTGCAATAGAATACAGCCGTACACAACATGAAAGAAAACAACTGCAATAGAATACAGCCGTACACAACATGAAAGAAAACAACTGCAATAGAATACAGCCGTACACAACATGAAAGAAAACGGCACAAAGGAGTATCAGCATGGAGGCAGGAGAGACTATTTATAGCGGTGGGTCCCGTCTTAAATCCTTTGTTTGGAAAAGTTTGGGATTTCATAAGAGGAGATGAAATTAACTAGACAAATGCGCCTGCATAGTGTGGTTGAGAATGATGGCTTTCGTTTCATGATGCATACATTGGAGCCGAGGTACCACATACCAAGTAGAGGCCATTTCACAGATACACGTCTGCCAGCGTTGTACATACAAGTCAAGAAATAAGTTGAACAAGCATGTGCAAATGCAGAGCGAGTGCCTATAACAACAGATGCTTGGACCTCACGTGCAACAAATCAAAGGAGGGGATGCTGTGAGCAAGAACACTCTTGAAGACAGTGACCTTGTAGATGCTGAAGCCATAGTGAAGTTGATGGCAGATGTTAAACTTTTGACCACTGTTATGTGTGAGGATGATCTCAATGATTGCCCCCCTCCAAGTTAAACTTGCAAAGCACTTTGTGGCATCTGCTGCGGACACAGAAGTCATTGCGGCCATGAAGAAGGTGTTCATGGATGACTTTCAGAAACGGTACACACAAAACGGCATCCAGGATCTAATCTACACTGCAGCAGCTCTGGACCCTCGCTTCAAGCTGTTGCCATTCCTGAGTGACCATGAGGCTGAGAGGATCTTCCTGAAACTGACAAATGCAGCCCAGGAAAAGGTAACATAGCACCCCCCCCCCCCCCCCCCCCTATCAAAGACACTCATTCAATCAACACTATGACAATATCAATGATTAGTTACAGTGCATTCTAATAGAGCTGCCTTGAATGTGTTGCTGACAGTCATTCACACAACATGAATTGATATTAGTTACAGCAGTGCATTGAACAGAGCTTATATTGATGCTAGTCATTGTCATTCAGTCAACACAATATTAATTATTATTAGTTTTACAGTGCATTTCAACAGAGCTTTGCTGCTAGATTAGTCATTAGCTTTTTGTTTTGAAATGAGTTTGAAATGAATAAGTGGGAAACATTTCTCTGATTGTTGATCTAATCTCATATGTGACTTTATACATAATTGTGTCATTAGGAAGCAGAGGATGTAAACGGGCCAGAAGAACATCCAGCTCAGAGTGATCCAATGCAGAGATAGATCCAGCGCCTCAGGGAGACCCCGCTCCTGCAGATCCAGACATGGGCATCGTTAGTCCCCAGATCCAGGATGAGCCAAAAGGTGTGTTTTTATTCACTGTGAGCAGATTGAGATATTGCATAATAGTAGGGTGAAAGAAAAGCACTCGAGTGGTGGAATACAAAACAATGAATACACAGTGACGGTACGTATTATTTATTTTCTATTTCAGATGATGACCGTCCTCCCAAAAAGAAGAAACGTGGGGCTCTGAATCAGCTGTTCGGAGAAATCTTCCAAGTTAGAACAACAGCAAGATCTTCAAGGGAGAAAGCTATCGAGGAAGTCACAAGGTAATTAAATTAACCTTAATCGTATTACTTTATCTTATTTAGTAGGATTACTTTATCTTATTTTGTTTTTATGTAATGTCAATCGAATATTAGCTCTATTATTATCCTGTGTATATATTATTGATGGTCAGTAATATTGCCTTGCTTATGGCTTGAACCTGCAGGAGTGAATGACAAACCCTCATGATTCTTAAAGGTACAGACAGCGGGATCCTTTGCCCTTGGATGAAGACCCAGAAAGTCCGGCAGGGCATGCCCGGCAGGTGGAACTACCACTGATGTCTCTTGCAAAGAAATACCTCTGTATACCAGAAATACCTCTGTATACCAGCCACCAGTAGTAGAAATACCTCTGTATACCAGCCACCAGTAGTAGAAATACCTCTGTATACCAGAAATACCTCTGTATACCAGCCACTAGTAGTAGAAATACCTCTGTATACCAGCCACCAGTAGTAGAAATACCTCTGTATACCAGCCACCAGTAGTAGAAATACCTCTGTATAACAGCCACCAGTGTGGCATTAGAAAGAGTTTTCAGCACTGCAGGAGACATCGTTTCTGCTCAACGCAGTGTACTCGCACACGATCACATCGATCAATTGATTTTCCTAACGAAGAATCTTGACAAGCAAATGTCTTAAAGAAGCCTACACAGTCTCACGCGCGCGCGCACACACACACACACACACACACACACACACACACACACACACACACACACACACACACACACACACACACACACACACACACACACACACACACACACACACACACACACACAGACGTGACATGTTACAGCACAGTGTTCATAGTAAGAGGAGCTAATGCCAGACAGTGCACTCAGATTAGATTGTGTCATGTAATCAAAGCCACTTTAAAAATGCTATTTGTATGGTAGTTAGTTATTTATTTGTCAGCCCCATACAAACAAAGAATGTGGTATTTTGACTTTATTATATACTATTTGCACTAAAATGTTGCACTTACTGTACATTACTGTATATTATGGCATTGGAGTTAGAAGGTGGATTTCTTTGAAATTGTGTTATTTTATTGACTTAATATAACAGCTGGTGCTTTGCAAAGTACAGGGATTTATTGCACTGTAGACTAGACTGTACTGATTTGAAGCCTGAATATGGCTAATTTAAAATGTTCATGTTTTTAATAATTCTCCATAACAGAAGGAGATTTGCAAAGTACATGGATTGATTGCACTGTAGACTAGACTGTACTGAAGCCAGAAGATGGCTATATTTGTGATCTTTTTCATATTTCATCTGATTAAGCAACTGCCTAACGGCCAAGCGGAATTGTAATGTAAATGTAGACTACTAGACTAGACTGTACTGAAGCCAGTACAAACACAAACATATTTCTTTTCATGTTTCTAGTACCTGCCAAAGTGAAGGTCTTAGACATGGGTGTGTACTGTGTGGGACATACTTCCATTCCATGTCAGTATGTTTTGTAGTACAGTAATTAAGTATTTCTTGTATACATGTCGGTAAGTTGTCTATTTTCAGTATGGAATAAACACGATGAATGATGTAATACTAAATTAATCTTGATACATTTGTCATCCATATTTTGTTGTTCCCAATCTTAAGTCTTATAACATATCTATTTGATGGTCAGCAATGCTACTTTACAGATGGCTTCAAATAAGATTCTGTGTCTAAATGCATCGTCTCTGAATCGCATCGTAGCCCATGCGTATCGATACGTATCGAATCGTCTTGTAAGGGACAGATGCACACCCCTATACAATAGAGATGCACACCCCTATACAATAGAGATGCACACCCCTATACAATAGAGATGCACACCCCTATACAATAGAGATGCACACCCCTATACAATAGAGATGCACACCCCTATACAATAGAGATGCACACCCCTATACAATAGAGATGCACACCCCTATACAATAGCCAATCTACAAGCTCACAACGTGTCGATGTAGATTGGCTATTTTAACTATTAAAAGAAATTTTTTCAGGTAGTTAAAAAAGGCAAAGTAGTTTAGGGATAAGGGGTTTAGCATGGATATATGTATGTGTGTATGTATGTATGTATGTCTATATATATATATGAGACAAAGGGACTCCTGCACAGTATCCAAAAAAACCTGTAGGAGGTGCAAACGGCGAAACACGTCGTGCTAATAAATAAGTTTGATGCAGTAAGTTGTCCGTCTCTGTTCCCTGGAGTGGGCAGTCCCTTCCTTGGAAGGTTTTTCTCTTTTTGATATATATATATATATCAGTCTCTCTCTCACACACACACACACACACACTTACTGAATTGTTTCTACTGGTGACTTTCCACAGAGCACCACAGGGAAAGGTCTCCCGTATCTATAGAGATGGCCTCCAAAAGACATTCAACGGTGTCAGAGGAACAGCCAGAGGTGGACCAGAGACGTGTACAGTTTGATGCGAAGATGCAACCTGTAGTTAAGTTGTACCGTATAGGTATGTGCTGTTTTGTTTACTTACTTACATAACTTATTCTTATCCGTAGTCGGGTTGCGGGGGCACCAGAGTGTTCCAGACTTCCCTCTCCAGAGCAACATTAGTGACTTCCTCCTGGGGGATACCGAGACGTTCCAAGGGTCTGGTCTTGGTCTGCCCCGGGGTCTCCTCCCAGTGGGACGTGCCTCGAGGACCTCCCTAGGGAGACGCCCGAGAGGCATCCTAACTAGATGCCCGAACCACCTAAGCTGGCTCCTTTCCAGGCAAATAAGCAGCGACTCTACTCGAGTCTCTCTCGTGTGACTGAACTTCTCACCCTATCTCTAAGGGAGATGCCAGCCACCCGTTGAAGAAAACTAATTTTGGCCGCTTGTATTCATGACCTTATTCTTTCGGTCATGACTCACACTTCATGACCATAGGTGAGAGTAGGAGCGAAGATTGCTCGGTAGACAGAAAGCTTTGCCTTCTGGCTCAACTCTCTTTTCGTCACAACAGTGCGGTACAGTGACTGCAATTCCGCCCCTGCCGCTCCGTTTCTCTGGCTGATCTCCTTCTCCGTCCTCCCCTCACTCGTGAACAAGACCCCGAGATAAATGAACACCTTAACCAAACACAAACAAAGTTGATTCAGATAGGCCCAGGCCGTAGCGTAACGGTCTGGGCACCGGACTGGTGATCCAGTCGCGGTGTGCCGCGGGTTCGACTCCCGGACCCGACACGGCCTTTACCGCATGTCATCCCCCCATCTCTCTCCCGTTTCCTGTCAGCCTACTTTCTATCCCTTAAAAAAAAAATCAATAAAAGGCGTAAGCCGCAAAAAAAATATCTTAAAGGTATATTCAGTGATTGCATTTGATTCAGATATCACCCCAAAAAAAATTAATTGTGTTAATACACCTTACTATAGAGTGCGCTGACCATATAAGGAGTACCCCTCTATCCCCAGTGAGCCCCTGGGGGTCAAAAACCCTAGTTTCGGTTTGGGCTGTGGGACCCAAATCTCTGTCCAATCAGGATAGAGCTGGGCCTTCCTCCAATCAGGATCGAGCAGTGTACGAGCCTAGGCTCGTAACCCAGAGCAGAGCGTGTGCACAGTCAGTGTTTGTTTACAACATGGCGGAGAAGTCAGACCAACACGGGAAAATTCCTATTCCTAATTTACCAACTACAGAAAAACAAGCTAAAAGATTAAAGATTGTGCAAGACAAGAAAACAGCTGCTGAAGAGAAAAAAGCCGTTTCTAAGGAGAAAGTAGTAGTTCAGAAAAAGTCTCTGAATAAGACGAGAGTTTACATTGGACCTGCTTTCGAACGGTGGAAAAAACTCAAAGAAGAAAAGACTTTGAGAAGCGACGCAGAAGTAGCTGTACTACTACTTGACCAGTAAGTAATATCTTACTCTATTGTGTATTCTATATTGTTGTTATGCATTTACGTTAGCTGCTCTGGTCCATAGCCCTAATGCCGTTTGCTGGCTTTGGGCGGTTCTCTTCCTGGCTCGCATGAAACGAAGCCTCTTGTTACGAAAATAAAAAATAACGTTCCACCTAGGCTACTCGCCAACACAAAGGCGGATTTTGTATTTAGAAATGTTGGTAACAGAGGAGAGACTTGTCTTCATTTCATACGAGCCATGAAGAGAACGGTCCATATACAGCCAGCTAAAGGGCATTAGGGCTCTGGACCAGAGCTACCTTTACGTTATTTAGTCTCTTTGTTTTTTACCGAGCGTGGTTTGGTTATAGCCATGCGGTTTTGTAAATGGCGTTAGTTCAATGAAGCACAAAATGTAACCTAGTATTGATCTGTACAGCTTCACAAGATGATGCCTGAGAAAATGGCCTAATGTGTGTGTTTTCTTTTCCTTTTTCTGTAGTTATGAAAGAGACTTGCGACAATCGACGCCGTGTAAATCAAGGAAAAGACCCCCTCCCCCATCTTCAGTGTCGAGCCTTTCAAGGAGCGAGAGAGAGTATGTAGCATATTGTACTTATTTTATGTATAGCTAACGTTGCTGCTGTTGTAACAAATCAATTTCCCCTCAGGGATTAATAAAGTATTTTCCATTCCATTCTTGTATTATCCAGCATAATGTAATTTTTTTTTATATATATAAACTAACAGGGATGATGATGAACCACATCTAGAGGAAGAAATCCCGAAATCACCAGAAGCTGCCCCTGGTGTTTTTGAATCATCGTTAGGCCTATGTCTTGTATACTTATTGGTTCATATATTTAGTTTACTGTGGCCTAAAAAAAATCTATATAACCATTGCATTCCAACCTAGGCTGAATCAACCAATTGACCAATAGTGTCTTGTTGCTGTAGAGCTCAAGCAATGTACCTTCGGCCATTTAGTTGTAACGTGCCTGAAACAAATATACAATCAACAGTAGCGTGAAGATCTAAAATAAATCCTCTGTTTTATTTATTTTTTCAAGGGAGGAGGAATATTTCCAGGATGTTCAAGTGGAACTTGAAATTCCATTTCAGGAATCAGCTACTGAGCATCAGCTTGAATTAAGGTTTGTACTATATTACAATATAATATAGTTATCTGTTTACACAAGCAAAAATCTTTGAAAATTGTGATCGTTACTGAAGTTTAATAATTTGATTCTGCATTTTCTTTCTGTAGGGAGCAGGGTAACTTGCCTGATGTCCAGGAGGTACCATTCCAGGAACCTATTCTTCAAATAAGGTTTGTGCTACAATATAATATTTTGATTCTCATATAGTAGTTATGTGGTTAAACAAAGTGATGAAAAATTACATAGCAGTTGTACTCATGACTTCAATGTATTTATTTACCCCAGTATGTCCTCTCTGGATTTGAATGATCCAATTGATGCAGAGGAGTTCAACAGCCTTCATAATGCTACGTGAGTTGACATCTTTTGTTGTTTTTAAACACTTTAAAAAAAAAGGTTCTGTGTACTATTACATGTAGTAAGAACTCTACACATTGTTTTCTGCAGAATCGATTGGGAAGATGACGAGACCTGGCACAGTGGTTTGGAAAGTTTGCCATTTTCATCGTCTGAAGAAAATCTCACTAGAGAATTCGACAGCAATGAATTTGACAGTGATGATGACTATCGTCCCCGCTTATGTGTTCGGTAGGTTAATGTAACATATGATCATTTCAATGACATATCAATTTCTTGTGATTATTTCTGAATCTGATCCTACTTATTCCTGCAGTACTGGTGGTGCCCTGAAAGTGACCATTGATCATCTTCCCGTCTTGAGTCTTGATGAGTCTGTACATGATGGGGGAGATGACATTGAAGAAAGCAATCCATTGCTAGATGAAGATCACGAGTTAGATGGCGGGCCCACCATTCTCCAAGACCCTGCCTGTATAGCTTACCACATGTCTCTACATCAACTAGTGGAACGGCTAGAATTACCAGAGACTGAATGTAAAAAGTGTGGAACCCCAAAACCTTTTGATGTTCGGATTACTTCTCGTGGTACAGCAGCCATAATTGAATGGGTGAGTTCATTTATTTATTTTTTACTGTGTAATTTGCTGTGGTACTGAATGCAGCTATTGTACATTCCTGCATCTAATTTTCCTGTGTTTTACAGATTTGTACACAGGGTCACACAGTGTGGAAGTGGTCATCCCAGCCATATGTGAATAATGGAATGCTGTATGGAGACTTCCTTCTGTCCTGCAATCTCCTATTCTCAGGAAACAATTACGCCAAGCTCAGACTCCTATTCAAATTCATGAATATGGGCATGGTAAACAGGACCACATTCCACAAAATCCAAGACCTCTACTGTGTGGACACGATCACAGCGTTCTGGAACAGAAAGAGGAGTGAGATCATCACGCAACTAAAAACCAAAGCCAATGTTGTGGCCCTGGGTGAGTGTCTGTATATAGCACAATACTTGAGAATGAGAATAGGCTGATGTTCTCATGATCACTCATTTCTATGAGAGGTCTAAAGCGGTATTCATATTCTGGATTTTCGGGGGTGAGGTGACCACCAAACTACAACATGACGTCACTGAGCCGCGGTGAAGAGCAAACCACCGCTCTCCCCAGCCCTTCTCTCTGTTTTTACTCACCGCCGCTCCATGTTGTTACAGCTCCGGTGGTCAGCTCACCACCAAAAATCCAGACTAGGAATAGGCATTTACACGGATTTGAATAGTCCAGATATATTTGGAACGTAATGACATGTGATATATTTTGATATTCTGAATGATCAGGACTATGAGAAGGCTAACTTGTGTCATTATTTAATTTGTTTATACTAGGTGATGGTCGGATGGACAGTCCAGGTCGCTGTGCACAGTATTGCACATACACCACCATGGACAATGACACAAAAGAAATCATACATGTGGTCAACATGGATAAGAGACAAACTGGGAGAAACTCTGTGATCATGGAGAGGGAGGCATTCATCCAATCATTTGACCAGCTCCATGCAGAATTGAACCTGTCAGAGATCTGTACCGATGCACATATCCAAATTGCCTCTCTTTTTAGTAAGTCGATCTAATTTCATTGCTATTGTATTTGGAGCATTGCGTCCAAAATATGTTCTGTCATTACAGTGCTTTATGCAGTACTAACAGAACATGGGATTCCATGTTTTAATTATGCAATAAATGTTTTTCAGACAAGGGGAAGTACAAGGACACTGGAGTAATTCACTCCTTTGACATCTGGCATGGAGCAAAAAACCTGGGCAAAAAGATACACGCTGTAAGTGCACTGAAAAGTGTGAAGTACATTTGATTGCAGTGTGCTTGGGTACATGTAATGGTCAAGAAATAATATACATTCAATCTAATTTATTTTCTCCCTATAGCTACATCCATAGTAACTTTTTGCCTGTTGATTGAAATAAAATGTTTGTTTTTATATATTTTGATTAGGCTGCTCAACAAAAAGAATGCTCAGCCCTCAATGACTGGAATGCTCACATCTGCACTCACTTCTGGTATTGCTGCGAAAAGGCCAATGACTATGACACATTTTTTGTAAGTATTAACAACACTATCATGTATTGTTGTCTTGATTGAATTGTCTACACCACACAAGTGAGACTTTTCAGAGTAAACACAACACAACTTGTTTTGCTGTGTTGAACACCTCTCTGATAAAAATTGACAATTTTTTGTTATCACTAAGTTTGTTCAATCAGATAATCTTATCTGTATATCACCAGCATGTAAACACCATTCCTATCATAACCACTTGAACTATAGTATCCAGACTTTGGGGAGAACATTAGCACAAAATAAGAACATATACATCACCTACAAACATTACAGTACGTATCAGCAAATTTGCTGGTGTACAAAAAATATCAAGCTCAGGTCTGAACAATACTGAATTAATTGTTGTTTTTTCAGAATAAATGGTCTGGGGTCCTACACCACGTCACAAACAAACACAGATGGCTTTTTAATGACGGTGGATGTGACCACAACATGCCATTGCCAGCAGAAGAGCGAGACAAGCCGTGGATCGTGCAAGACTCTACAGCACATCAGAGACTTCGAGAAATTGTTTTCAACGCACGCTGGCTCAAGTCTGTTCACCACTACCTGACATTCAGGTTAGTAAAGCAGTTCTGTTTTTAGGAGAGTCAGGTCTGATGTGTAGCACAGCAAAATACTGGCCAAGAAATGGTTTTGTGGTGAATGAAAAAAACAGACAATAAGTGCTAAATACAAATGCTCTCTATTCTGTTTGTGTCTGTTTAGATCAACTGCCGAACTGGAATCGTTCCATAACCACATGCTAATGTACGCTTCCAAGCGGTTTTCATTCTCACCCCCTGCGTACGGAGCACGGATTCTGCTCGCTGCATTGGACTACAACCATCATGTCCATCGATTACCGAAACTGAAGGCAGATGGATCAGTAAGGTATGTTCTACATGAACACATCGTAAGCTTTTAGTATTCATTATATGCATGAATGAATGAATTATTATTGTTTCGTTTTACAATTGCTGTTATTTTTACTCACAGTCTCAGCAAAGCATGGAGCAAGAAGTCTAAAGGCTATCACTTGGTGGCAAAGAAAGTGGACAAGGATTATAGCTACATCCCAGACCTTCAAAACGCTGTTCTGCAGAAAAGGTTGAGCAGTGGGGGGATGCCTTCAAAAAGCCACAAGAGGCCAGACGATGCCAGGCGCCTAGGAGTTCTGTCTGGAGTCCCAGCCCCTTCCATAGAATACTTGTTGCAGCAAAGAGCGAGCAGAGAGACACGTGAGTGATACAGGCATAAAGTGCCAAGCACTATATAAATGCACCATCACATATGATCTGAAACGTCACATTAAAATGACCCCCATAAGTGACATTTGTGACTTTTGAAAATAATAAATAAATCTATCTCAAATGAATGTAGTACATAAGACCACTCAATCAAATGAGTTGTACTACAGAACTGTCAACCGTCTGAAACGTACTATTTGCCTCGGGATACGTTAGAAATAAGATTAGATTTTTGTGGATACTGATATTTTATTTATTATTTATTATCATAAAAATAACTGCCTGACCAGTAGTCTACTATAAATAATGACAGTTCTTATTTGTGTTCTCAAAGGTCCATCCTTGCCAGAGAAAGACACGTGACTTCAACGTCGTCTGCTCTCAGATGTCGCCAACTGAACCCCGCACACAGTGACCATCAGGTCTGATCACGGATGTCGCCATGCGTAGAGTCAATCTGCTTGAACAATCCAGGCTTCTGCCAGTGAAAGACTCCTTTAGTACTTTACCCCCGAGGACAATTCTAGTTTTTTGAAAATCATATATTTCTGTCAGTGGTGCTCAACCTTTCCATAACAATGACCCCCAGAATTATCTGTATTTGGCCTTTGACCCCCCCATCTGAAAGTATGTTGTTCCAGGCATCCCCCAGAATCAAAGATTTGAGTTAAAAACAAGATTATATATTCAAAGATGTGTGCCACATTTTCAAGATAAAAAAGGCTGATCTAAAAGCGTGCCGCACTGAGCTTGTAGATCTGCTATTTTACAATATCTAATGTATAACATAATGCTTACAACAACAAAAGGGGTTCCTGTACATAAGAATAATTACAAAATGATGTCATTTTTATTGTGTGTATACCGATATGTTTTTCTGTTTTTGAGTGAAATAAACATTTTAAATCTTGCAAATGTATTATTGTTGCATAAAAAGAACGATACTGACAATTATGTTATAGTACATTCAAAGTGTTATTTCACATTGCAAAATGTAACATTTTACAAAATATTGACACCAGAGTTGAAAAAACGAAATTGTAAACTAGTAGGTCAGTGCAGAATAATTAAAATTATTTGCACACTAGAGATCCAATACGAAAATTGATGTATTTGACCAACTACTGCTTGGACTTCTCAGTTGTAGGGTTGTAAAACTAGTATGTGTTGTAATGACACGCGTTGTGAGCTTGTATATTGTGAAAATTGTCACTTTGATTCAATACTTTACTGGCAGAAATGTAAACGGTAGGATACACAATACAGTCAAACACTTAGTCCCAAAGGATGTCACAGAATAAAATACTTGGGATCTTGTGTCCTTGTGCCACTATAGTAGCTTTATAGTTTTTTAGGATATTTACTTTGGAAAAAGGTAGTCTTACATAAAGCACAATAGTGTATATTGAAAAGACAGCCTGAACATAATTCTACATTCCGTCAAAATGTCTGGGACGGGGCTCTGGGACATTCTACATTTTGCCAAATGTCTGGGACGGGGCTCTGGGAGATAGGTGGGTTATGAGTCTAAAGATCATTACAATATGAAGTATGGATTAGGTTGTTCTGTAGTCTATGACAGACAAAATCATTTGGTCATATTCAAACTTCGTTGATATGCTATATGAAATGCTGACGCAAGAAAATGAAAAAAAGAGCAACCTGCATTAGCTCTAGTCTGTTGCTCTCCCCAGGTTGGCGGAGGGTGTGTACAGCCCAGGATCACATTACATAATTGACACAGGGGTGGGTGAAAAAAGAGTTACGAAATCGTGGGATAAAAAATATATATAAAAATGAAAACATGACAGGTTGCAGGGCCCTGGCATAGACAAGAACAACAACCAATAAAGACACGTTGCTTGATTGAAACATTTATTCTCAAAAAGAACATTGAGGTTCTCCCTCATTTGCAATGCTGCCGAGATTACACACACACACACACACACACACACACACACACAAATACAAGACATTATGTAGTAATACAAAATAAAAAAAATCCACATGCATGTAAGGCAGAAGCAACGTAAAGTGAATAGTTTAAAAAAGTTATTGGGTATATCGTTTATACCAGCAGCATAGTTCTTTAGTAGTGCAAACAGCAATTCACAGTTTATCCGTGAATAGTTTAAAAAAGTTATTGGGTATGTCATTTATACCAGCAGCATAGTTCTTTAGTAGTGCAAACAGCAATTCACAGTTTATCCTATGTGCAAAATATTGGATTGTTTCACATGGAGGGGGGTGGCTTTGTTCGTTGTGACCTACACCCTACCGGGGCGAAAGCCGGTGTACTGGCCGTTGGAATCTGGATATGTATCTCGAATAACCCAAACACAACACGATGGCACGACAACTCTATTTCCAGATCCCAGCACACCATACTGCCACATAACAAACTGCCTATAGGCCGCATGACGGAACTGTCTGTTTCTGTCATTGTGGTTTTGGGGTCTCCCCTGATTACGGACATCATTCCAAATACCAACGGCCAGATGCAAAACTCCTCCCTGGACAATGAACACATTCATATGAGGTAGCCTGGATGTGCACCATTGCGGCTGCTGACGACAGCAAAGGTTCTCTACATCTGTGCCCATCTCCCGACAATGTCCACAAACACACCAATGTGGAATCACTGCGGGAGGTGGTGGTCCTCCTGAGGTCTGGTTGTTCGGGTGACGCAATGCCCAATATATTAGGCCAAAGTCAGTGCCTTGGGCCCTCAGCAGCGTCGCCAACATCTCATCTCGAGATAAATTCCCCATTGCTTCCTGAAATTACAATTATAAAGTATTAGTATGTTATGATATGATATTTGATCAATACAAATAAAAGCATTAGGGCATTATTCACACGTGATAAACAACATACAAATTAAAAGGAGAGTAAAGGCCTATTCATAATCCAGTTTTCAGGGAAGAGGTGAACACCGTTTGCTTATGAAAACAGAGAGTTGTGTTGTGTGAGCGGTGACCACCACTCACTCAGTGACGTCATATTATAGCTATAGGTGGTCACCTCTTTACCGAAAAATGGAATAGGAATAGGCCTTTAGCCTCCATCTAGTTTCAAAACAGCAAAAAAGAATAGCAGCAAGAATAGAAAATAAAACGATTACAAAGAATCAGCAATAGTAGAAAGAAAGATAATAATAATAATACATACTCTATCACATTCCACCCTGGCTGCGTGCATGTCCATAATACGCTGGAAAGCTTCTTCCCCTTGGACTGGGAATTGATGACCTGTCCTCCCCCTCCCCCCTCGTCCACGGGGTCTGGCACCCCTGGATGCAGCTCTCGAACCTCTCCCTCTCCCCCTCCCCCTCCCTCTCCCTCTCCCCCTCTCCGATGGGGTGTCCCATTCTCGATCATCTGCATCATGCGATCTGTGATAAAAAAATAAATATATATATATATTGCATTTGATTTACAGATAGAGAGCTTTGGCAATGTAAACGTATGTTTTCTCATGCCAATAAAGCCCTTTGAAAATAGAGTGAAAAGAATGCTACATTCCTCTCACACCTCACAGAGCTTCACACACTACCCCCTGCCTGCATGGGAACCTCTGAGGTCTCCTAATCCCCCCATGATGATTGACAGAGATGTGCATGACCCTTTGACATAGAATATTGCAAATATGGACTATTGTGAAAAATGGATACCACAATGGTTCATTCATTTATTTACCCGATTCAAGGAATATATATTATCATATATATATATATATATATATATATATATAGCAAGTTAGCAACGGGGGTCATCGCCATGTTGGCTTGGTGGTGATCAGAGATCAGAGATAGATAGCCCCAGATAGGTACAAGGTTTGTAACTCAAGAGTGTACAAATGGAACCAAATGGACCCTACGTACGGGGCTACGAATGTATTTGGTTCCATTTCTTCACTCTCAGAATTATGGGGGTCCTTGGAAAATAAAACATTTGAGAATAGTCAAGCCTACTACCAGTTTGTCCTAACGGGTCGTAGAAATTATTTAGAATGCCATGCAGTAATTGGCCATTATGATCACAATAACATTTAGATACAAGTCAAAGATTTGACACGGACAAGAACAGGTTTTTGCACTTGTCCGTGTACAGACATAATGATGACCCATAGATCGCGCGGTGAAAAAGTTGTTGCAGTAAAACAGAAACGAAGTAACTGTTGCCTAAAACAGAAATGTGCATGGATAGGGGCTGCCAATCGAACCTTTTCTGCTTATATTTTTACTTTCAACCACGTCAACCATTTCAGAAGCTAATAAACCTCTGACCGACACAAAACAAAGTCTCTGACCGAGGCGGCCAATGGATAGATGTTATACGGGTAGACTAGTAATACTAAATAGCGATTATATTTCTAACAGCATATGCCAATGAATACTATAGTGTAGCGTCAAAACCAAAACATAGAAGGTGATTTTTATAACAGCATATACCGGTGCTACTAACGTCTTGAGCAGTAGTAAAACTATAGCTATTCGTACACATAAATCACGTAAGTATAAAGCGAACGGGTGTAATGTAGCGCCAGTCTAAATTTTCTCAAAAAGATTATATTTTGTACTTACTGATTTGAAGATGACGAACTCGACTGATCCATGATGATTGTTTTTTTTGCTTTCTCCTGGTGTAAAAATAAGTTTTGTATTGAAAGTTGTTGACAGTTGTGGTCTGCGCTCTGTCTGACTCTGTGCGCGTTCACGAAACAATGACGAATGCGAGGGGAGGGGCTTCCGGAGAAAGAGGTGACTCTCTTGGCGCCCCTAGTGGACCGGGGTTCTCAAAAGACTTCAGATCACTGACTATACCTTTAAAAAAAAAAAAGTTGATTCAGACAATATAGAGCATCACCAAAACTCGTACCGTTTAATTATTTTAATAAAAATGTTTACTTCCCGTTGATTTTACTATTTGGTGATCCGGATCCACGGATTGAGTCTGAGTTTTCTTCCTAATAAAAATGGCATTATTATTCCACTTTGGGCGCGATCACCATGCAATCTTCAGTTGGATGTATTGAAACATATTTTCTTTAACGGATGCCCATCGAACGTCTCATTACCAACGATCTGGTGTGCGACCATACCTGTAGGTTAGCAAGAGCACCATCTAGTGTAAAAACAAAAGATATTTCACTTTCAAAATAATTGTGTTCTTTTGTAATAACCTTCTGTTGAACACTTGCTACGTATTTGTAAATATATATAATATATATATAAATACAAACAAAAGATGCAAGACAAGTACAAATTATTAGTGGCTCAAAAATGTAATTCCAAGCCCTGAAAACTGTTTTTGATTTAGAAATGGAAAAGAGGACTTTCCTCTAACAGTACCAAAGCTATAAAACGGGAAACACTGCGTGGGGAAAATGCAAAGTTCAAACATTAAATGTTTTTCTCTCTTTGTGTCTTTTTTTTCTAGCCGTCCCGCACCTCCCTGTGTGTAAAGAGGAGGTTTTTACTGAACAACAGGAGAGGAGCTCCAGTCTGGTCCAGGAGGAACCACAACCACCACAGATTAAAGAGGAACAAGAGGAGCTACTTCAAAGACCAATGGAGGCTGATGGGTCAACATTTACATTACTATCAGTGAAAAGTGAAGATGTTCATGATAATGAAAACAGAGAGACAGAGCCTGTAGCCGGAACCTCAACTCAACAACACATGAAAACACAAGCTGATGTAGAGGACTGTGGAACATCACAACCAACTAGTGACGACCAGCTCCTCTCTTCACACTGTTCTGAATCTGACACTGAAGACAGTGATGAGTGGCAGGAGCCCAGTGAAGGTCAGTCAACTTTAAACACACTGAAATCACACAAGACAAATGTGGAAGGACAAAGATTGCCTTTGAGCAGCAAGCTGTCCAAGAACCTGAAATCATCAAAACAAACTCACTCCATGAGGAGCCACACAGGGAAGAAACGCTTTAGTTGTACAGAGTGTGGCAAATGTTTTAATCTTAAGGAAAATATGAAGAAGCACACAAGGATTCATACAGGGGAAAAGCCCTTCACTTGTACAGTTTGTTGTAAAGGCTTCGCTCAGAGTGGTGGTCTAAAAACACACATGAGGACTCATACAGGGGAAAAGCCCTTCACTTGTACAGTTTGTTGTAAAGGCTTCGCTCACAGTGGTGGTCTAAAAACACACATTAGGACTCATACAGGGGAAAAGCCCTGTACTTGTAACGTCTGTGGTAAAGGCTTTGCTCAGAGTGTTACTCTAAAATCACACATGAGGACTCATACAGGGGAAAAGCCCTTTACTTGTAACGTGTGTGGTAAAGGCTGTACACGTAGTAGTACACTAAAAATACACATGAGGATCCATACAGGGGAAAAGCCCTTCACTTGTACAGTTTGTGGTAAAGGCTGTACACAGAGTGGTGAACTTAAAACACACATGAAGACTCATACAGGGGAAAAGCCCTTTACTTGTAACATGTGTGGTAAAGGCTTTGCTCTGAGTGGTGATCTAAAAACACACATGCGGACTCATACAGGGGAAAAGCCCTTTACTTGTAACGTGTGTGGTAAAGGCTGTACACGTAGTAGTACACTAAAAATACACATGAGGATCCATACAGGGGAAAAGCCCTTCACTTGTACAGTTTGTGGTAAAGGCTGTACACAGAGTGGTGAACTTAAAACACACATGAGGACTCATACAGGGGAAAAGCCCTTTACTTGTAACATGTGTGGTAAAGGCTTTGCTCAGAGTGGTGTTCTAAAATCACACATGAGGACTCATACAGGGGAAAAGCCCATAGATGAATGAGGACTCATACAGGGGGGAGGAACCCTTTAGTTCCTGTTTGTGGCAAAGGCTTGGGTCAAAATGCACATCTGAGGATAATGAGGAGGAATCATACAGGGAAGAAGTGGTTAGTTGTAATAGTAATAAATCCCCATTTGAGTTGACACATGATATAACATACAATCCAATGATCATTCATTCTATTCCAGGATGACAATGACAAGTGGTAGATACTAAAGTCATGGAATCACATAATCTGACACTATCAACATGACCACCACAATTTAGTTTCTTAAGTATCTTTTGTATGTAAAACCTATATACACATGGCACAAAAAGTTGTTGTCTTTGGTAGAATATTTCTCTATTGTAACTGTTTAATTATACTGTCGGATGTTTCAGACATTAACCCATCTTGGGGCGGGAACCCCGTTTGGTCTTTTAAGCATTTTATTATACTTTAGCCATTAGCCAACAAACATTGAACTAAAGACAAACATTAAACCCTTGTGTCCCTATAGGAGGGGCTAGTGCCAAAATGTCCTCTCAGTACAGGGTTGTGTAGCATGGAATGGCCATCCTCTGCGTATAAGGGATTAATTGTGCTACATTTCCATCTTTTAAATTAAATCTGAAAAAATGGTTGCTTGAAAACCAAAGCTGCAAGCATTCATGATTATTTTAGGTGTATTAATTTTTTTATGCTGTGTTCCCTATGTAATGTTATGTAAATGTATTCCACTGTTTTTCTGTCTGTTTTCCGTTTTGTATTTCTTGTGAGGACTGCGGATGAAAATTAGCAACTGTGCTATATCCGGTGTATTTACGTCCATTAATATGCATTGTCCTGTCCAAATAAACAAATAAAGTAAAAGTAAAACATTGGGAGTACATTTATTTTTGTGAAAAAATGAAGGTTAATTGAGTCAATGCAAATTGCAGTTTTATGAAAATTCTTCTTCTGCCCCTAAAACATCCATGCAGAGTCAAGTGTTTATGAAACGTTGCAGTATATGGTGGAGAGGGTCATGCCAAATAACGCTGAAACAAGTCTTGTCCAGAAGCACTTCAAAATGAACCGCTTCAACCCTATGGATGGACAGTGGGGCTTGGTTTTCTGGACCCACTAAAAAATTACCATTTTCCCATAAAGATTTACAAAAAATATATAAATTACTTTAAGCCTATAGAATCCAACCATTTAAGATCCTGGTGAATCACGACCATTTATATAACACCTTTGATTCTGAAAAACCTTTCCATTTTGAACAATGTGACAAGAGCTTCTCCCAGATGCTACGCTGACAAGACGCCAGCGTCTACACACCGGAGAAAGACCTTATTGCTGTAAACCGTGTTACAAGAGTTTCATTGATATAGGTTGTTTGCAGAAACACCTGCGTATCCACACTGGAGAAAAACCTTACCACTGCAAACATTGTGACAAGAGTTTCAGTCAGTCAGGTACTCTGCAGGCACACCAGCGTCGTCTCCACCAGTGTTGATTTCGTCGACTAAGACGAAAAATGTTCGTTGACTACCTTTTTTCACTGATGAAAACTAAATGGAAACTAAAGGAAAACTAAGCTATGATGACTATAACTAAGACTAAATATACCAATGTATATCCAGTATAAGTTATTTTACAATTAGTTGCATGCTGAAAATAGACAATCTACAAGCTCAAGCGCGACACGTTGTGGGCTTGTAGATCGGCTATTTTCAGCAAGTGTAACTAAAAAACAATAATTACAGTCATGTTCGACTAAATCAACTGTAGATTTAGTCGACTAAAACTAGACTAACACTAAGACATTCCAGGTGACTAAGTAAAACTAAAATCTAAATATGCTGCCAAAAACAACACTGTTCTCCACCACATCTGGGGGAAACCTAACCACCATAAACGGTGTGATAAGAAATAGCTGTCCACCAAAATGCTGCGTTCGGGGCATGATGACACAGTTGGTAGTGCTGTCGCCTGACAGCTAGAAGATCCTGGGTTTGATTCCCGCTGGGGACGCTGTGGGTGCTGGGGGGACGAATCCAGAAATGTGAAATTCAACTCGAGGCTCCGGGTTCGAGACAATCACCAACCTTGACTCGAGCGTTGAGACCTCACCAGTGATGCAGCATGCATCACTGGTGATGCATAGTGCAACACATGGGGAACAGACCGACTCGCATGTGGGACTGGGGATTCCCGAGTATTGTGTTGCTCTACTGCTCTCAATGCAGCCATATAAAGATAACCATTTTTCCAAAAATAGCAGATCTACAAGCTCATAGCGCGCCACCGAGTGGCACGCTACGAGCTTGTAGATCTGCTATTTTTCAATAGCTATAAAGTATAACATAATGCTTAGTTGAAAACACCAAAAGGGGTTCCCGCCCCAAAATGGTTTAACATGGGATCTAAAATAACCACTTTACTGCATGGGCCGTGGCTCAGCGGTCCAGGCACCTTATTGGCCGGTATAGTCCGAGTTCTGGCAGTGTGGCCGCGGGTTCGACTCCCGACGGCCCGACGGCCTTTATACTGCATGTCACCCCCCCCCATCTCTCTCCCACATTTCCTGTCAGCCTACTGTCTGTCTCTCTATAAGAAATATAAAATAAAGGCCAATACCGCAAAAAATATATAAAAATAGCCACTTTAATCCTATATATGTCAGCGATTTTTAAATGGGCTTCAAGCTCACAATGAGTTTGAAGATATATTTTCTAAAAGTTAAAAAAAAATATATATATATATATTATTTTTTTGGGAAAGATTTTGTAAATGTTTCATATTAACACATTTATCGCCAAGGCTGTCTTTATAATGCCAATTGGTCCTGCCAATGTTAAATCCCCTACTTTTAGAAATGTATAGAATAATCTCTGGTGGGGCTCCAATGACACGGAATATTTCAAAAGAAGGATTTTCATGTTTGC
>NC_139713.1:40107501-40257501 GCF_964188405.1 Protomyctophum parallelum
AATGAGTCTTTACTGTCTAGTCAATGTTTTAAACTCATGCCATGTCTATCTAAATGAGTGTCAGCCAGGAATGTCAGAAATAGTTTTTATTTGCCACTTTGACCACACATGGATGGAGTTGTTGGTTGTCAAAGTTGTTGGTTGTTGTCAATCAAACAATCAAAATGGTTCTGTAGGTCAAGATGCATTTTTCTTATGATCCGTTATAAGTTGACACAATGACTCTACAGTAATGCAACTGTTCAGAGAGGTCAAATTCTTAACAATTAAATGACCTTAACCATATTTCAGTTGTCCTTATCTTAATTTCATAGGCTCAACATTCTTGTCTATCAATGGTAAAACTTGTATTATCTAATTAAATTGAGTTTTACTTAAAAGTAATCCAAAAGTAACTGAAAGTAACTTGTAGTTACTTTTTAAATGGAGTAATCGGGATTACGTTACTGACTACATTTTTTAGCAAGTAACTTGTAACTGTAGGGGATTCCTTTTTAAAAGTAACCCTCCCAACCCTGCCTATAGTATTCAGTGCCATTTGTGTCCCACTCCCCAGGTAGGCTACAGCATATCTTGTGTAAAAATAAACACTAATTCTAAAAGGTTTATACAATTAAAGCTTTTCTAGTATGTGTACCTCAGAGTGAAATGAATATAAAACAATCCCTTTGATTTTAGTACAGGTATAGGCTATGCTACAATTTCATGTCCCTATGATGTTTATTCAGCTTCAGTTACAATTATATGTAACTAGGTAATCAAGTTCAAAAAAAATAAATAATAATAATTCTTATTGTATAGTATAGTTGTCATGCTTCTCATCAAATGTTATTAATTGTGATATTTTTAATGCTTAAAATATTGAAATCAATGTTTGTCCATGACTACACTGTCCCCCTGTTACACTGATGCAAATCCACCTGTAAATGTCCCCTGACTTTCTAGCCACATGACTTCAGAAAGTACTAAGTAGCATATATTTGAGGGGTGCCAGTCCCTCCTAATTCAATGTTTGTTTTGTCTCAATGTTTGTTTTACATCATGTTGTAAGATAATAAGAGCGCCCCTCACTTCACAGGGGTGTGATTCTTTTTTATCAATGTTTTAGGTTGTGTTACTGTTGTGTAAACATGTCTCCCCTGTTGTGCTTAAATATCAAGACAATTTATACATTATCATACATCTGAAAATATGATTCAACATATTAAAATCTTACTGTGTTCGCAATGTGATACCATATTCTTCATTACATGAGGAGTAATGGCCATTTTTAGAATGAAATGTCCCCCCCTGTTTAATATGTCCAAAATGTGTCCCCCTGTTCCTCTCTCTAGTTCCAGTGTTCCAGTGTTCCAGTGTAAATGTATACTCAAGACTAGGTTAAAAACCTTTCTCTACGACAAAGCCTATAGCTAGACACCCTTATGACAAAGTCATAAGGGTGAGAACTGAGTAAGGGGAACCTCCTGCCAAAACCTGCACCTGTGTTGTGTGTCTGCTAAATACCATAGTCGTACATTGTTTGTGTGGGTTTGTCTCCCAGCAGTGCTTGTAATATACACTATATAGCAGGCATGTCAAACTCAAATACACAGGGGGCCAAAATGTAAAAAATTGTACAAGTGGAGGGCCGGGCTGGTTCAATGTTTATTAAAACGTGCAATTATTGAACCAATACCAATAACACAGCCTATTTATAATAGTATTGCACATCATTAAATGAAGTAAAACATAAATAAAATCACTTGCAATATTTTCTCAAGGCTCTTTCAGTAATAGTTTGTTTTTAACAGGTAAACAGCAAAATGTAATTTTCTGTTTAAATATGTCCCTTAATGGCAAGATAAATGAATGAAACAGCATGCATTAAAAACAAAATATGCATTAAGTTTGCTGCTCTGATGCTCACCAATCACTGTCTTTAATCATAATAAAATGAGAAAGTAAATTAAATCAGTGCATTCATTTTTTAGGCAACGTTTCCTGAGTCCATTCAACTGGAGAAAATAATAATAATTCCCTTCAAAGAAAAATCTAATCAACGTCCTTTCTGCTGCTCTATGATGCTCACTTGTCTGAGGCTGAGCCAGATACTTGGTGTCTCATATTGAGTACAAGTTCATCAATGTTTGGGGTCAGGCTCTGAGCTGAGGAAATCCTCAGGATTGAGTGAAGGTTTTCATCAGTAAGACGACTCCTATGTGAGGTTTTGTTTAGCTTCATTATAGAAAAAAGTTGTTCACACAGGTATGTGCTGCCAAACATAGAAAGCGTCCGTGCAACTTGGGTGCGCAGCTCTGGTATTGTGACGGGGATGAAACGTGCAAACTCAGCAGCGCCCACGGATTCGTATTTTGCCTTCAGTGTGTCATTACACTGGAGCTCAATCAGCTCCATTTGGAGATTTCCTGGTGCGCTTTCCACGTCAACTGAAAATGGATTGCTGAGCAGTTCAAGCCTGCTTTTTTGGGCTTCAAAGTCGGAAAATCGCCGCCTGAAGTCGGCACCAAGTATGCCAAGCTTGTCAGCAAACTGTGTACTCGGGAACACGACGGTAGGCTCAGTAGGCTGTTTAGAGATCAGCTCGTTCATGGTCTTGCAGCACGGAAAATGGTCAAAGTTATTTTTCCGCATCTGCGTCTCCCACAGGCTCAGCTTGATTTTAAATGCCTTCACAGTAGCATACATGTCAGATATGACGCGGCCCCGCCCCTGTAGCTGCAGGTTCAATTCATTCAGATGGCTACTGATGTCGCACAGAAATGCCACTTCACACAGGAATATATTATCTCGGAGCTCTGTAGTGTCTTTCCCTTTGCTTTCCATGAACTGACAGATCTCCTCACGCAACTCGAAGCACCGTTTCAACACTTTTCCCTGGCTTAGCCACCGCACCTCTGTGTGATAGGGCAAGTCACCATACTCGGAATCTATCTCCTCCAGAAACGTCTTGAACTGGCGGTGGTTTAAACCTTTGGCTCTAATGAAGTTAACTGCTCGTGTTATGGTGCTCATTACATTTGCCATTTTCAAAGCTTTGCCACACAACGACTCCTGGTGTATGATGCAGTGATAAGTGATCAGCTCACCGGTGCCGTCTTCTTCCTTTTTTCTCTCCCGCATTCTTGCCACCAAGCCGCTCTTATGACCACACATTGCGGGTGCTCCGTCTGTTGTCATTCCCACAAGTTTATCCCATCCCAGCTCCATGTCATTTACACACCCGGATACGTGTTCATACAGATCTTTTCCTGTAGTTGTGCCATGCATCGAACGTAATCCCAAAAACTCTCACAGGCTTGAGTCCACTCCACGGATGAAAATGGATAGCTGAGCAATGTCCGATGTATCGGTGCTCTCATCCACAGCAAGGGAATATGCAATGAAATCTTTTCCTTTTCCCACAAGCTGTTGTTTAAGATTAGTGGAAAGCTTGTTTACACGGTCAGCAACTGTGTTTCTGCTCAGACTCACATTTGAAAATAGCTGCTTTTTTTCTGGGCACACAACGTCACAAACTTTGAGCATGCAGTTCTTTACAAACTCTCCCTCTGTAAATGGCCGGGCTGACTTTGCAACCTCTTCTGCCACAATAAAACTGGCCTTGACAGCAGCCTCGCTTTGTGATTTGGCTTTTGTGAACATAGCCTGCTGGGACTTCAGATTTCTTTTTAATTCTTGTACCTTCTGTAGCTTTTGTTCTGTGTCCATATTCTTGTATTTGTCTGGGTGTTTCGTTGATAATTCATAGTGCCTTTTTAAGTTATATTCTTTCATTACAGCCACGCTGTCTCCACACACAAGACACACAGGTTTCCCGTTTACTTCGGTGAACATGTATTGTGCCTCCCACCTGTCTTGAAACCCCCTGTTTTCAGCGTCTACCTTTCATTTTGCCATTTTGGGAGAGAGGGAGATGAAATTATCCACAGGCGATTAGGCGTAGCTACTGTTTGACTGCATGCGCTGACTTTAGTACTGAAGTGAAGAGAAGACGCGGGGTCGCGCTCGCTCACGGGCACTCGGTACGCGCCAATCATAGGCGCCAATGCACTCGCAGTGCATTTTGGGACTTGTAGTATTATGGTGCTACGGGCACATAATGCTGCGGGCCGCTTTTAATAGTAATTAGATAATATCCCGCGGGCCAGTGAGAACTCCTTCACGGGCCTGATCTGGCCCGCGGGCCGTGACTTTGACATATATGCTATATAGGTTCCAGTAAGGCCTGCCACTAACCCAACATCCGGGGAATCCCTCCCCGGAGTCTCTTTTCGTCCTCCACTTCGCAGTTCTGTGGACCCCTAATATTAACCCCCAATTGACTGCCGAGTGTGACCGTGGACCAGGCCTCTTCATGGAGCCCATCAGAAGTGTGACCGTGGACCCGGCCTCTTCATGGAGCCCATCAGAAGTGTGACCGTGGACCTGTCTCTCTTCTATTCTTTCTTCCTATTCTCTCTACCCCCCCTCTACCCCGACACGGTCGAGGCAGATGGCCGCCCACCCTAGAGTCGGGTTCTGCCTGACGTTTCTTCCTAAAGGGGAGTTTTTCGTTACCATTGTCACAATATTGCTTGCTCTGGGTGGACTTTGTTGGTTGTAAAGAGTCCACCCAGAGCAAGCAATATTGTGACAATGGTAACGAAAAACTCCCCTTTAGGAAGAAACGTCAGGTTGTCTCAAGACACTTTACAATGTAGTTTCTGGTTTTATCCTCTTAGCAGATTTTATATTGACCTGTACTTTCATTGAACTGTACCCATTCTACAAACTGTTAATACAATTTTCTATTAAATCAATCAGGGGGAGAAAACAGTGATGAGAGCTCCAGTGGAAGTACTGAAGAAGGTAGCCATAACGCTGTACTACCTCAGTGACCAAGGGAGACAGCGGAAGACAGCCAACTCCTTTGGCTTGTCAAAACAGTGTGGCCCTCATTTATCAATTGAGTGTAAAATCTGCCCCAAATTCGAGTGTGGGTTTCGTAGTACACCCACGTCGCCCCGGCATTTATAAAGTGATCGCAAACAGCTGATCTTTCCTTAATTTTGTTCTCACGTTAATAAATGTCACGGCTGAATTTGATCTGGCACGCCCTAAGAAATCAAGCCTCGCCCTCGTTTTTGCGACATGAACAACGGCAATACGTTTCCTGAAACCATGGTTACATGAAAAAATAGGTTTCTCCCGTGCCTTGCTGCCCGCCTCACCCCCCTCTCTCATACACACGCACAGCACGCACACGCAACTTGCAAGCCCAACTAACTGGTGTGTTGTTAAACAAATAAAGAACGAACACCTGCATGAATTAAATAAAGCGTGCGTGCGGGGGGTGAGGCGGGCAGCAAGGGAAGCGAAGCGAGAGGAGAAACAGACAACTAAATAAAGTTGTAGGCCTACCCTGTGACAGGGTAGGCCTACAACTTTATTTAATTCATGCAGGGTCCCTGTCTGTTTCCCACTCACCTCGCTTGCCTTGCTGTCATGCACGCACGCACCTACATGACACATTAAATAAAGCTGTCTGTTTCTCCTCTCGCTTCGCTTCCCTTGCTATGCCTCACCCCCCGCACGCACGCACGCACATATCGCTATTTGCAACTTTCACTGTGTGTTGTTAGTTGTATATTAAATTATTAAAGTATTTTTAATTTAATATACAACAAGATATATTAGTGAACGAAAACCTGAACCTGTGAACCATAATTAAATAACAAATAGGCACACACACGCTGCTGTTTTGCAGGTGCTCCTCCTGTCCTGTCCTGTCTGTCTGTCTGTCTGTCTCTCTCTATCACAGTGGTCCGTCCGTGACCAACTGACCATGCACGTTCCGACGTTCGCCAGTCTATTTAGATTGCCTCGCAGTCGTTAGTCACTGCAGTGGCCGGGCTGTCATTATATGAATATGAATGTGCAGCCAAAACCATAGCCTCATGTGGCTGGTGCATGGGCTGGCTGGGTAATATACCTATATCTCCGATGCAGTTCCCACTTGCGCTGGGAGCCTGGCACGGTACATTTGGCATTCGAGCGACCCGTCGGGTTTATTATATTGCACATACCGTAAGAAAGACATCGGCCTTCATGCTGTAGATTAGGCTACAGTAGGCTATACCTGCACGTTGGGACTCTCCGCAGCTGAGCTGCAGCAATGCTACACTATACTCTCCAACGTCCCGTCATGGAAATATTTCAGCACAGACATCCCAAATCCTTGCATGTATGCGCTAATGCAAAACACTGTTTAAATGGCTTAAGCATCTCTTGCAACATTGTTTTTAATTGCGCGATTTTATCTCCCACTAATTTCATATGACACATGTATTCCTTAACATTGTTATTTATTTATTTTTTTACATGTAGCCCATACATTATACATACATTTTATATAAACATTTTAGGAGTGAATACATATATGTTTAGATGCCTGTGACAGCCTCTCAGCAGTTCAGACAAGGCTGCTCCGCTTCAGAAAAAAAGCGTACGCCAGCTCGCGACCAGACGTGACTATTTGTCCTACTCAAGTTCAATTTCAAGCTTTGCCGGAAATGTTAAATGCCGAAAATGTCGGTAATTTTGGCGTGCGCCCATATTTTGGCGTACGCACGGTTGATAAATGAGGGCCTAAGTCTCCAACATTGTCCGGGAGGTTTGTACAGCCATAACTGTCCATCTAGACCCACAGTACATCAGGCTGCCTTTCACAGAACCTGAAGCAGAAGAACTTGTCACCCGTTTTGAACACTCGTATGGCATACCACAGTGTTTGGGGGCCATCGATCGCACCCACATTGAAATAAAGCAGCCAACCACCAACTCCAAGGATTACATCAACAGGAAGGGGAGATTTTCGCTCCAAGCCACCTGTGATTATAGACATCACTTTATGGATGTTGTTGTGAAATGGCCTGGGACTCCGGAGTGTTCACGACGCTCGGGTCTTCGCAAACTCAAAATTAAATGTCCATTTCAAGACTGCCCACATCCCTGCATTGGAAAAGAGGATTGTGGAGGATGAAGACCCCATCCCTATATTCCTTCTTGGAGACCCGGCATATCCTTTAATGCCGTACCTAATGAAGGAGTATGCCAATGGGGGGTGCAATCCCCAACAGCAGTACTTTGGCCTGTCTCTGTGCAGAGGCCGGATGGTCATAGAGTCAGGGGCGGCGATATAGGCGAGGCAGTCGCCTCAGGGCCCGGGGGGGCCCGGCCGGCCGCTCCGATGCGTGGTAAACTGTATACTCTCTCTCTCACTCTCTCTCTCTGGCTCTCTCTCCCACAAACACGCTGTTAAGTTACCGCAACTAAGACTACATTTCCTGTCAATAATAAGCAGTGTAAAATGTAGTTCATTGGGAGTTAAAGGGTGACGCTTTATTGTGAAGGGCCCTGCACGGCGCAGGCAGGAAATAGAGGGTTTAACCTGGGCTGCTTGGCTGCACGTTAGAGTACTAGAGTAGATGGATTTGCTCCGGTATGTCCGCTGTCACGCTGTGTCTGTATACAGTTGTTAGCCCTGCACTGCAATCGCCTGATAAAGTTGAGTTTTGATTATTTGAACAGTCATAAACAAGACATAAAATTACCACAGGCAAAAGAGGGCAAGATAGATGGAGTAAGGTGGAATACAAACACAACAGCAGCAGCTCCATCCACATGCACTGGAGGTGAGTGAAGTCGCAATGAAAGGAATACCAAGACAACAACAGTAGCCTAATCATACAGATGGACGGACATGCCCACGTGAACTTTATCACTTCATTATCACTGAAACATTAAGAGACTATTTAATCAACTTTCCCGAATCCCGAAGCTGTCCCATTCATCACAGCCATGTACAGTAGCCTACAGACGGCAGGCACAAGTGAGTAGCAGCCCTACACCCTCCAGTATTTGATTACCTCCGTCAGGAATGAATGGTTATGGACATTTCAACATGTAACGTGTTTTTCAATATGCAACCTGTGTATTCATTGCGGGTCTGCTGCAACTGAGCCACATTTAGCCAGGGGTTTAGTCCGAAGTGGTATTATTTACGGTCCCGTTCGGCGTTCGGTGGTGGCGCGGGGGGGGGGGGGGGGGGGGGGGGGTAGGGCCCGGGCTGTCAATCTCGCCTCGGGGCCCGTGGGACCTTCCAGCCGCCACTGCATAGAGTGCGCCTTTGGGCGATTGAAGGCCAGGTTTGGGGTCCTTAAGAAGGCAATGGACATAAATATGATCGATCTCCCGTTTGTCATTTATGCATGTTTTGTTCTTCACAACTATTGCGAGGTCTGTAAGGAGACTATTGATGACAGCATTGTGAGGGAAGCTGTTCAGTTTGACAGGGACTTCCAGCCTCCCACGCAAAATAACCGAAGAACAGAGTCAGACTGCAATGAAACGGAGGGGAAGAGAGTCAGAAGGGTACTGACCAAGTTTCTTGACCCTTGACCTATTCAGACCGGGAGAGCATGGGCATCTGTGTCATTTTAGATTTCTTTTGAGTGTTGGGCATAACAAATTGGCACAGTTACAAGCTCACAGCGCACCACTTTGTGTGGCGTGCCACACTGCAAGCTTGTACATCTTGAAAGTGTTGAATGCTTTCTGTTTTGTTTGTATTGTTTACTATTTTCAAAAACATTTGTTTACATTTTGAACATGTGAAGCTGCAGTGAGTAATTTTCTTAAGCTAATTTTGATGCATATACTTTCTCTTTAATACATTCTCAATACGGGACGGGAAATAGGTGGGCTTGAGAATGAGATTTTAGTTTATTACAGTTTGCACAGACAGTTTATAGCAGACACAACAAGCCATTTGAGTTTTTGTTTTGTGTTCTTATTTTTTCAGTGAGTGGCAAATGAGACCCATGAGAACTGGGACAGCATGTGTGCTGTGATTTATGTTATTATGTTTAGTTAGTCCTTCCCTTGTGTTGCTACCTTGTCGTGGTGGGAAGGCTTGTGTGTCTCCGTGACTCTGAGGGCTATACCGGAGGGGGTTCATACCAATACCCCCGGCAGGTTCAACCAAGCCGGGCAGGTCTCAGGGGAGAGGCTAGACGAAAAGCAGCACCTGGTCACCTGGTTGGATGTGGGGGTAACCTCACCCCGTCAAAAGAACGTCGTTACAGAAACACGAAAAAGAGCCAAATGTTTGAGCAGATTCTTGTAGGTGGTCTTGAAATGTATTTCAGTCAGACAACTCAAGGAGGATGTAATATATATATTTATTGAATATAAGATAATCAATGCAATATATTTATTATGGTTTGGCGATGTATTGGATCTGCTTTTCAGGTACTCAGGTCAAGCGCATCAGTCCCGACCATAGGGACTCTGAATCCCCCGTACCTAAACAGTAGATCCAAAACGACAGGTGGTAGCTGGGGTGGAGGTGGGTGAGCACTTGTATACAGCAGCACGCAGTATACAAAAAGGCAGCAGCAGCAGAATTGAGCGCAGGATGTATGACAGCAGCACGCTGATACAACAGCAGTAGGCAAGCAGAATTGAGCGCAGGTTGTATGACAGCAGCACGCTGATACAACAGCAGTAAGCAAGCAGAATTGAGCGCAGGTTGTATGACAGCAGCACGCTGATACAACAGCAGTAAGCAAGCAAGAAGGCAGAGGAATGCAAACCTCTGGTTCAAGTAGCCGGTATGAGAGATTGGGTGAGCGTGTGATTGGTTGAGTGAATCATGTGGATGAGAGCCTGATGCTGCGGTGGCCCAATTGACGGCCGGCGCGCTGACTGAGGTTCCCTGACTGAACTTGCTCTGCGCATGTCTACGACAGGCGCAAATGCTCATTTCAGTCAGACAACTCAAGGAGGATGTAATATATATATTTATTGAATATAAGATAATCAATGCAATATATTTATTATGGTTTGGCGATGTATTGGATCTGCTTTTCAGGTACTCAGGTCAAGCGCATCAGTCCCGACCATAGGGACTCTGAATCCCCCAACAGAGCAAAACATCCGAAACCCCCAAAAAGCAGATCATCACCAACCCTAAGCTATACATGTGTAGGCCTACAACAGAGCACCTGTTGTTTCCTGAAACAGGAAGACCATACCGATATCCATTCCGCGCAGAGACATGGGTCATAGGACATGGATCAGACATAGGTCATGCTAGCATTATGTGATGACTAGTCAATGTGTTCGACAGTACAGCGCCTGTTAAACAGTACAGCGCCTGTTCTAGCATTATGTGATGACTAGGTCAATGTGTTCAACAGTACAGCGCCTGTTGATCCCTGAAATCCAGGAGTCCTAAACGGTGTCCTGGTTCGCTGCGCGCTGCAAAACCAACATGACCCACTGCAAAAATAACCCAACCCAACCAGGATCACCGAAAGGGACATTCTATCATTATCATTAATATCTGAAATCAGTACCCAGTAGTCTACCACCTGGAGCTTCAAATTTTAGCTTGCAACATGATCGCATGCATGATCATGATGCGGCAACGCTGCAATGCGGCAAGTTCTGCAACAGTTAAACGCAAAATACGGTTTTAAGAATGAATTGTACTTCTGTAGTAAGTAAGAAAAATCAGTAACAAATAACACACTATTCACGACTAGTTAGTATTTGAGCCTGTAAAATATCTTTCAAGACTAGTCTAACATAGCTTTCGTAAGCAGCAGAGACCACCGGCCTAAGAAACAGAAAGATCATGCAGAAAAACAGTTAAGAGTATTAATAATATCCTGCAGCATAAGGAGCAAAATAATGAAAATATGTAGCAGCAGCAACGTAACCAACATAATTCAGAGCTCATTAGTTCTGAGCCTGAAAAAAGCATCCGAGTTTAGCAGAGCATAACTTTCATCAGCTGCAGAAAACCACCAGCCCAAAGCTTGTAGCATTTGGAACTTTTGGTGCTGCTGCCGATCCTAAAGAGTGTGACGTGTAGCGATTAGGAGGCAGCCCACAGCCTTGACGCAGAAGAAGCAGCTTTTGCAGGACCAGCCATGGCTTCCCGGAATCCATCATGAATAGGGGCTCATGACATTGCGGATGGACATCATGGCAGAAAACGAGGCATGGAAGAGAAAGGACAAAGACCAGTGTTAGTTGCTGTCACAGATATACCTTAATGAAATTAGTTGTTTTGAGTGATTTAATGGTGGGCATCCAAGCAAAGTCAGAAGTGGAAATATCATGCATAGGATTCACCACATAGAAAGTATAAAAAATAATATATATATATTATAGGATGCCAGTAGATTACTCACTGAAGATCTGGAGTAAAGCTGAATGCCAGTTATAATGCCTTTGAGATTTAAAACAATTAACTAAAAGCACTACTATGATAGGATACACAGAAAGCAACTTGGAAAGATGAATAGGACCCTGCAACATACTGTAACCTCATGAGCTTGCAGCTGCATTAAGAGAAGGCAGGAATAATTTACCATGGTTTGATTTAAGGTTACCAGGCAGCTTCGAAACCATCAGCATGGCCTCTGAGCTAGAACATGAAATTAAACAGGACAAGCATCTCTATGTTGACAAACCTGGAATTAGAACAGCTCTTAGAATGAAATAATCCATGACACAGGTCCAAGTTATACCACTGAGTAACGTGTCGATAGATGGAACAGAGGAGCGTCCTTATTGATGGGTGATGCCGATTCCTTCATTATGACTGATCCGTTTCCCATTCCGGGTTTTATCCGACCAAAAGCATGCTACCGCTGCTTATAAGGTAGCCCAAATAACACGGAAGACTTGCATCTGCCGGCAAGTATTAAATTCAGCCATTTATCTGCAACCCATCTCCCTTCATACTCTTCCCCCAAGACCGTAGATGGAGCTGCGTCCATGTAAACATATCAAGGATACAGATGTTTCAACCGAAAACTACTTAGGTGGCTGAGCGACTGCATGTGAATATAGAATTAATAGAACAAAAGCAGCCTAGGTGAAGATGCGGATTGATTAACTGATGACCTGCCTCATGGTTTCAGTAGCAGCAGATCCACGTATACCACCAATGTGAGCCTATCCGATAATGGCTGCAGCTGCGATGAAGACTGTATGCGGCAACCCACAGGGAGGACCTTCCCAGCATCCAAGGTTCATCTCATCAGTATAAAGGGCTGTCGCTCAGGAAATGGAGACAGAAGCAGCATGAGAACAGCTATGAATCGCTTTAAAATTACATGGATATAAGTTGACGTTAAGGCAAATTAGCTTCAGTCACAGTGTAGCATCATCTAAGCCGTAATGCTGATAGAATTCAAATCAATCATTTAGCAGCAGTGTTAGCAGCGTGGTAACGCCATACCTCTTTTCCTGGCTGAGCATAGGAGAAACACCACGCCTCTGTTCCTGGGCTAAGCATAGCAGAAATGTTAGCAATGAGCCAATTCCTGTCTTTAAAGACAGACTGTGCGTTTTATTTAATGTTAAACACTTCCCTGGCGCACCATAAGTACTTACCTGTAAAACAGACCCATAGAGTAAGACAGAGTTACGAAACTCAGTTCACTTCATGGGGCCAGTTCAATGGCGCGGCTCTTTTTCTACAAATGGGTAGAAGGACAGAAGTAGGCAGAAATGCCTGACCCAGGCAACAGCCCAGCTTTAGTATTCTTAAATCCCTTATTTAAGATTGTTTGTAGTAATCGTATGACAAACACATTACAGAGACTTTAGTCGTCCTGAATAATACTTTTAAAACATGTCATGTTGCACACAAGCCTAAATAGCTTCTTATTTGCACTGCCCTCGTTGAAAACAATGTATTCGAAACTCCACTTGTCCGCCTTTCAGGCTGCATGAACAGTGCTCGGTTTCTGCCTGCTCATCGTAACTCTTCTATTAGATGGCTCTGCTGTAACCCATGCCGCCTATTTCTCCAAGCATAGGCATCGAGTCGGGGGTGCTTGAGGCCTGAAGCACCCACTGGCACAATGGGCGCGTTCGGAAATAGCGCACTGTGGTGCAATGCAAACAATGGACGAGTGCGCTCCCGCAATGGGGCCAGTGGGGCACCCACTATCACTAACAATTAGCATCCTAAATACCTCATAATAGGCCTACTAAAGAATAGAGATTCCTGAATGTGCAAGCATGCACCTTATAGCCAGGTAAATCATTTATTTGAACAGCAAGATCAATTCGTTTATAGATAGTTAGTGTGAATCAATGGCATGATATTGATTCCTCCAGCCAAAATAAAAATAATAATATCCAGCATGACTCTGCCCAACACTAGGTGCATGATACGGTACAATTCACACTGAAATATTCATTGGGACCCAGGTGCCATGTGGGCCTATGCAACCTCACTGCTCTCAGTTGCTCTGGTCAACTCCATTTACTTCCAACTGATGCTGCATTGGACGTTTCATTCTGATCAGAGAACTTGTGTTGCCATATTGGAAGAGACAAGCAGCTGGGTCAACGAAAACAAGCCACAAACTATCTTGAATCATTATGAAAAACAATCCAACAACGTCAAATAAGTTTATCATATAAAATTGAGGGTGCCTCAAATGAACCGCGGGTTTAAACAACGTTGACGGTTATAATGTGCAGACGTGGTAACATGCCTGACAGACGCGATGCGGACATACTCCGAGTAATCTAGTAATAGTGGCGACATTAGTGTTGACTCACTTGGAATGGATGCGGAAGTGCTCGTTCTATCTCAAGGGATAGTTCCAACTTCCAGCCAAAGGAACAATGTTGGAACTATACAAAGCGTGTCGCCACTCTCCTACTCTACACTGTGGACGAATGTATGCTTTTAATCCCGTTGCCTTGAATCTATATTACGTCCACATATTGACTAGTAACAGCCGAGACAAGAATGCGCACCAAGCGTGACCACCGTCATAAAACTGATTATAAACTTTGCCTGGATTTACATGTGAAGAACGGCGGAAAGCAGAGCAGACGGCAGGTAAGATGCTTCCTTGACTAGTGTTGTGAGCAGGACAGGACCCGACGTGAAATTCATTGGCTAACGCGATCTCGGTGTGATCGAGGCACAACGATAAAAGCAACAGAAGAGAACATTTAAGCAGCAGCTTCAACTTGATCTAGGTTATTTCCGTCGGTGAACAAAAGCAGTGCACGTTCTTCCAACCAATTAAACTCACTGACTTACCAGAATTGTATGAAAGCAACGTTTAGTGCATAGCCTAATCGCCCAGACGCCACAGCAGTGGCGAGACTCATGACATTAGCAGCAGTAGTAGAATTGAGCACTTGTATACAGCAGCACGCAGTATACAAAAAGGCAGCAGCAGCAGATTTTTTTTTTTTTTTTTTTTTTTTGCGGCTTACGCCTTTTATTGATTTTTTGAAGGGACAGACAGTAGGCTGACAGGAAACGGGAGAGAGATGGGGGGATGACATGCAGTAAAGGCCGTGTCGGGTCCGGGAGTCGAACCCGCGGCACACTGCGACTGGATTACCAGTCCGGTGCCCAGACCGTTACGCTACGGCCTGGGCCAGCAGCAGCAGAATTGAGCGCAGGTTGTATGACAGCAGCACGCTGATACAACAGCAGTAAGCAAGCAGAATTGAGCGCAGGTTGTATGACAGCAGCACGCTGATACAACAGCAGTAAGCAAGCAAGAAGGCAGAGGAATGCAAACCTCTGGTTCAAGTAGCCGGTATGAGAGATTGGGTGAGCGTGTGATTGGCTGAGTGAATCATGTGGATGAGAGCCTGATGCTGCGGTGGCTAGGGTTGGGATTCGGAACCGGGTCCATTTCAGACCCGGTTCCGACATTGCGGATCCGGAGCCGGTTCCATCGTTTTTTTATTAACGGTTCCCCAAACGGTTCTCATCAGTCGTCATTTAGCTCCGCTGTGTCTGTGCAATGTGCATGCATGCAAGCAGAGCCTGAGGTGACGTCACCCCACCTAAAGGAGTGTGTGGGGTCGGGGAGGATACGCCCACTGTTCTGTGCATTCAGAGACAGCGACCGCTCACCGCCACGGAGCGAGTGATGTCGAAGAGATCTTCAAAGTGTGGTTAACAGAGAGGGAAATGACTCTGAGGCTGAGCACGCAAAGTGGAATAAATGTTATGCTATAGTTCCCTGCAAAGGTTGTTGCAACTTGTACCAGTTGCACGTCCACATTGATGAAACAACTCAAAATCAATACGCCTACACGAGTCCACAACTCACGAGAATAATCTAGGCAAATCGCGTTTGAGAGCCATGCGGAAAGCCCCCCCGCAGCTCCACCACAGCCGGCGGGGGATGAGGATGATGCAAGGCTGGTTCACTTTCCCCAGGCTAGTAACTTAATAGAAAATAAAAACTACTAATGTCTACAGAGCTTTTCATTAGGTGTATTGTACAACTGTTAATGGTGTTAATTTAGAACGCCAATGTCTCGACGTCTTTCTGTCTGATATTTTATGAATCATGCCAAATCAATTTTCTGCACTTATTTTTTACAACTTATAAGCAACTCAACTGCTTTTGATTTGGCTCTAAATTAATCGCGTGACTGTTGAGAGCCCAGCGTTTAGGTGCATATACCTCCATAGATTGATTAGCCTACTTTATAAACAGTTTGCAGAAAAAAGCACAGGAACGTAGGCAGCCTACAGTTCAATACAAGGTCTGCTAAAAGGATTTTTTTATTCCAAGAAAGCACTATTTGTTTCCATTAGGGTAAGGGGTCCTTCATATTAAATTAATCTGAACATTAAAGACAACATTTGTCACCACAACAATATAATTATTGCAATGTGTACTGTATTTAATATACAGCAAATTGCAATATATAGAGTAAAAATGATATTGTTGTGGTGGCTAGCTGGTGGTGGTGAAGTTTAAATAATAGTGCCACCTCATACTTGTAAAGTGCATTTTCAATAATTTAATTAATTAATTTGTTTTTATTATGTACTTGGTTAGGTTAGTTATAATATAAGCATCATTTATGTCAGAAAAAAAGGGGAAAAAATAATATTAGGATCCGTTAAGGGAACCGTTAGGAACCGGAACCGTTAAGAGGGATCCGGGAAGGATCCGGAACCGTTAAAATCCTAACGAATCCCAACCCTAGCGGTGGCCCAATTGACGGCCGGCGCGCTGACTGAGGTTCCCTGACTGAACTTGCTCTGCGCATGTCTACGACAGGCGCAAATGCTCATATGTTTTTTTAGTGCAATGACAAACATTTCTTTACAGATTTGTAGCTTATATACTGTTCAGTTCAGGTTGTATGTCCATGGCACAAAACATTTCAAATACAATAATATTTTTGGGTCACGGCCTGAAAAGGTTGAGAACCTGAGTTATAACAGTGAAGCAACAAAACTGTAAAGCTGAGCCAACATATTTGCTATCTAACAAAATAAACTAAATTTGGCATTACAAAACCTTTCGTTTTTATCATGCGTGTATATGTAGTTTATACTGTACATTTGTGTTCTGTACAAGAGGTAATTTAATTGAAAAACTGTAAATAGAAAAGGCATAGGGTGCAATGGCATAACAGTCCTAACTCAAGTACATCCATCCACATGACATGTATACACTATCCTTTCAATGTGGTCTTATGTGCAAATGCCAAAAAAAACATCCAGCCACATAGGTATTGTATACACTATACATTACATTATTTTTAATAGCAATCCAGAAGCTTATGCCAGGCTTAAATGAAACATTAGGCTGGAAGAATGAAGTAATGAATGAATAAAGCTTTATTTCAAACAATGACATTCAAAAAGTGCATTAATGCAATATAAAATAAATAATTCTATAAACAAACAGAAACTGGAACAAACACCCGCACACTGCCTTCAAATGCTGTGACCAACTTTTATTCAGGGAAACCGCAACGTTTCGGCCTATGCGGCCTTCATCATTGTTCCTTTTTCATTTTTGGGGCACCGTACCCTCTCCTACACACCTGTCGCCTGTAGGTGTGCAAAAGCTTTTTAATAAACAAACCTGGCCTAAAGTGCTATTCCTTCTATGCATACTTCTTTCTATGCATGAGGAGAGAAATTAATACATTCTGGATGGGAACCTGTTTTAAGCATTATGTATGGTTGGAGGACGAGGTTGAGTGCTGCTGATCAGTGTCACTTTACAATACAAAGCAACAACCTCCATGTCTAGAGTCAACAGATCGAGTCGGACCAGCCCTTATCATCTCCTCCCAGTGTGAGTCCACGGCCAAATACAGATCATTCTGGGGTGACATGAAAAAGGTTGAGCACCACTGACAGAAACAGAAACACACAGAAAACTCAGGATATAGAAGATATTTGTAGAATCGTCCTCGGGTGTAAATGGGTTAAGCAGATTTTGTGAGATCTTCAAACAAAGCCTGTCTGTAAGATAACTGGGTGATGTGTTGTGGTGTGGTATTTGGTTGTGGAGATGAGATGGTGTGTGATGGGACAAAAATGGATGCAGGGTTGTAGGAGAACTGAGCAGGATGTGATGAGACTGTGTGAGATGGGTTATGTAGGAGCGGAAGGTTGTGCTGGGTAGGATGCTGTGGTGTGGTATGTAGTTGTGGAGATGAGATGGTGTGTGATGGGAGATGTATGGATGCAGGGTTGTAGGAGAACTGAGCAGGATGTGATGAGACTGTGTGAGATGGGTTATGTAGGGGCGGAGGGTTGTGCATGTGTGTGTAAGTGCTACTTTGGGGTTGGGTGTAATATGGTGGCTGAGGAGGTTGCATCATTTGCATCATAAGGTTAAAACCGTTGTTGATTGTGGATGTGAGCTGTGCAATATTTTATGTGATTTGGTTGAGATTCTGTGTGTTCTGTGTTTCTGCTTTTTCCATGAGTTTAAGCATGCTCTTCTTCAGTCCCAGGTGTTCTTGGGCTGCATCCACCGGAGCCCTTCTCTTCAGCTTTTCGTACCTGTAGCCTTGTAGTTTGGCCTTGAATAAAATAATAGAATACTTTACTTACAAAACTTAAAAATCACAGCTGTGTGAAGTGAGGGGCACTAATATATTAAAGTCTAACTCATGTTGCTATGATTAGGTGATGTAAAACAAACTGTGTCAAAACAAACTTTCTCTTTATTGTTAATGGGATTTAATTTGTTTGTTATAGGGACAAAACAAATAAATGTCTCCTCATTGTCAATGGCGTTTTTAAAACAAACATTAAACCTGTATATAGAGCACCCATCAAAAACAAGCAGACATAATTACATTTGGCAGCTATAAACAATTATCTAGCTACTGTAGCATACAACTGTGAATACAAAATAGCATATTGACATTCTATTCCATTCTACTTTATTAAAAACATTTTCCAAAAGATATTTATTAACATGCTGGGGAAATTAGCCTATGTAACACTGTTCCTTGCTGCCCGCCTATCCTGTTACAGTTACGTGTACAGTACAAGTTAAAACACAAATACAAGACACCGTTTCCTTAACCAAAAGTGAGGACCACAAACATACCTGAAGTAGACTCCGTCTTTCCTTCACGACCGAGGCGGACACTCCTGCAGACGTAGCACCATCATCAACGGACGCTCCGTCCGAATCGTGCCCGCCGCCGGTCCCGGTATCCACAGCCACATGATCCACAGCCACAGATGATAAGGCTCCGGCGGGCTGATCCGACTCAATGTCCGTTGACTCTATGCCACTAGATATGGAGGTTGTTGCTGGAGAGCCACCCCAAATCTCCCCACAGAGCTCGAAGAAGACTAGTACGACGCTACCGTGTCCACTTCGGCGTCCTGTGTCAACGGCACAACGGTATTTGGCACGGATGCCCTTGAGCTTGGTCGATATGATCAACTTAGTCGCGGGCCCCTTTGCATGAGGAAATCTTTTCCCCACCAGTTTAGCCTCTTCTGTGTCAGGATACTGTTCCTCAAACTCCTCCTTGATGTCGGCATATTTTGTGTAACAACTCTCCCAGTCCACATTCTCTTGTGCCTTCTTGGTTTTGTATTGTAAAGTGACGCTGAGCAGCAACTCAACCTCGTCCTCCGTCCATACATAACTGGTATCGTTTTGTTTTTGCTCGTCATAATTTGAATATCGCGCTCTGTCTGTCTGCACGCCTTGTTTGTTTTGTTTTTAGTACTACCGGGTTACGGGGGGTATTTATTGGGAAACCAGCTCACCGCGCATGCTCAGAACATTTTTCTATTGCGTTACATATTTCTTATCGCCACCTACTGGCCTGGGATGCTTGTTGGAGTCAAAAATGATCGTTGTGGGTTGTATGTGTGGACACAGATATCTTTGTCGTATGGGCCCCACAACGGAGTACGAAAATATCCGTTTTATAAAAACCTAGAGATGTATAGCCCAGGCCTAACTGTAACTAGGAAGACAGGAACACTAGGCAAAGAAACACAAAACCAAGGCAACAACTAAACTGAGGCTAAAGCGTAGCAGCGTAGATATAGGGGTTCCAACCTAATGGAGCTAGATACTAAGAAGATACTACTAGACATGATACTGAGAAGATACTAGACAAGATACTACTGACATGATTCTGCTGACAACATACTGACATGTTACTAGACATGATGCTATACAATGAATGTCAATGATACTGACATTATACTGACCATGATATTGACATGATACTGACATGATATTGACAAGATACTCAAAGTTCACGGTCCGAGGAGCGGACCGTGACAGTACCTCCCTCCCAACGGACGGCTCCAAGACATCCAACAAGGACCACCAAACAAGGGTGGGTGGTGGGGGTCAGGAGGAGAGAACCAGAAGCAGGGAAACAAGGGCAGAACAAGGGGCAGAGTGGGGCAGAACCAGGGCAAGGAACAAAACAGAACTGGCAGGGTCAGGGCAAAAATACTGGGCCAGTAGAACTGGACAGGACAGGGCAAGGGAAGGGCAAAAACATGTGACTCCAGGCTAAAAGACAGAGGAGCAGACGAACAGGTAAATACAGACATAAGAAAGGACAAATACAAGCACAACCAAACCAGACAGACACAAAACACAGCCAACAGACATCACAGACTATAGCCGACGGCAGACAGCTAGTTGTAATTCTGAACTGGACAGAGACACAAGAAAACACTGACAGAGACAGAGGACAGGGCAAAAACGTAGAGACTCACACAGATAGACAGGAGGGCAGACACACAGACAGACATGCAGAAAGGCACATAGACAAACACAAGCACCAACTGAGACATACCAACAGACAAACAGATTACCTGACAAACTGCCAGGCAAGCAGACATACAGGCGACTTGACACAACAACATGTGGGAAAACAAGTGGGAGGAAAAACTGGACTGGGGAGTAAACAGGCGGGCAAGCTGACTGGCAGACAGACTAGCAGACAAACACAAGGGGAGACAAGCTGACAGACAGAATGGGAGATCGGTAGACGGGCTGGGTAGTGGACTAGCTAAACCTCTTTCTGTAGGGCCGGCCATAACAGGATGGAACAGAGGGGGCTGAGAAGAGGAAGCAGTTTGGGGAAAATGAGGGACAGAGATGTGGGGAACAAATGTCCTGGTGGAAGGGAAAACAGTGGAGTTGGACTGGGGAACTGGAGACGGAGGGCTAACTACAAGAGGGACAGAACTACAGACTGGGCCAAGGCCTGGGCTACAGACAGGGCTGGAGACAGGGCTACAGACAGGGTTGGGGACAGGGCTACAGACAGGGCTGGAGACAGGGCTACAGACAGGGTTGGGGACAGGGCTACAGACAGGGCTGGAGACAGGGCTACAGTCAGGGTTGGGGACAGGGCTACAGACAGGGCTGGAGACAGGGCTACAGACAGGGCTACAGACAGGGCTGGAGACAGCTGACACAGACATGGGCAGGGTGTCGGCGGGGTCAGTCAACCAGAGTTCAGACGGGGTGTCGGCGGGTTTGGCCGACCAGAGTTCGGGCAGAACATCGGCGGGGCAAGCCGATGCAGGTTCCAACAGGGTGTTGGCAGGGACAGCCAATGCAGGCTTGGACAGGGTGTCGGTCGGCAACAGCAGTACCTCGGCGTTGCTGGGTAGCAGCAGCGGAGACTCACTGTCAGCGTTGCTGGACAGCTGAGGAGGTTCACCGTCGCTGGGCGGTGGTGCACGCTGGTCGCCGGGCGGTGGTGCACGCTGGTCGCCGGACGGTGGTGCACGCTGGTCACCGGACAGTGGTGCACGCTGGTCGTTGAGCTGCAGTGGAGACTCAACGACACTGGACAGCAGCAGAGACTTGCGGTCACTGCCGCTGGACAGGAGTGGAGCCTTCACGTGGCTGGGCAGCAGTAGGGGCTCACCGCCTTTGACTCTGGGCTGCTCTGTGGCGTTGGGCAGCGGAGAGTGCTGACGGCGTCTGGAGGAGGAACCACGCCTTTTCCTGGCGGGGGCCCGGTTCCCCACACAAAGGGCCAGACGAGAACCCTCAAACGGGTCTAGAGCTGGAGACAGTTCAGGACAAACGGGTTCAGGAAAGGCAGGAACAGAGCAGTTAGATAGCGGGCTAGTGGGCGCAGGGCTGGCAGGCTGGAGGTTCACAAACCCAATTCTGATGGGCTGGCATGCAGACTGGGCACTAGCAGGCTGAGGGCTGGCATGTAGGTGGCTTGCATCTGCCAGGCTGGCTGGCTGAGAAGACTGCAGGCGAGAAGATCGTACACACGCATGGTACGCATCCAGAGCAGTCCATATCTCTTTAATCGGACCTGCAAGCTCGCCGGCCAGCTTAGGCCTGGAATAAGCCATCCGGAGGGCCCTTTTCAAATTCTCAACCTTTTGTTCAAGGCTAATGGAGGACTGGAGGCTATACACAACAATGGACTCAATGTAGCTCATCACCTCTCTTAGTCCAAAATCTGCATTGTCGTCCGCTGGGTCCATACTGGTTGGTTCGTACTGTTACGAGTGAGTACGGATGAGGACCCAAATGCAGAGCAATATAACTTTAAAGGATTTATTAAACAAACTGAGGTTCTTCCATAAACAGGGCAAAGAAGGTAGGACAAAAGCACAGAAACCATACAGGAACTCACACCACAGGGAACCAACAAGAACATAATGCAAACACAGGACTTAAATACACACAGGATAACAGGGCACAGGTGAAACAAAAATACAATCAACATTAGGATAGGCTGGGGGACTAAAAGGGCACAGGTGGAAACACTGACAAATTACAAGGCAGGATAGACAAGGTAACTAACTGTAACTAGGAAGACAGGAACTCTAGGCAAAGAAACACAAAACCAAGGCAACAACTAAACTGAGGCTAAAGCGTAGCAGCGTAGATATAGGGGTTCCAACCTAATGGAGCTAGATACTAAGAATATACTATTAGACATGATACTGAGAAGATACTAGACAAGATACTACTGACATGATTCTGCTGACAACATACTGACATGTTACTAGACATGATACTATACAATGAAATTATAGACAAATCTTTATTTACAATTGTGGCCTAGCAAAAGCCTTTGAGTGGGGAGGAATTGGGCTAAAATAATAAAGTAATCAATCATTTGGAGGCTCACCTCTGCAACTTCAGTTGGTTCTCCCACTGTGTTGGCTGGACGGGAGCTACAATCATAAACATGCAGGAGGTCGGAGGAGCACACAACACATAACTCATTATTGCTTAGTTGACAGTTAGCTCAGTGCTTTGCACGACATTAGCTTTAATATACATAAACACATTGTAGTTGTACATGGCATTTTATACTCACTCAACTCACAGGGTTTGAAAAAGATATCAATGTGCTTCTGTTTACCTCTTTTTGACCCTTTCATTGTGTTTATATCTTCTTTCTTTCACAACAAAACAAGGAGAACATCAAACACAGTCAGTGACCATCAAGTTGGCAAGCATGCCAACTGCTATTGTTTCTGTAGCCTACACCAGTGGTTCCCAAAGGGATTTCTACGGCTGTAGCTGACACGGTGTGACTTGGTGCAGGAGTAAATGCAGGGAGGACGACCGGAGTACTGGAACAGGAACTTTATTGCTTTCTACACACAGGAAAACTTAGGAAAACAAGATGCCTCGCAGGGCTTGTAGACAACCAAGGGAACACACACGCAACGTGTCAAGGAACAAATAAGATAGCACACAGAATCACACACCGGGCGTGCTACGCTGTGAAATAGACAGCGGGAGGCAGTAGCTAGCGGGGCAATGTTAGCTGGGATGTTCTTCGGCAATTGCTTCGTACTACTTTCCATTGGTTCAATATGTTAGAAACAACACGTCACATACTTAAAGGGTGTTCAATAGCACTGATTTATGCAAAACAAAAAAACAAAAACCTCAAAAATGGAGTTATGAGGTTTCCTTCCGACAGCAACGATATGACTCATTACACAAACACTTCCTGTTCAATGAAAGAGTCCACAGCTGTTGTAGGCCCAGGAGTTAAGAACCAGACCTACCTGGGCCCTCATCAAAGCCTGTACACTCAAGACACTGCCACCCTTAGATCTCCATATGTTATGACTCTAAATGTTTTGATGAATTGAACAAGGTGGACCCTCTTGCAAACAAGTGTAATGCTTTATTGGGTTGTCCACTCACATTTAACAGTTTTTGTAACTGTTAAATTCTCGCCCTCAGGCGTCTTACTGACACCATGTGGCTAGTGTGTGTATTCTCTGTGTTCATGTCAAGGCGTGGGTTTGTCTATATTATGTGTTCAAATACTGTGTTCATATTTTTGCCAGAGAATCACTGTTTTCTAATTTATATCCACAATAATAAATCTTTGCCTTAAAAAACCTGCCCTATCAACAAATTTCACACATATTTTATATATTTGCTAAATAGTTACTGTATCGATTTCAAATCATTGAAATCGTATCATATTGCCATAATGAACCAATATCATCCATATGTATCATATCATCAATGTATCGTGATACGTAACGCATCGCTGCTAAAATGTATTGTTACACCCCTAGTAGGTCAAACTAAACTGTCACAGTAAAACATGGAATATAGATAGGCTTACTGCTTATTTGATGCACATAACTGCATATAAAGATTCAGCAGTTTGTGGTTGTTCGATGCATGCTCGTCATTTCAATGTATTTGCGTATGTAACTGCTGTGATAAAACGTGCTAATGGCCACCAAGACTAGCTAGCTCACCTGTGAATGACCACATTATCATCATTAAAGGTGTGCTTCCATTGTTTTATGGGGAAGCAACAATGTACCAATGATGGTGGCTCATTTGCAATGACTTGTTCTATTGTTCACCAAACCCTGAACACAGGATGTCAATGATGTCAAGCTTTGAGGAAGAGGGCCTTACATTCTAGAAATGATTCTCAAAGGAAACGTGTCTGGACTGTACGACCGCTTTTACCCTCAGTGATCGGACTAATAACCGACGGTGATGAGAGGGCCTATAGGAGGGAGATAGAGGATCTAACTCTATGGTGCGATAACAACAACCTCTCACTTAACACCAATAAGACCAAAGAAATCATTGTAGACTTTAGGAAGTCCAAAGGTATCCACACCCCTGTTGGAATATGATCTGAATTGTATATATATATTTTATTATTGAGTTATCTTATTGTGAAGTAACAAAGCCCAGACAGGAAGTGCTTGTTAACTATGTCTATATAACCGGTGTAAATAAACCAACTCAGTGTCGTGTGACGTACTGATTCAGCAACACATAGCTGATGCTATGGTGTGTTTATTTATTTACTTCAGCAGTGTTATTCCTCCGTCTATATTTCTTCACTTTATATTTCTGGTACAACACGCTAAGACAGCTGTGAAACTCAACAGGCTATGGGCCCAGAGAGACCAGATTTATTTACGAGGTGAAAAGTTTGTTGTCGGCGTGCTTTGCCAAGCTAGTCTCGAGTTAGGCTAACAACAGAAGAACAGAACCATGCGGGCTGCTTCGAGTGGTCAGACTCATTGGTCAAGATTGTGTTTCGACGGAGATGCGGAGAGATATATATTGTGGGAGACGAGGATGTTGGGACATCTGAGACTACAGGGGTTGAAGGATATCGTCCTAAAAGATCTCGAGCCACCCGTCGAGGGTGAAGAAGTTGATGTGACCTACGAGGACATGAATGCTTTGGCATATAGAGAGATGGTCCAGTTTTTGGACAGCAAGAGCCTGTCGCTCATTACACGAGCAGCGACGGATGATGGACGCAAGGCACTACAGATCCTAAGAGCCTTTTATGCAGTCAAGGAGCCGGCTGCAGCAGCATCAGGAAATGACGGTGTCGTGAGTACCCAGATCCGAGTGCAGCAGCCGTCTATGCTACACCGGCGAGGGACTGTGAGCGTTGATGACGGTATGATGTGCTACAGATGCGGCGTGAGAGGGCACATCGCCAAAATGTGTGAACGCCAGGAGTGGTGCGAATACTGTCAACGTTCTACACACCGGTACGCGGTCTGCAGAAGGAGGAGACAACAGCGGCGAGATGAGGCACGGAGAGTGTCGGAGAAGAAGAACAACAGCGAGTGAGAGCCGAACGAGGACATCGTGATCGTGTGAGACAGACGGGTCTGATGGTCGACACAGGAGCGACTTCCCATGTCATCACAGACATCACAAAGTTCACAAGTTTCGACGGCAGTTTCCAGCCTAAAGAACACTGTATGGAATTGGCTGACGGCACGAGATGCCATGGAGTGGCGGAGCGCAGAGGAGATGCAAAAGTGATTCTGATCGACAGCAGGGGGCAACGCCACACAACTACCCTGAGACATGCGTTGTACATTCCTACATATCCACAGGACATGTTTTCGGTGCAAGCAGCAACCACCAGAGGTGCCACTGTCATTTTCCAGAAAGGTAAAAATGTTCTGAAGTGCAGAGATACGAGGTTCAAAATATATTTGTACAACAAACTGTATTATTTGAACACTGTGAATGACCAGAAATGTATGGCTAATGGTAATGGTAAAGTGCAGACGCACAGGTTGAAGTGTGTGACCCCACCCATTGTAGAGCAACAGACACCGACTGCAATGCCCATTGTTAATGTTAATGATGATGATGATGATGATGATTATTTTGATGTGCCGAGATGGAGGAGTAGGTCTAAGAGAAATGCTCCACTCCTACCACGAGGGCAGGTTTAGCAGCAAGTGCACGAGGCTGTAGTAGCTACACCTCAGGCAAACCAGACTGTGCAGTCAGATGAGGGCCATGCTAAAAATGAGGCTAAACAGCAGACACGTTACCCTCCCAGAGTGAGGATGAAGCCAGCCTATTTGAGTGACTATGTAACTGTCAGTGCAGAAAAGGTCCCGAAGAACATGGACTATTCCTACAGCTACAGGTTACGAGTCAGACAGCCAGAGGGCAAGAAAACAGTGGGGGAAGCAAGCAAGAAAGCAGTGGGGGACAGAAACGGGATGGTGCATGATTATTGGACTAAACATCACACTAGTACTCAAAACCCAGCTATGCAAAAAAAGATGAGAACACAAAAGAAACCAAAGAGAAAGAAATGTTCATTTGTGTTTGAGTGATCTGATTTTGTGATTTATTTAATCTGCTATTTATTATTGAGTATTTGAAGAAGAGTAATATGTGTATTTAACTTGATGATTGAAACCAGTAATGACAACATGATGACGGATGTCAAAGGTTTAACTTGAGTGTGTTACAGAAGTGTTAAAGATTTGGTTGAAGAGACATATGCATTTTGTATTCTATTGTGAAAAGAAGAGAGGGGAGAAAAAGTGTATATAAGATAAATGTATGAAAAAGAAAATATATCCAATGTGAGATCAAGTGGGGGTGTTGGAATATGATCTGAATTGTATATATATATTTTATTATTGAGTTCTCTTATTGTGAAGTAACAAAGCCCAGACAGGAAGTGCTTGTTAACTATGTCTATATAACCGGTGTAAATAAACCAACTCAGTGACGTGTGTCGTACTGATCCAGCAACACTACAGCTGATGCCTCCTGGTGTGTTTATTTATTTACTTCAGCAGTGTTATTCCTCCGTCTATATTTCTTCACTTTATATTTCTGGTACAACACGCTAAGACAGCTGTGAAACTCAACATTATCATTATCCAATTAAATTCAAATGAGCTTCATTGGCATGAGAAAGCATATGTTTGCAATGCCAAAGAAAGTGTGAAAATATAACTAAATACAGTTGACAATGGGGTAAGTTGGAGGGGGAACAGTGACCCATCATGATGGTAGAAGCTTACTGTAAAGTCAGGCCCTATGTCCCATGATGATGGTTCTTAAAAGTAGACGGCCTAACAGATAATGAGTTTATTGATCTTCTGGTTGACATTGTACAAATGTAATTTACCCATTGTGCAACGTGAAAGGTTTTAACCCTGTTTTAAACATAGAATGGATGAGTTGTGTAATGTGGTTAAACATGATATATTAATCGTAGCCTTTGAGAGTAGTCATACGGTAATAATGCACAATGAATGGACTGGTTGCTAGTAGTATGTTCAGAGATACTTCCTCATTACAAATTATGGACAGACAGACAGACAGACAGACAGACAGACAGACAGACAGAATGAATTCAGGATACAAAGAAATCACAGCACAATAAATACACAATACATAGAGAGATCACACCATACATTGACAATACTACACAGCTCCTCTTACAGAGAGCATGATGGAATAGGCTACCAGCCACAGTTCAACAGTCATCACATTACACATGTTATGCACAGAACTGAGATGTGGCCTGTTTGTTCACATCTTGTGTGGACAAATCACGTTGAAATGCTTTTTCAGGATTTCTCACTGACAGTATAGTGACCAACCAGTACTCTAAGTGACATTCACATGAATAACTAGTCGTTTGCACTCACTTTCATGTTAAGACTATACGTTCAGGGATAATTTCTATAGTTTTCAACTTGAGAGATGAGTTTCTAAAGTGTTTGGTCTCGCTAACCACGATGAAGAGTTGTGATATTCCCTTCTGAGCGTGAAGCTGGCAGGGAAAAATGATTTATTTCATATGTTTGCTGCCATCGATGACTGTTCTTAGCTTCCCAGTGGAGCGTTGAGGAAGGGAATGTTGTCAGATTGGATCTCTAAAGACATGTCAAACATGAAAACCGTGCAGGATCAGTTCATCTATGTTTTAATGTAAAGTAATCTGGCCTGCTGTCATGAAACATGCTATAGCATACACATAAAGTGTATTATCATTATCCAATTAAATTCAAATGAGCTTCATTGGCATGAGAAAGCATATGTTTGCAATGCCAAAGAAAGTGTGAAAATATAACTAAATACAGTTGACAATGGGGTAAGTTGGAGGGGGAACAGTGACCCATCATGATGGTAGCTTACTGTAAAGTCGGGCCCTATGTCCCTTGATGATGGTACTTAAAAGTAGACGGCCTAACAGATAATTAATTTATTGATCTTCTGGTTGACATTGTACAAATGTAATTTACCCATTGTGCAACGTGAAAGGTTTTAACCCTGTTTTAAACATAGAATGGATGAGTTGTGTAATGTGGTTAAACATGATATATTAATCGTAGCCTTTGAGAGTAGTCATACGGTAATAATGCACAATGAATGGACTGATTGCTAGTAGTATGTTCAGAGCTACTTCCTCATTACAAATTATGGACAGACAGACAGACAGACAGACAGACAGACAGAATGAATTCAGGATACAAAGAAATCACAGCACAATACATACACAATACATAGAGAGATCACACCATACATTGACAATACTACACAGCTCCTCTTACAGAGAGCATGATGGAATAGGCTACCAGCCACAGTTCAACAGTCATCACATTACACATGTTATGCACAGAACTGAGATGTGGCCTGTTTGTTCACATCTTGTGTGGACAAATCACATTGAAATGCTTTTTCAGGATTTCTCACTGACAGTATAGTGACCAACCATTACTCTAAGTGACATTCACATGAATAACTAGTCGTTTCCACTCACTTTCATGTTAAGACTATACTTTCAGGGATCATTTCTATAGTTTTCAACTTGAGAGATGAGTTTCTAAAGTGTTTGTTCTCGCTAACCACGATGAAGAGTTGTGATATTCCCTTCTGAGCGTGAAGCTGGCAGTGAAAAATGATTTATTTCATATGTTTGCTGCCATTGGTGACTGTTCTTAGCTTCCCTGTGGAGCCTTGAGGAAGGGAATGTTGTCAGAGTGGATCTCTAAAGACATGTCAAACATGAAAACCGTGCAGGATCAGTTCATCTATGTTTTAATGTAAAGTAATCTGGGCTGCTGTCATGAAACATGCTATAGCATACACATAAAGTGTATTATTATCCAATTCAATTCAAATGAGCTTCATTGGCATGAGAAAGCATATGTTTGCAATGCCAAAGAAAGTGTGAAAATATAACTAAATACAGTTGACAATGGGGTAAGTTGGAGGGGGAACAGTGACCCATCATGATGGTAGAAGCTTACTGTAAAGTCGGGCCCTATGCCCCATGATGATGGTACTTAAAAGTAGACGGCCTAACAGATAATGCATTTATTGATCTTCTGGTTGACATTGTACAAATGTAATTTACCCATTGTGCAACGTGAAAGGTTTTAACCCTGTTTTAAACATAGAATGGATGAGTTGTGTAATGTGGTTAAACATGATATATTAATCGTAGCCTTTGAGAGTAGTCATACGGTAATAATGCACAATGAATTGACTGATTGCTAGTAGTATGTTCAGAGCTACTTCCTCATTACAAATTATGGACAGACAGACAGACAATGAATTCAGGATACAAAGAAATCACAGCACAATAAATACACAATACATAGAGAGATCACACCATACATTGACAATACTACACAGCTCCTCTTACAGAGAGCATGATGGAATAGGCTACCAGCCACAGTTCAAGAGTCATCACATTACACATGTTATGCACAGAACTGAGATGTGGCCTGTTTGTTCACATCTTGTGTGGACAAATCACGTTGAAATGCTTTTTCAGGATTTCTCACTGACAGTATAGTGACCATTGCCAACCATTACTCCAAGTGACATTCACATGAATCACTAGTTGTTTCCACTCACTTTGATGTTAAGACTATACTTTCAGGGATCATTTCTATAGTTTTCAACTTGAGAGATGAGTTTCTAAAGTGTTTGGTCTCGCTGACCACGATGAAGAGTTGTAATATTCCCTTCTGAGCGTGAAGCTGGCAGTGAAAAATGATTTATTTCATATGTTTGCTGCCATTGATGACTGTTCTTAGCTTCCCAGTGGAGCGTTGAGGAAGGGAATGTTGTCAGAGTGGATCTCTAAAGACATGTCAAACATGAAAGCCGTGCAGGATCAGTTCATCTATGTTTTAATGTAAAGTAATCTGGGCTGCTGTCATGAAACATGATATAGCATACACATAAAGTGTATTATCATTATCCAATTAAATTCAAATGAGCTTCATTGGCATGAGAAAGCATATGTTTGCAATGCCAAAGAAAGTGTGAAAATATAACTAAATACAGTTGACAATGGGGTAAGTTGGAGGGGGAACAGCGACCCATCATGATGGTAGAAGCTTACTGTAAAGTCGGGCCCTATGTCCCATGATGATGGTACTTAAAAGTAGACGGCCTAACAGATAATGAATTTATTGATCTTCTGGTTGACATTGTACAAATGTAATTTACCCATTGTGCAACGTGAAAGGTTTTAACCCTGTTTTAAACATAGAATGGATGAGTTGTGTAATGTGGTTAAACATGATATATTAATCGTAGCCTTTGAGAGTAGTCATACGGTAATAATGCACAATTAATTGACTGATTGCTAGTAGTATGTTCAGAGCTACTTCCTCATTACAAATTATGGACAGACAGACAGACAGACAGAATTAATTCAGGATACAAAGAAATCACAGCACAATACATTCACAATACATAGAGAGATCACACCATACATTGACAATACTACACAGCTCCTCTTACAGAGAGCATGATGGAATAGGCTACCAGCCACAGTTCAAGAGTCATCACTGTAGCTGAGGGTTACTGAAAGGACTGTATACTGGTTGGAATTAGCACTCGCCCCTGAATGTCGATCAAACACAATGGACCACCACCTTGATGTAGACTTGAATTTACTTCCTTTTGACAAGACAGTATGACACTGACCAGTGACATTATGGTCTGAAAATAAAGCAACAAAAAACATACATGCTCTTAAAAACATGACTAACACAGACTAAATGCCTAAATTGCCAATTGTACACTGTATAGTATAGGCCTAGTGTGAAACACTCTGAATTGGCCATAAAACGAATTCACTTAATTATATAAATACACCATAGCAACATATGATATACTTGTATGTATTAGTTAACAGAAAAGGTACTGTAACTTGACAGAAGTCAACAAACATTACGACCGCACACATTGTTGGCAAACTTGGCTTAAAGTGTACAGAAACTATCAAATAAAATGCAGGGAATTAAACATAGCACACATAGCACGTAGCACATGATGGCACACTATACTGACTTAACTAAACACATAATCACAAAACACCCACAAATACTGCTACTCACATATCAAGAGTGACACACACTGCACAGGTCTTTACTGTAGAGATGAGTCGGTCATGAACGAACGAATCAAAAGATTCGTTCTTTTTGATGAACGAAACCGACCCGTTCATTTCCGTGAACGATCCGTTCAAAATGCAAATGACGGGGAATCGCCCGGCTGCTCTTCTCATTCAGTGCGAGGCTGCGAGCCGGAGGGTGCAGTGAGGGCGGGGCCGAGCTCTCCCAGGGCTCCCACAGCGCACAACAGTTGCAGAGGAGAAGTGGGTGGTGACTGGTCATACGATACGACCGAAAGACCTTCGTTCAAAGTGGGTCGGATCGGTCATACTGGTACATTGACCGAGCTAGGAGACCGTTCGTTCAAAGTTTCGTTCTTCGTTCAAAGTGGGTCGGATCGGTCATACTGGTACATTGACCGAGGAGACCGAAAGACCTTCGGTCTTCGTTCAAAGTTTCGTTCTTCGTTCAAAGTGGGTCGGATCGGTCATACTGGTACATTGACCGAGGAGACCGAAAGAACGAAATGCATATTCTTCGTTCAAAGTGCTGTAACAGTATAACCGACCGGGAGAAGGGGGTGGTGACTGAACGAAGTGCTGTAAACTAACTGTGTTAGTGTACGAATGACTGACTTGGCTCTGACATTGTCTAGCATTGGAAACCCATACGTTTTTATTATTATAATTTTTACTATTTTATAGGAAAGACCGACGAGTCTATATAATAATGCATGACTGACTGACTGAATGACTGATTGTATTTGTAGCCCTCTGTTGCAAATACAAATACTACTTGCAAAGTTGCAAGTGCAACAAACAACGTCATGATGATTAACTTAGAAACATTAAACTTTGATTGATTGATTGAAATACGTATTAACAGTTTTCAGAAGAGGGTCCATGGTGGACTTATTCATGCTCCCCTGTGACGTCATGGCAGCCAAGTCTGTGGACTTTTAATGCTTGCTTTATTGATTGTCACTCTTTGATGAGTGGACCACCTTGTTCAATTCATCAAAGAGTGACAAACAATAAAAGTGACTGGTTATTAAATTAGCTCTCTAATGTTTAAATGTACTAATATTAAAATGTATGGTGATATATACTATTATATTATTATTATTATTATACTATTATGGTGAAATTATATCAATGGAAAATAAACAGGCTAATGCATACCAAAAAAAAATAGTATTTAATGCTATAAAAACATGAAAATAGATTAGGCTCCTTCTTTATACTAATAGCATTAATAGCATACAATTCATATTACCATAATTGGTTAGTATAGAACTATAGATTAAATATAGGAGGGGCTCATTGGCTCAATAACCATGGAAACTAAAGGGATGGAGGGTAGAGAAATGGAGTTAATCAATGATAATATTTTATTTGTGGATATAAATTATATATATATATATATCTTAGTTTTACCAACATTGTTAATGTGAAATAGTTTCAATATGCTTATTTAAATTGTGATAATTGCTATAGCTATTGGAGCTCTGGTGGTCCCAGAAGACAGGGGATGTAAAAGAGGAAATTATGCCCGGGTAGGAGGCATCATGCATGGGGGTGACTGGGAGGAGTGACTGGTGTTGACATCACGGATCGTCTGACTCTGCCAAAACGGAACAGTTACCCTTAAAAAAAACACCTCCATTCAGTTTCATTGTAACTGACATTTTCGATCATAATTCATAATTTTTTAATACTGTATTTAGCTATAACGAGCACAAATGTCCGATGCTAATTGACAGTGCTACTATGCTACTACCAATAGACCGCAGGGGAAAAAATGGCTACTCTCAGCCACACAAGAGGAGATTAGACCCCATCCCTCCCAGGAAAATCCCATAGCCTGGAAGGACGATCGGCCTGGCTCGGCCAATGATTGAACGACTCGTTCGAGTGACTGGTGGGTCCGTGCCATAGAGTATGGTCCCCGTACGGATCCTATAGTACATGACCGAAATGACCGAAATGAACGACATGAACGGATCATTTTAGTGAACGAACGAACGACCGACCCGTTCACTGAAAAGAACGAAAGTTCCCATCTCTACTTTACTGTTGCCAAACTGAACTGAAATGAAGCTCTGTGGCACATCAAGCTGGAATCACTAGCTCTGATTGCAGTGAGCAAGCCTAAATTACTATTTGACCAATAAGGCCATACAGCCTGTTAAGGAGCTAGTCTTGATCAGCACCCAAAACACCTGTGGCAATCAGGGCCTCTCCACTGTGTATGCATGTGTGTGTGTGTGTGTGTGTGTGTGTGTGTGTGTGTGTGTGTGTGTGTGTGTGTGTGTGTGTGTGCGTGCCTGTGTGCGTGCACTGTCCAGGGCCTTTCTTACAATCACATTACACATGTTATGCACAGAACTGAGATGTGGCGTGTTTGTTCACATCTTGTGTGGACAAATCACGTTGAAATGCTTTTTCAGGATTTCTCACTGACAGTATAGTGACCAACCATTACTCTAAGTGACATTCACATGAATCACTAGTCGTTTCCACTCACTTTCATGTTAAGACTATACTTTCAGGGATCATTTCTATAGTTTTCAACTTGAGAGATGAGTTTCTAACGTGTTTGGTCTCGCTAACCAAGATGAAGAGTTGTGATAATCCCTTCTGAGTGTGAGGCTGGCAGTGAAAAATGATTTATTTCATATGTTTGCTGCCATTGATGACTGTTCTTAGCTTCCCAGTGGAGCGTTGAGGAAGGGAATGTTGTCAGAGTGGATCTCTAAAGACATGTCAAACATGAAAACCGTGCAGGATCAGTTCATCTATGTTTTAATGTAAAGTATTCTGGGCTGCTGTCATGAAACATGCTATAGCATACACATAAAGTGTATCATTATCCAATTAAATTCAAATGAGCTTCATTGGCATGAGAAAGCATATGTTTTAATGCCAAAGAAAGTGTGAAAATATAACTAAATACAGTTGACAATGGGGTAAGTTGGAGGGGGAACAGTGACCCATCATGATGGTAGAAGCTTACTGTAAAGTCGGGCCCTATGTCCCATGATGATGGTACTTAAAAGTAGACGGCCTAACAGATAATGAATTTATTGATCTTCTGGTTGACATGGTACAAATGTAATTTACCCATTGTGCAACGTGAAAGGTTTTAACCCTGTTTTAAACATAGAATGGATGAGTTGTGTAATGTGGTTAAACATGATATATTAATCGTAGCCTTTGAGAGTAGTCATACGGTAATAATGCACAATGAATGGACTGATTGCTAGTAGTATGTTCAGAGCTACTTCCTCATTACAAATTATGGACAGACAGACAGACAGACAGACAGACAGACAGACAGACAGACAGACAGACAGACAGACAGGATACAAAGAAATCACAGCACAATACATACACAATACATAGAGAGATCACACCATACATTGACAATACTACACAGCTCCTCTTACAGAGAGCATGATGGAATAGGCTACCAGCCACAGTTCAACAGTCATCACATTACACATGTTATGCACAGAACTGAGATGTGGCCTGTTTGTTCACATCTTGTGTGGACAAATCACGTTTAAATGCTTTTTCAGGATTTCTCACTGACAGTATAGTGACCAACCATTACTCTAAGTGACATTCACATGAATCACTAGTCGTTTCCACTCACTTTCATGTTAAGAATATACTTACAGTGTTCATTTATATAGTTTTCAACTTGAGAGATGAGTTTCTAAAGTGTTTGGTCTTGCTAACCACGATGAAGAGTTGTGATATTCCCTTCTGAGCGTGAAGCTGGCAGGGAAAAATGATTTATTTCATATGTTTGCTGCCATTGATGACTGTTCTTAGCTTCCCAGTGGACTCTTGAGGAAGGGAATGTTGTCAGATTGGATCTCTAAAGACATGTCAAACATGAAAACTGTGCAGGATCAGTTCATCTATGTTTTAATGTAAAGTAATCTGGGCTGCTGTCATGAAACATGCTATAGCATACACATAAAGTGTATTATCATTATCCAATTAAATTCAAATGAGCTTAATTGGCATGAGAAAGCATATGTTTGCAATGCCAAAGAAAGTGTGAAAATATAACTAAATACAGTTGACAATGGGGTAAGTTGGAGGGGGAACAGCGACCCATCATGATGGTAGAAGCTTACTGTAAAGTCGGGCCCTATGTCCCATGATGATGGTACTTAAAAGTAGACGGCCTAACAGATAATGAATTTATTGATCTTCTGGTTGACATGGTACAAATGTAATTTACCCATTGTGCAACGTGAAAGGTTTTAACCCTGTTTTAAACATAGAATGGATGAGTTGTGTAATGTGGTTAAACATGATATATTAATCGTAGCCTTTGAGAGTAGTCATACGGTAATAATGCACAATGAATGGACTGATTGCTAGTAGTATGTTCAGAGCTACTTCCTCATTACAAATTATGGACAGACAGACAGACAGACAGACAGACAGACAGACAGACAGACAGACAGACAGAATGAATTCAGGATACTAAGAAATCACAGCACAATACATACACAATACATAGAGAGATCACACCATACATTGACAATACTACACAGCTCCTCTTACAGAGAGCATGATGGAATAGGCTACCAGCCACAGTTCAACAGTCATCACATTACACATGTTATGCACAGAACTGAGATGTGGCCTGTTTGTTCACATCTTGTGTGGACAAATCACATTGAAATGCTTTTTCAGGATTTCTCACTGACAGTATAGTGACCAACCATTACTCTAAGTGACATTCACATGAATAACTAGTCGTTTCCACTCACTTTCATGTTAAGACTATACTTTCAGGGATCATTTCTATAGTTTTCAACTTGAGAGATGAGTTTCTAAAGTGTTTGGTCTCGCTGACCACGATGAAGAGTTGTGATATTCCCTTCTGAGCGTGAAGCTGACAGGGAAAAATGATTTATTTCATTATGTTTGCTTCCATTGATGACTGTTCTTAGCTTCCCAGTGGAGCCTTGAGGAAGGGAATGTTGTCAGAGTGGATCTCTAAAGACATGTCAAACATGAAAACCGTGCAGGATCAGTTCATCTATGTTTTAATGTAAAGTATTCTGGGCTGCTGTCATTAAACATGCTATAGCATACACATAAAGTGTATTATTATCCAATTCAATTCAAATGAGCTTCATTGGCATGAGAAAGCATATGTTTGCAATGCCAAAGAAAGTGTGAAAATATAACTAAATACAGTTGACAATGGGGTAAGTTGGAGGGGGAACAGTGACCCATCATGATGGTAGAAGCTTACTGTAAAGTCGGGCCCTATGCCCCATGATGATGGTACTTAAAACATTGAAGAACATTTTACATTGTGGAAATTGTGTACACTCTGAACACCAGCATCGCTCGCTGCGACCCGGTGTGAGCACAACTTTAACCTCTTTGGAGGTGGTCCGCCGGTGAGGTCCGAGACCACTTCCGACGGATTCAAACCCAGAACCAGGGGTGTTGGGGGGCTGGCCCTCTGCGGCCCCCCGAGGCAGGGCCCTGCCTGCTATTTATTGCGTCCACGTCCACGTCCACGTCCCCTGAACCCGCCTCTGCGTGAGGGGGGGCTCTGGTGGTGGCGGTCATCTCCACGAGGTGCTCGCTGTCTTCCACGGGCCTGGTTGGATGGACGTGACCCCTCCCCCCTCCCCGTGAAGGGGGGGGGACGGGAGGACGGGCGCTCAGCGCAGACTCTCCAGGCCTGCCGGTTGGGCCTCTCGGCAGACTGGCGAGCAGGAGGGGGCGGGGCTGACTGAGCAGATCTACCCGGGCGGGGCAGGTGGCTTCCCGCTTCGGCCTGCCGTTTCTGCTCCTCTCTGGAGGCGATGAGCTTGTTTAGGGCGCCGTGGAACAGGCCCTCATGCGTGATGGACCCCCTAAGCATCACAGAGCGGACGTCACCCGGGTTTGGGATGGGGAACACATCCAGCCATCTCGCTCTTTCCTGCTGGACTGCGTTGGCCATGCCTCGTCCAGCAGCCTCCGTGACGGTCAGTGTGAGCTCAATGATCTCATCAACGAGGCGCTAGGCCTCGGCCAGTTGGTCCGGAGTGGGGGCCGCACCTGCCTCGGTCAGGAGCACCGAGAGGGAGCCTTGCAACAGGGCTCCTGCGTTGGCTGACTTAGCGATGGTCACCATGCTCTCGTAGAGGCGGTTGAGAGCCAGCGAGGCGTCCTTGTCCTTCTTGTCAGGGAAAGCCGGGTCCCTATCCATGGGGAAGTAGTGAGGGCTGTGAGGGTTCACTAGGTACCCTGCGGTGGCCCTGTCTATTTTTGGGAGTCCTAGCAAGCCCACCTCGTTGGCGAGCTCGGTGTCCAAGGCCAGCCCCCGTCGGCGTTGTTTCTTGGCGTCTGCGGTAGGTTCGGCCCAGGTGTGGGTCAGCACACTTTTAAAACCTCCGGCGAGTGGCAGCAAGTCCTTAGGCGGCGGCTCGGTCCGCACGGCTCTGCGGCATTGCCAGCCGTCCTCAGGCGGCAGGCCAGGGTCCTCCTTGGGCCAATCTCGCTTGCACCTGACCGCTGCTGTTCTGTATAGATACAGCAGCTCGGTCTCGCGCTTATGCAGCTCGGCAGAGGGTGTCGTGGCCTCTGGTGGCGCCGTGGCAGCGGCGGCGCCATGCACGGGCGCCACTTCCTGCCCAGCTGGGGCTGCCTGTTCGGCCGCCATAACGGCTGCTTGGGCGTCGACGGCCGGAGGGTCCTCGGCCTGCTGCTCTCCGTCCACATCGACATATACCTCCTCAATGATGACGTCGTCGGAGTCGTCGGAGTCGTGGACCTGGTCCAGCACCCTATAGTGTTGGTAGGAGGGAAGGTCGGTCTCCATGTCGTCGCCTTCGTCCCCGTCTCCGTCCCAGTCATGGTCGGCACGTGGGGCGTGGGTCAAGGGCGGGAAGTCCTTGTCCATGTCGAAGACTGGGGGGGCCTTGGCCGCCGCTGCTGGGGCCCCTTGGGACCCGGAGGGTCTAGACGGGGAGGCTGATGCCTCCGGTGGAGGTCTACTCACCGTGGCCGATGCAGTGGAGCGAGGCCTGGCGCCTTGCTTGATGAAAACCTCTCTCTGGTCATTGTTATTATAATCAGCAGAGGGTAGGGGGATCCCTGAGCTCATTGCTACACACGGGGGACCATGGCTAGGCCGCGTGTTATTTCCCGCGGCGGGGCCTGCACGGCATCCATCTTGTGCTTCTTCGAGCAGACGGTCCTTGAAGTCGTCATAGCTCCCGTCATCGTCGTCGCGTTCGGGGGACTCATATATCTTTCGCACACGGGTCAAACGGCGCCAAAGATTGCGTTTGTCCATGTCCGAGCACTTGAGACATTTGCCTGGAAAATCTAGGGCCTCTTCTGCATGGTCGAGGCCCAGACAGTAGGCACACAGATTGTGTTGGTCCCATCCAGACATGGAGTTGCCGCAAGAGCGGTTCTTGCATATTTTCTGTGGCATCGGGTACTTGTCGCCTTGATAGCGGCGGGCTGACGCCCTAGAACAGCTCCGTTCAGCCATGCTGCTGTGGTTACCCTGAGAGCACACACTAGCGGCTAATAAGACTGGCTTGTACAGCGACGGAGATAAACGATACGGCTTGTGCAGCACGATAAAGTATTACAGCTTATGCAGCGACCCGAACAAACAGGCTAGAAGCTATCGCTTATACAGCGGGGCTAACTAGCTAAACAGATGCTATGCTTGTACAGCAGCAAACAGGCTAGAAGCTATCGCTTTCACAGCGGGGCTAACTAGCTAACAAAGGCTATGCTTATACAGCAGCTAATAGGCTAGAAGCTAACGCTTTCACAGCGGGGCTAACTAGCTAACAAGGCTAGGCTTATGCAGCAGCTAACAGGCTAAGCAGTGTTAGCTTACACAGCGAGTACTTACTTAGCGATAGAAGTCTTAAATTCGTGAGCTTATATCACCGAGGTGAGATCACTGATAAAGGAACCTCGCGGTACAGGTCGAATTGCGGACCCGTCCTTATTGAGATTAAAGTTTTATATAACCAATATCGGAAAAAGGATCTCAGTGATATGAAAGCTTGTGTCTCACGAGCAGAAGAAAATCGAATTAGTGCGCATGCGCGTATTTCGCCGGTTATACCCGGGGAGGAGACGGAATACGGCATGTCGCAAAGGCCCATTCGACTAGTAGAATGTGAGTTTATTAATACTTATTCTGTGTCTCGCGCTCAGAGGGAGCGCTCCCATAGTGAATCGCTGAAGCGAATATTCCGCTATATAACTGCTCCAACTCAGTGGGAAATAACTTTATTGATTCAAACAAACGATTCAAATGCAACATGGCTACTATGGATGGAAACATAGTGGACATTTCAGAAATTGTGGCTCCAGATGCAATGAGTACAATAATACAAATTCAACCAGTGACAAATGCACAAAATCAACCAGTGACAAATGCACAAAATCAACCAGTGACAGATGCACAAAATCAACCAGTGACAAATGCACAAAATCAACCAGTGACAAATGCACAAAATCAACCAGTGACAAATGCACAAAATCAACCAGTGACAGATGCACAAAATCAACCAGTGACAAATGCACAAATTCAACCAGTGACAAATGCACAAATTCAACCAGTGACAAATGCACAAATTCAACCAGTGACAAATGCACAAAATCAACCAGTGACAGATGCACAAATTCAACCAGTGACAGATGCACAAAATCAACCAGTGACAAATGCACAAAATCTGCCTGATGCACTAATCAATCACCCGGCTGGAAATTCACCTACAAGGAGAGCAATAAATCAGAGCAATCAGCCGGATCCACAATCCGGTGCAAGGAGTGACGCACAGAGTCATTACAATTTGATTGACATGGATCTTTGTGACAATCTGGTGACAGACCAGATCCAACCCTTGAGGCCGACCTCTTACACAGGGCTGGGAGCCACATTGGTGGCTGCTGTGGAAGGAATGCGTGTTGCCCATCACCACCTAGAAACCATGGTAAAAATCAATGTCAAACAACTGGTGAAACAACAAGAGCATAATACTGTTATATTGAGAGAGGTCAAGGATTCAATGCTAGAAATGGGTCATCAACAGATCACGAAAATGCAGAATGAAATGAGAGCAATGAATAACCATTTTGCACACAATAACCACCACAGTGGAGCAAGGTCAAAGCAAAATGCATAGAGAAATGACAAATAACCTTGATTACCTCCGAACACAGTTCACTTCAACCATGAACTGGAAAATGAAACACCACCATGCTGAACTGCTGAGGGATGTTAGCACTGCGCTGGCCCCTATTGAGCAAAATTTGGACAACACTTACTCATCATTAACCACATGCTTGAAAAATACCGACACAGTGAACGCAGAAGTGTTAGCCATAAAACAACATTCCTTGAACACTACTGCAATACTGGGAACCACACCACAAACCAGCTCTCCCGTCATAGCTACTACTGACCCATCTGGTCAGTTTCACCACAGGCGGCAGTCCACGCTACAAGTTGGAGGAGCCTCAGCCCGCCCGGACAGTTTACAGGGTGAACTAAGAGGAGGATTTATGGGCAGATCCCCCATTAAAATTAAATTCCCCACATTTGGACAGCGTGAGGACCCCCCAGACCCCTTGCTGTACTTGGAAAAGTGCAGGGACTTTCTCGCTATTAATCCTCTGTCGGATGATGAACTCATTGCCACCCTCAGGAATGTGTTGCATGGAACTGCCAGAGACTGGTGGGATGTGGTTCGCCAGGAGACTAACACCTGGGCAGATTTTGAAGCAAAATTTGTGGCTGCATTCCTCTCTGAGGATTATGAGGACGAGTTGGCTGAGAGAGTTCGAACCAGCGTTCAGGGCGAAGCAGTGGAGTGAACACTGTGGATGGCTTGGTTCGACTTGGACAACAACTGGAAAAAGACATCAAAATCAACGTGTTTATGAGCAACGAGTACAGACAGCAAAACCGCAAACACGACAGGATAATTCTGTGAAATCCACACCTCCTGTGAATCCATCATCTTCCTTTAAGAGTCAAGATCCATTCTGCTGGCGTTGCAAAGGCGCACATGCCCCTGCTACATGTCCCTATGCAGATGATGGAAAGAAAGGTAAGGGAAATGCTAATTCTGTGACATTTGCGCAGGTATTTTCGCCAAAACTTTCTACATCACCACTCCAGCAAACCTCAAAGGAGTCACCACTCCAATTGAAGGTGCCTGTGACGCTGGGTGCTTGGAAAGGCACAGCGATTGTGGACACAGGGTCCTCCTTCACACTGCTGAATCAGGACCTGTGGACATCAATTAGGGACACAGGAAAAGGCAAAATCACATCTTGGACTAAGGGTCCCATATACTTGGCCGATGGAGAGCCAAAAACCCCAGTGGGTCAGAGTGAAGTGAATTACATGATCTTACATGGCAAACCATGGACTCAAACCACTGCTGTACTTCACTCTGACGCCTTGGCAATTCCGTGTGTGCTGGGTCTGGATTTCCTCTGCCAAAGTGGCTTGCAAATTGATGTCACTGACAATGCATACTGGTTCAAAAGCAATGACAAAGAACAATTTCATTTCCTCCTGGACCCTTCAGATGCACATCAACCTACCCGGTACTGTGACTACTTCTCTGCTGTTCCACCCTCTCACCTTTCTCTTACAACGGGGGGAGGAGATCTTGAAGTGTTCAGCACGGCGGTACAGGATGCGCACCTGGAACAGAATGGAAAAATGCAACTACTTTCACAACTTCAAGATAACGCAGACGTCTGCACCACACAAGTGGGTCACACGGAACTGCTACAGCACAAGATCTTGGTCAGCTCAAACATCTCACTACGACAAAAACCATACCGGGTATCACCTCCCAAACTCCAGACCATGAAGAAGCTCATTGACAAAATGTTGGCCGATGATGTCATTGAACCATCTTCATCTGCCTGGGCTGCACCTGTTGTTCTCATTCCGAAGAAGACTGGTGATTCCAGATTCTGTGTCCACTACAGGAAATTGAACGCCATTACACTGGATGATGCTTATCCTCTGCCAACAATACAGGAAATTTTGGACTCTCTGTGTGGAGCCAAAATCTTCACAACACTCGATCTCAACGCTGGATACTGGCAGGTACATATGGATCCTGGAAGTAAGGAGAAGACAGCGTTCATCTGTGGATTGGGACTATATCAGTTCAAAGTCATGCCTTTTGGACTAAAAAATGCCCCAGCCACGTTTCAGCGGCTAATGGAGTTAGCCCTGGGAGAACTCAAAGGGAGGATATGTTTTGTATACCTCGATGACATCATCATTTACTCACAAGAACCCCAACAACACTTCCAAGACATCCAGGCCGTACTCCAAAAACTCAGACAAGCAAAACTTACCGTCAACATGGGCAAGAGTCACTTCTTCCGCACCTCCCTCAAGTTTATTGGGCACATGGTCTCTGCGGATGGCGTTCAGGTTGATCCTTAGAAGACCAAGGCCGTGGATGAATATCCTGTGCCTACCAACCTAAAGACTCTTCAAAGGTTCTTAGGCATGGCTGGCTGGTATCACAGGTTCGTACCCAATTTCTCTGGGATTGCAGAGCCCTTGAATGCCCTGAAAAGGAAGGATGTCAAGTTTAAGTGGACTACCGAGTGCCAAACAGCCTTTGAAATCCTCAAGCATCGTCTGGTAACCACTCCTGTGCTTGGCCATCCGAATTTCAACCTACCATTTGTGGTCTATACGGATGCCAGCGAGGTCGGTACTTGGAGCCGTGTTGGTCCAACAGACAGGCTTGGGCTCAGAGGAGGTGTTAGCATTTGCTAGCAGAAGCTTGAACAAAGCAGAGCGAAATTACTCCACCACCGAACTTGAATGCCTGGCTGTCGTGTGGTCATTAGAAAAGTGGAGGTACTACCTTGAAGGGAGATTCTTCACAGTGGTAACTGACCACTCTTCGCTTGTCTGGGTCTTCAAAACCCAAAAACCCAACACCAGATTGATCCGATGGGCCCTGCGTCTTCAGGAGTTCAACTTTACTGTGGAATACAGAAAAGGCAAATATAACACCGTTCCTGATGCACTGTCGAGAGCCCCAGGTGAGAACCACAACCTCTCCCAACCAATCTGTACTACTATGCTGGCTACCAAGCCACCAAAACCCCTGAAAAATCTTCCGATCTCCGATGAGGTCATATGGAAGGCCCAGCAGACTGAGCCTCTTGTCCAGGAGCTCTATCAGTCCATCCTGGACAAGGGAGAAGTTGTTGTGAATGATACCACCAAATTCACCATTGTGGAGGACATGGTGTACAGAGTGCTCGAGAAACCACACCAAACAATCTACCAACTGTACATACCTGAGCCTCACCGCCAACAACTCATTCAGAGGTTTCATGATGATCCCCTAGCTGGCCACCTGGGAAGATACAAAACCTACAGAAGACTGCAATCATTGGTGTACTGGCCAAGGATGAGTCTGGAGGTTACCAATTATGTCAGATGTTGTCAAGTGTGTCAAGCCTACAAGCCGGAAAGTAGGAAGGTGGCAGGAAAGCTTCAACAGACCATCGTTCACCATCCGTGGGAAATGGTTGGAGTAGACCTGATGGGACCTTTTCCGAGAAGTGCCAAGTTGAACCTGTACCTGTTGGTGTTTGTCGACTACTACTCGCGCTGGGTTGAACTCTTTGCCTTGAAGAAAGCTACAGCAGAGGTGGTATCGAAAGTACTCACCCAGGACATCCTGACACGTTGGGGGGTACCCAACTATATTCTTTCGGACCGAGGCCCACAGTTTGTCTCCCACCTCTTCGACGAAACCTGCAAAATCTGGAATTTGAAGCACAAAATGACCACCGCATACCATCCACAGACAAATATGACAGAAAGAATAAATCGGAATCTCAAAACCATGATAGCATCTTTTGTAGGCAACAACCACAAAAACTGGGACAATCACTTACCTGAATTCAGATTTGCCCTCAATTCTGCCATCAATGAGTCAACTGGAGTGACCCCAGCCGAGCTGAATTTGGCCAGACCTCTGCGAGGACCTCTGGAGGCCATGCTGCAGCCAAGGGAAGTCACACCGGATTCCCTGTCGTACCCGAAGATCACTCAGCTGAGTGAGCTGCAAGAATTTGTGGAGGGAAACCTACACAAGGCACGGGTTCGACAGAAGAGAAATTATGATAAAGGCAGACGGGAACTGGAGTTCAAGGAAAAGGATCGAGTATGGCTGCGGGCTCACCCTCTGTCCAAGGCGGAGAAGTTTTTCGCTGCCAAGCTTGCTCCAAAGTGGCTGGGTCCCTACAGAATTCTCACCCAAGTTGGACCAGTGAATTATGAGGTGGTACTGGAGGATTCAGGGGAGGACAGGAAAATTGTGCACGTCTCTCGTTTAAAGCCCTGCTATCCTACAGCGGATGAGATTGAAAAGCAAGACGTGAGGCGGATCTTGGATATCTTCGAAGAAGAGAGCGAGGATGAAGATTTTCCAGGATTTAGCTGAAGTTAGCGCCTCCTCTTGCTCGGCTTTTTACACGGGGGGAGGAATGTAGCGATCGGCTATCGCACGCACGCACACACACCCACACCCACACCACTGCAATTATTCATGTCCATGTCAAGTACACACATAGACGAGCGTCAGCGCAGTGACACGCCCCCGACGCTCGCACTTTCCCTTACGCTCTATAGAGCCAAGATGGCGCGGCCCTGTGTGAGAGAGTAGCCTGGAGAGGAGAGACTAGAGAGGAGCAATCGGTACGCGAGTTTCACAGTCCGCGCGGTGCGTTTCCAAAGTTAACTGAAGCTACAAGTGGATCCACGGGGAGAAGAGGAATCTCTCTCACTGACTGGTACCCCCCCGCGCTCTCACGCGCACACACGCGCGCACGCACACACACACACACACACACACACTGTGACTGAGTTAATCACCCCGGTACAGGCCGTGGGATTTCTTTTGTTTATTTATTTTGGGTTGAATAACGTTTTATGCACATCCACAACAGTGGAAGTGATGTGAATATTGTGGACGCTATATACTGTGGTACTTGGGAGACTGGACTGGATTTTGGGTGTGGCTGGAAACAACAATACAAACAAAACAAACTGAGTTGTACTGTGTCTGTGTGAATTACTGAATTCTGTTACTTTGAGTGAAGGTTCATTTTCGGGTAACCTATCCCTGGTTATGGTTTACAAGTTCATGTGTATGTATATATATATTTATTCTTGTTTAACCATTGTAAGGCTGGCTTCAAATAATAAGCAGTTGTCCCCAAAGTGGTCCAACTGTGTTAGGCATTTGCCTAACTGGCACCCCAAAAAGCATAACATCAAGCCAAGCCGTTACAAGCTTTACCTTTTTATATGAATGTATAATGATCACTATACCTCCACCATACATTTGACTATTGTCCAAAGCTTTTAATATAATCTGTTTCCATATATCAATCATTTTAGTCATTTGTTTAAGTGATTTTGTCCTGACACCTTTCTTGTGATGCATAGCCTAGGGGGCTGAACAATGTTAGTTTAAGTTACACTGACACAGCCTTTCGTTCATGCTCATTTTTGTTAAACATTCGGCCTACCTTTTATATGTATAATAACTTGCCATTATATGATATCAAAGCTACATTTGAAACCACTAAGCCGACTGGTGTTGGGAACTTGGGAGTGTAGTTTCATACTAAGTGGGCAATATAACCGACATCTATATTGTTATGTTAACATACACACTTAGAAACTGCCATGGCCAGTGGCCTATCAACTGAACAGGCTGATACATTTATACATTTGTAAATTGCCTTAGATTGGTTTGAGAATGCTAGCAATGATACTTATACTGTCTCGTCTGAGTTATCTACATGCATCTTAGGCCTGGGCTATACGTCTCTAGGTTTTTATAAAACTGATATTTTCGTACTCCGTTGTCGTATGGGCAGGGGCCCATACGACAAAGATATCTGTGTCCACACATCCAACCCAAAACGATCATTTTTGACTCCACCAAGCATGCCAGGCCAGTAGGTGATAAGAAATATTGCTGGTTTCCCAATAAATCCCCCTACGTAACCCGGTAGTACTAAAAACAAAACAAACAAGGCATGCAGTCAGGACTCCGTCTAGTGAGCAACTTTGGAACTCACCTTCTAATATAAACACAAACCCCATTTTCTCAGCTGACTCGCTAGCCTAGTGGACTACTACGCACACTTGTAATCTATGCTTTGCTTCGCTTCGCTGGTTCGTGCCCCACTGCCGCCACTGTTTTTACAACCGCAGACTTTTTAATAGTTTTTGGATTAAGGTTGCAGTAAAAAGACTGGATTAAGGTTGGTGAACGATGTGTTGCTCCCCTGCTTGCATACATAACCGCAAGCAGGGGAGCAACGCATCCTTCACCAACATTAATCCAAAAACTATTAAAAAGTCTGCGGTTGTAAAAACAGCTGCGGCAGTGGGGCGCAAACCAGCGAAGTGAAGCAAAGCATATATTTTCTTCGTCTGCGTAGTAGTCCACTAGGCTAGCAAGGCTGTTGGAAGAATAGGGTTTGTGTTTATATTAGATGGTGATGATCCGCCCGCGCGGGTGGCGCTAGCTTCCATCGTGTTTGTTGTCGTTTCTATGGTAACCTCACGTTCACCCCGGAAGTTGTTAGTTTTTCAATCCATGAACTGATGCGCATGCTCAGTGTTAAAAGCAACAACGAACATGCGCGACTAGGGAGGTGACGTCATCCTTCCCCAAAAACTCCGTTTCGCATGACTACACAGCTCCACCATCTGGATCTTTTCGAAAATCTCCACTTATTTATCCGTTGCCAAAAACCTCCGTTTGAGTGGCCGAAAACGCCGTTTGCGTCTGGCTGAAAGGGCGTTTGAAAAAACACCCAGAGTCGTATAGCCCAGGCCTTAGTCCGACTGTCTTCTTGACGAGACAAATGAAAACCATCTGTGCTGCTCATTAAGGGAGATGAATCAGGGAGATGGAAGTCAACGAGGGAGGCGGACCCCGGGGCTCGTTTGGCTTAACGAGGGGAAACACCATCGTGTTGCTAAAACAAATTAAGCTCTCTCTCTCTCAGATCCTCCGGAATCAATCAATGAACCCATTCTGACCTGAGATCAGATTTAAAAAAATCGTCGTTCTTCGATTCTTAAAAAATAGCAGACGTACAAGCTCGTAGCGCACCACTCGGTGGCGCGCTATGAGCTTGTAGATCTGCTATTTTTCAATAGCTAAAGCATAACATGATGCCAACACCAAAATGGGTTCCCGTTCAGAATGGGTTAAGTTTTATTTCAATCGTCTTTGAACAGTACGTACGGTGCACAATGAGACATTAGTATTATTAGATAGACACACAGAGCATTGTTTTCAATATTATAATGTACTCCGGTGGCTCTGAAGAATGCTCATGGCAAAGACATTAGTATATTAATATGAAACATTTACAAAATCTTTCCCAAAAAAAAAATATATATATATTTTTTTTTTAACTTTTAGAAAATATATCTTCAAACTCATTGTGAGCTTGAAGCCCATTTCAAAATTGCTGACATATATAGGATTAAAGTGGCTATTTTTATATTTTTTTGCGGTATTGGCCTTTATTTTATATTTCTTATAGAGAGACAGACAGTAGGCTGACAGGAAATGGGGGAGAGAGATGGGGGGGGGGGGGGGGTGACATGCAGTATAAAGGCCGTCGGGGATCGGGAGTCGAACCCGCGGCCACACTGCCAGAACTCAGACTATACCGGCCAATAAGGTGCCTGGACCGCTGAGCCACGGCCCAGGCAGTAAAGTGGTTATTTTAGATCCCATGTTAAACCATTTTGGGGCGGGAACCCCTTTTGGTGTTTTCAACTAAGCATTATGTTATACTTTATAGCTATTGAAAAATAGCAGATCTACAAGCTCGTAGCGCGCCACCGAGTGGCGCGCTACGAGCTTGTAGGTCTGCTATTTTTGGAAAAATCGAAGAACGACTGACATAGAAACAGCTTTTTCAGAAAACTGTCGGGATGTAGAAGAACATTTATAGAATCTGATCTCAGGTCAGAATGTATTAACCTGGGGGGGGGGGGGGGGGTCCCTGAACCCCACTTTGCAAAGCTATTAATAGCTGATTTTCGTTTTGTTGAGAACTGGAGATTTTCATCATGTGTGGTGAAATTCTCCACTTCTCAACAAAACGAAAATCAACATCTCAACATGTAATGGTTATCTTTATATGGCTGCATTGAGAGCAGTAGAGCAACACAATACTCGGGAATCCCCAGTCCCACATGCGAGTCGGTCTGTTCCCCATGCATCACCGGTGATGCAGGTCTCAACGCTCGAGTCAAGGTTGGTGGTTGTCTCGAACCCGGAGCCTCGAGTTGAATTTCGCATTTCTGGATTCGTCTCGGCGAGCCGATCGTTATGACACTAACTTTTTTATATGGGCGAATTTTTACGAGAATTCCATAACTTTATTATTTTTTACGTCATCCGTGCTGCGTTTATTTTCTCGAGATGCGACGGATTCCGCGACAGCCGCCTAACGGTGCGCCCGACACGGTTGAGTGGCGCGCCGATGCGTTCGGCAGGTCCGGCTCAACGCGGTATGCCCACTCTCGTGCCCGTAACTCGATTTTTCAACAATTTTCAACAATTTTCAAGGTTTTTCAATCCAAAAGTCGATTTCTGAAAAACACCTTTCCGATGTCGCGGCGTCAAGAGATCAGATTCATATGAGGTTTCCACTGGACACACACTGGGTCTGATTAACCCATTCTGACCTGAGATCAGATTCATACGAGGTTTACACTGGACACACACTGGTCTGATTAACCCATTCTGACCTGAGATCAGATTCTAAAAAAAATGCAGTCGTTCTTCGATTTTTCAAAAATAGCAGACCTACAAGCTCGTAGCGCGCCACTCGGTGCTTGTAGATCTGCTATTTTTCAATAGCTAAAGCATAACATGATGCTAACACCAAAATGGGTTCCCGTTCAGAATGGGTTAACTCTTTGGTTAAAGTAATAAAAGTGAGGACCCGTGTTAAAACGCCACTTGGGCTATATGATATCATACGACAAGATAAAGTATAAAAACTATAGCAGCATAGACTTGAATTCAAAACAAAAAAGGTAAAAAGAACAGCGGTTCACAGTATGAGGCCCAATCTGTAATGGAACATAAACCTTGATTAGCCTCACAATTGACCATATAGCTAAAGTGCTTTCCTGGTTGTACTCAGAATCAGATTCTGAATACAACACTGATGTAGCCAAACAATCATACAGCAATCAATAACGTGCATTAAATGTACTTTGCACTGCTGCTTATTCAGACTAGCACATACCCTGTTAAGGTGGTCAGGGACTCCAGGTGGTTGATACAACAGTGTGTTTGCTCGGTCAGGACACCTGTCTGTGTAATATAAACATATAATGAGGACTCACATTATATTCGTAAGACAAAGACTGCTATACTGTCGCAATATGGGCGCTAGCCTACCTCTAGACTCGGTGTGCAGGCTTACACACGCACACAACGGACACCCGTTAGTCAGGCTCTTGTCAGTGTATTGCTTCTTTCGGAACACCGTCTGTGCAAACAAACATATCATGAGGACTCGCACTCATAAAAGCAGAACTGCTATACTGTGGCAATACGGACGCAAGCCTACCTCAAAGACTGTTGTGTATACACACGGACACACACATTAGCCAGGCTCTCGTTCGCCGCTTGCCTCTGCGTCTAACAACGAGACAAGGGTTTGCATAAATAACTGGAAGACAGTTCAACATGAATTAAAAGCTTGTTTGTGCTGTTGCACTATGAAGCAAGCCTACCTTGGTTTCTCTGAACTGTACACACACACACTGACAGGGCTGTCGCTAACTCAGAGCTCCACAGTTTCTGATGAAGAAAAATAAACGTAAATAAACCGGAGGTTGTTGACATATCAACCTAGGGACAGGTAACCCTATATTAGTAAAACCAAGAGCTTACCTCGATGCTACGAGCACAAACAAACGCCACTCAACAGCCTGACTGGAACAGGAAACAACCTGGGTAATACACCGCCAATTCCCTATGCCTGGCCGGCTACCTTATATGCTGAGCTGAGGGGGGGTGGTGCTATGACACATATTGGTTCAGTCCCACTGATTACATTCGCCCCCCCAACATTGAATCGGCGTCCCGACGATATGGCCCCTGAGAAGCAGGCCCCCATTCTCCCCCATTGTGCTGGTGACATACTGTTTGACGGTATGGCAGCCGGTGAGGGTTGGGGTGGCAACCAGCATTCCTTCGACTGCTACGGCGCAGACCAGGGGAAGGTGGCGATAGATGGTCTTCTGAGCCTTCAATGGATCCCGGGCTACTTCCCTGGTCTTGTCCCGGATGCAGTGGGCTCTCTTGATCCTCTGGTTCTGGTGTTCGTATGCCTGGATCTCTTCTCACCTCAACCTCATCCTCCAGGACCATAACGATCGATTCCTCCGAGTCACTTGGGGCATGACCCGGAGTTGTACGGTCCAGAGTGACAGGTGCTGGATTTACCGGTTGGACATCAGGTCCCTCCCTCTCTGGTGCACTCCGCAGCTCTGTTCGGTGTAGTCGCAAGGCAGGGCCATCCTGGTGGACAGGGGTGACGGTATATACCATCCCCTGGTCATGGGATCTGTTCACCACCCGATAAAGGCAGGAATGCCAGCGGTCCTGGATCTTGTTCCTCCCCCTCACCTGGTGATTCCTCTTATACACGAACTGGCCCACTTCTAGACCAGGACTAGTCACCTGCTGGTTATGTCGTCTGTTCCGTTGCTCTGCTTTGGTATGGAGTTGTTGCCGTACGTGGTCGTACACTGTCCTTAGGGACTCTTGGTGTTTTCGTACCCATTCCTCTGGGGCCTCCTTTTTTTTAAATATTTGAAAGTTTATTCGCATATACTTCCCTATTGACATTCATAGAAATTACATATATACACACAAATAAAGCTACTCTACTCTTTTGAAAACAAATTGGTCGGAACAGTTTCATAAATAAATATTTAAGCTAGCATTTCCCAGCTGAGCATGAGCAGATCCTGGTCCAGTGTTGATGAAAAAAAGGATGGACTTCCTCTTTCTTTCACCGACAGCTCATTTATGTAGCTTGTAACTCAAGGCCCCAGTGAGTCTCTTCAACGTTGACGCACTGGGCCCCTAGAGGTAAGAGGAGGGACTGCAGGCGGACCCGTGGAAGTATGACGAGGAAACCCCGTGCAGCTGGGCTTTAATGTTGAGCGCGTTTGCAGGCAGATGTAGACGGTCCTTCTGGGTGCTTCAGGGGGGGGGGGGGGGGGCAATACTTTGTGCTTTGAGTGTTGCTGTGCGCAAATGTCGGTACATTACAAATGAAATAAAAAAAAAACTCTACCTATTCCATTTCTCCCCTTTCCCATTCCAAGTGCATTTGTCTTAAATGTAATGCCAGCGCCGCTATTCCAAAGCCATTTTCAGCAATGCTATTATAATGTTTTCATTGGGTAGATCTTGTTGAGCTGGTCATTTTGAAAGTGGCTCTCAAGACAAAAAAGTGTGGGCACCCCTGCTCTACGGTGTAACTTCACCAATGTTGGCAGTCAGGATCACAGTCTGTTTGGGGAAAAAGAAGGTTATTTGTTGCACAGCTCTACCGAGTTCAGGATGTGAGGATCAGGCCAGGCCTGCCACTCTCTTCATCAGTTCAGGATGTGAGGGTCAGGCCAGGCCTGCCACTCTCTTCATCAGTTCAGGATGTGAGGATCAGGCCAGGCCTGCCACTCTCTTCATCAGTGCACTCTGGTGCTGAGGGTTCATGGGCTCGTAGCTGTCCAGCTGGAGGGAGAAGGTGGCGTTTCCCGACGTCAGTGTCCTCAGGGCGGTGGAGTAGCCCATCATCTCGGCCAGGGGAACTGTGGCGAGCAGCACTTTGTGGTCGCGGCGGCTCTGGATGTCCTTCACGGCCCCTCGGCGTTGGGCCAGGTCCCCCAGCACCGTGCTCAGATGCTCCTCTCGCACCGTCACCTCCAGGGACATCATGGGCTCCAGGATCTGGCCCCCGGCTTGCTTAAGAGCCTTGAGCATGCAGCGAGAGACACAGGCAGACACCATGGCTGGAGAAGTACCAGGTTCAATGCTCACTCTCTGGATCAACGTAGACACAGCCTGGACTGGATAGCCTAGTAATGGGCCTTGGAGGTAAGAGCTGTGCACTCCGTTGGTCACGGCCTCCTTCAGCTCCAGCGACAGCAGCCTCTCCACCTCCTGGTGGAAGGTGGTCTCACAGCGAGACGCGCTGCTGCTGCTGGAAGACGCCACGTCGTCGTCGTCCTCCACGGGACACAGAGACAGCTCCACCGTCACTACGTTCCGTCTGTCCCCGACCTGGCGGTCCAGCGTGTCTGTAGCAGATACAGGGTGCAGTATAGTCTCTCTGTATGCCACCTGCAGTGGACCCAGGTATGTCTCGATGCCGTACTCCCTTCTGATGCGGTCGTGGATGATGTCGATGTGCAGCTCTCCCATTCCACACAGGATGGTCTGTCCAGAGTCGGGATCAATCCTGACTTTAAGGCTGGGGTCTTCTCTCTGAAGGCAGGTGAGTGCATTGTCAAGATCTGCCTGTTTGGCCATGGTGGGAGGCTCTATGGTGCAGAAGAACACCGGCTCAGGGACCTCCACCCCCGACAGCACCGGACTGGCCGGACCTCCTCCGTGTTTCGCCTCCCCGGATTCTCGCTGTGCCCGCCGGGCGGCGGCTGCTGCAGAGGCCTTGGACGCCACGATGGTGTCGCCCGTCACCGTCTGCTTGAGGCCTACGGTCAGAGCAATGTTTCCAGCGGTCAGGGAAGAGATCTCTACATGCTGGTCGGCAAACGGCACCATCAGTTTGCTCATCCTCTCGGTGTTGTTTCTGTAGATGTTGTGGACCGCCGTCTGGGCCTTCATGGTACCGGAGTAGATGCGCAGGAACACCATGGGACCACGCTGCTTGTCATGGACCACCTTAAACGCTAGAGCGCACAGGTCATCCTTGTACCACCTTACCACGTCGTGGTGCCTCTCACTGGGGTCAGGGAGGTAGGCCGTGATGGCGTCCAGAAGAGGCTGAACGCCTTTGTTTTTCAGAGAGCTTCCACAGAGCACCGGAAGAGCTTTACGAGCCAGAGTCACACGCCGTAAGGCCTCCTGGAGCTTGATGGGAGGAATGGCATCACAATCATCAGCAAAGTCAGCCAACAACAATTCAGCAAAGTCATCATCTAGATCAGCAACCCGCCAAATCAAGTCAGCTCTGGCTTCTTTAGCCTCTTGTAGGAGTTCTGCGTTATCGGACGGACTCAGCGGTTTCATCTCGAATGTACGTCCGTCGTCTTCCCGGGATGTCATCTTCCAGAAGATTTTCTGCTTGGTTATTAAGTCAACCAATCCTGCGAAGCTCTTCCCACTACCGATTGGAATCTGAAGGAGAAGAGGAGTGGCATTCAACTTGTCCTTTATGCTCTCAAGTGAAAAAGATAAGTTTGCAGCAGGCTTGTCCATCTTATTAAGGAAACAAATACATGGAACCTGGTGCTTCTCTGCCTGCCTCCACACTGTCAGAGTCTGGGCCTCCACACCAGCAGAAGCATCGATCACTGCAACAGCTCCATCCAAAACACGAAGTGCTCGCTCCACCTCTAGCGTAAAGTCAACGTGACCTGGAGTATCTATCAGGTTGATCCGATGGCCTTTCCAGTCGAAGGTGACTGCCGCTGACTGGATGGTGATGCCCCGCTCTCTCTCCTGGACCATGAAGTCTGTCACTGTGTCCCCGTCGTCCACATCTCCTAGTGCCCGGGTATACCCCGAGTAATAGAGCATCCTCTCTGTGGTGGTGGTTTTCCCGGCGTCGATGTGAGCCATGATGCCAATGTTCCGAATCTTTGATATGTCCGGAGTGACCAGAGCTCGGACTGACTTGACATCATCTGGCAAAAAGCTGTATTGTCTTTGTACATGATGATTCAGTCTCCATCTGCACACACGACTAAATATTAAGCTCCTACCCCAAAGCATGACTCCAAAACTCCCACAGGCTTTAAGTCGCATCGTCAAATGATACGAACTCAGTCCTTAAAATATGACAGCTGGAACAGGAAACAACCTGGGTAAAACACCGCCTATTCCCTATGCCTGGCCGGCTACCTTATAGGCTGAGCTGAGGGGGGGTGGTGCTATGACACATATTGGTTCAGTCCCACTGATTACACAACATTGAGATTGAAAGGAGACTTCTCTGCCTGGTTCATTGAGGGGGTCGCCTCACCTGACTTCTGTATGCACAGAGCGCCGTGATCCAGATACATCAATAGCATGCACTTTATGAACAAAATAACACCCAAACCAGACAATTAATTAAAAGGTTTCATAATTACAGTCTGCTTGAGGTGTAATGCAGCTTTAAACAAAATAGCACAGTGCCACTGGTACACATCTGAACTCATCTTCTCCTCCTACAGTGCCTGTCAACCACATTAATCCCCGACAATCCCCACATCAATCATCCTTTCATACCAATCGTTGCATAAAAGCATCATGGTTGTTATACACACCCACGTACACACCCATGGTACTGTGCCAAGATATGTTAACCTCAACCTCACCCTCTCCCAGCACACCTAAACCTGACCTTAACCCTCTCCCAACCCTTAATCTGGTGTCAGTCTGTCTCTGCCCCAAAAAGCAAGAATTTCAAACCCAAACCCGTCTCTTTCCTTTTGTTATTTTAATCCATTGGATGATACGTATATGCCCCAATCTCTTAACTTAATTTTCTCTACCACGGACATGGAGAAAAGGCTTCTATAGGCTCTGGGGCTGACAAATATTAGCCCCAATGTTGAGTAAATCAACGGAGGTGTGGCACCCCCAGGAGAGTGTGACACAAATTAATGTGTTTTAAGAGTGTTAAATTATTGAATCATTTTGAAGGTTTACATTTAATACTGTGAATTAATTGCACTAGCAAAGTGTAACATGCAGGTGTAACAACAGGACGGAACGTTTGTTCTAGCCCAGGTTCTCTGGTGTCCTAATATAAGGAGCGCAGCTTGCATTGTGGAAATAAAAGCAACACGTCAAATCTTTTCATTGCTCCGTCATTATCCCCGTTTATTCAGGTTCAGTTTTGTTAATGAGGTACTCAGCAGCCCTGAGACCTATAACAGAGGCTTGTCATGTCAGCTGTCAATCACTCAACTCAATGAAGGCCAATGGAAGACGATTTGGGCTGTAAAACAATCTGACCATTTTGACCTATTTTCTTTTTCTTGCAAATATTTGATGATGCTGCTTTAGATTCTACCAGCATATAAACCACAGGCACACAGTTCCATTCGACTATGAATGGGCCTTTTGTGCCATGACACAGTACGTGCCCTCTTGCCAGAGGGTATAAATGCACGTATACTCTCCATGTGAAAACTTTATATGCCTTATGCTCCAAGGGCTAACTGAGCTAACTGAGCTGAGGTCCACCTAAATGCTCCGGGGTCCAGGGTCAACTCAATCTTCCGCCGTAGAAACCCACCTTTTCAGACTCCATCATGGCCCATAGCACTTACCCTACCCCCTTAGATAGCACTTCCGTAGACTTAGATAGCATTTGATACAGACTTATAGCATGTTATGTAGACAGCACTATAATTGCATTGTATATAGTCATAGCACGCCATAGTACATATGTATAGCATAGTAGTATATATGTATAGTTTCATTATATAGATATTCCACTGTTACTTTCTTAGCTTACCTTACGCATTTTTCATGATAAATGCTTTTATGTGATGTATTCCCATGCTTTTGTTCTTGCTTAATGTAAGTCGCTCTGCTAAATGCCTAAATTGTAAATTGTAACTCACATAAGTTTAGCCAAACCTAAAGTCTATGTACATGACCTGCCTCGTCTATTGTAGATAGACAATTCTAATTATGTTCTTGTTGTGTTTTGTTGTTTTATATACTGCAATCATGTTTTATATATGTACAATGTTTCATTATAATTTATATAGGTAGAGGCCTCGTATAAGCCCTTGGGTTTTTTGCCTCAGCCTAGCACTTTACCCTTCTTATATTTATATGTTCCCTGTGTTGTTTTTATACTGTGCTGAATAAATAAAAATACAAATACAAAATACACCCAGGACTACGTGAGCCATAGCCAGCTCCGCCACATCCAGGTTATACAATCTTGCAAAAAAGTTGACGGAGATGACCAACTTGCAACCGTACACACATGACACATCCTGTATCGAAACACCCTTGAATAGTGCCCAGGATACTGCCATACCATGCTCTACGCAGGGTATATATCCTCAGGCCTTCAGGAGGCTGAAACTCTGTACTGGCATAAGCCAGTTGGATGGCCTCCGCGATCCACTGGGAAAGCCATACTTTAGTAATAGGGTTTCCTTTATAGGGTCATCCAAATAACATTTTAAAATTAGATTATATACATTTTGGATCATGGTAAATTCAGGGGTTGAACGTTGGGGAACCATTAAAAAACTATAAGGCAAACATTTGATATTTTAATTATGCTTTAAGTAGCATAATGTGACGTGTTAAACTAGGAGGTTATTCATGATTCTGAATCAATTCCAATCATTAGTTTTACATGAAAAACACTCCTTGGGCTAAAAACGGCCATAACCGTCTCCACAAATGTGATGAGGTCATCCATCACATTTGGGGAAGTGGCTATGGCCGACTTTTGCCATTTAGTATTTTGGGTCACGCCACTTTTAGCTTAGATTGATTGGCCTAACAGGAAGGCAGACAGACAGGCAGGCAGACAGACAGGCAGGCAGGCAGGCAGATGGACAGACAGACAGACAGACAAACAGGCGTGTCATACTGTAACATGTTGCTGTACAGCATGTCCTACTGCAATGTACATTTTGCAGTTAATGAACAGGTTTCTGTAGGGATGAACGCATGCAGCACGTCACCAACTGGAATGCATCCTTCTATGCAGGTGTCCTCCACGTGTTACTGTGTGTGTGTGTGTGTGTGTGTGTGTGTGTGTGTGTGTGTGTGTGTGTGTGTGTGTGCGCGTGATGACATTACGCCAAGTGTCTCAGAGTAGATCAAATACCTGTAAGACCTGTATTGATAGAAGGATGCATTCTGTACTGTACACATACTTATATACAGGTGAAATACTGGAACAGTTTACCGTGAGAGACAGAACAGATGATTGGAGCCGTGCCAGGAGTTTAAGAGAATGCATTGTCCACATAGTTTATTGTCACGACACCTAACTGTGTGTGTGTGTGTGTGTGTGTGTGTGTGTGTGTGTGTGTGTGTGTGTGTAACCAGACTAGTCTAGGTGAACTTGTCCTGCAGGATTCTGTGTCATATCCACAGCGCATAAAAGTGCACCGCAGCACTATGAGTGTGTGTGTGCGTGTGTGTGCATGTGTGTGTGTGTGTGTGCACGTGTGTGCAGCATGCGTGTGTGTGTGCGTGCAACATTGCACCACATTTAACTGTGTTTTTCTAAACATGCACTAAGCCATATATGTCAAAGTCACGGCCCGCGGGCCAGATCAGGCCCGTGAAGGAGTTCTCACTGGCCCGCGGGATATTATCTAATTACTATTAAAAGCGGCCCGCAGCATTATGTGCCCGTAGCACCATAATACTACAAGTCCCAAAATGCACTGCGAGTGCATTGGCGCCTATGATTGGCGCGTACCGAGTGCCCGTGAGCGAGCGCGACCCCGCGTCTTCTCTTCACTTCAGTACTAAAGTCAGCGCATGCAGTCAAACAGTAGCTACGCCTAATCGCCTGTGGATAATTTCATCTCCCTCTCTCCCAAAATGGCAAAATGAAAGGTAGACGCTGAAAACAGGGGGTTTCAAGACAGGTGGGAGGCACAATACATGTTCACCGAAGTAAACGGGAAACCTGTGTGTCTTGTGTGTGGAGACAGCGTGGCTGTAATGAAAGAATATAACTTAAAAAGGCACTATGAATTATCAACGAAACACCCAGACAAATACAAGAATATGGACACAGAACAAAAGCTACAGAAGGTACAAGAATTAAAAAGAAATCTGAAGTCCCAGCAGGCTATGTTCACAAAAGCCAAATCACAAAGCGAGGCTGCTGTCAAGGCCAGTTTTATTGTGGCAGAAGAGGTTGCAAAGTCAGCCCGGCCATTTACAGAGGGAGAGTTTGTAAAGAACTGCATGCTCAAAGTTTGTGACGTTGTGTGCCCAGAAAAAAAGCAGCTATTTTCAAATGTGAGTCTGAGCAGAAACACAGTTGCTGACCGTGTAAACAAGCTTTCCACTAATCTTAAACAACAGCTTGTGGGAAAAGGAAAAGATTTCATTGCATATTCCCTTGCTGTGGATGAGAGCACCGATACATCGGACATTGCTCAGCTATCCATTTTCATCCGTGGAGTGGACTCAAGCCTGTGAGAGTTTTTGGGATTACGTTCGATGCATGGCACAACTACAGGAAAAGATCTGTATGAACACGTATCCGGGTGTGTAAATGACATGGAGCTGGGATGGGATAAACTTGTGGGAATGACAACAGACGGAGCACCCGCAATGTGTGGTCATAAGAGCGGCTTGGTGGCAAGAATGCGGGAGAGAAAAAAGGAAGAAGACGGCACCGGTGAGCTGATCACTTATCACTGCATCATACACCAGGAGTCGTTGTGTGGCAAAGCTTTGAAAATGGCAAATGTAATGAGCACCATAACACGAGCAGTTAACTTCATTAGAGCCAAAGGTTTAAACCACCGCCAGTTCAAGACGTTTCTGGAGGAGATAGATTCCGAGTATGGTGACTTGCCCTATCACACAGAGGTGCGGTGGCTAAGCCAGGGAAAAGTGTTGAAACGGTGCTTCGAGTTGCGTGAGGAGATCTGTCAGTTCATGGAAAGCAAAGGGAAAGACACTACAGAGCTCCGAGATAATATATTCCTGTGTGAAGTGGCATTTCTGTGCGACATCAGTAGCCATCTGAATGAATTGAACCTGCAGGTACAGGGGCGGGGCCGCGTCATATCTGACATGTATGCTACTGTGAAGGCATTTAAAATCAAGCTGAGCCTGTGGGAGACGCAGATGCGGAAAAATAACTTTGACCATTTTCCGTGCTGCAAGACCATGAACGAGCTGATCTCTAAACAGCCTACTGAGCCTACCGTCGTGTTCCCGAGTACACAGTTTGCTGACAAGCTTGGCATACTTGGTGCCGACTTCAGGCGGCGATTTTCCGACTTTGAAGCCCAAAAAAGCAGGCTTGAACTGCTCAGCAATCCATTTTCAGTTGACGTGGAAAGCGCACCAGGAAATCTCCAAATGGAGCTGATTGAGCTCCAGTGTAATGACACACTGAAGGCAAAATACGAATCCGTGGGCGCTGCTGAGTTTGCACGTTTCATCCCCGTCACAATACCAGAGCTGCGCACCCAAGTTGCACGGACGCTTTCTATGTTTGGCAGCACATACCTGTGTGAACAACTTTTTTCTATAATGAAGCTAAACAAAACCTCACATAGGAGTCGTCTTACTGATGAAAACCTTCACTCAATCCTGAGGATTTCCTCAGCTCAGAGCCTGACCCCAAACATTGATGAACTTGTACTCAATATGAGACACCAAGTATCTGGCTCAGCCTCAGACAAGTGAGCATCATAGAGCAGCAGAAAGGACGTTGATTAGATTTTTCTTTGAAGGGAATTATTATTATTTTCTCCAGTTGAATGGACTCAGGAAACGTTGCCTAAAAAATGAATGCACTGATTTAATTTACTTTCTCATTTTATTATGATTAAAGACAGTGATTGGTGAGCATCAGAGCAGCAAACTTAATGCATATTTTGTTTTTAATGCATGCTGTTTCATTCATTTATCTTGCCATTAAGGGACATATTTAAACAGAAAATTACATTTTGCTGTTTACCTGTTAAAAACAAACTATTACTGTAAGAGCCTTGAGAAAATATTGCAAGTGATTTTATTTATGTTTTACTTCATTTAATGATGTGCAATACTATTATAAATAGGCTGTGTTATTGGTATTGGTTCAATAATTGCACGTTTTAATAAACATTGAACCAGCCCGGCCCTCCACTTGTACAATTTTTTACATTTTGGCCCCCTGTGTATTTGAGTTTGACATGCCTGCACTAAGCAGTTAAAACCATGCAGTGAGACCAAATGGACCCTTATGGGTCTGTGACTCTGAGAGTGTAACACATGGAACCAAATGGACCCTTACGGGTCTGTGACTCTGAGAGTGTAACACGTGGAACCAAATGGACCCTTACGGGTCTGTGACTCTGAGAGTGTAACACGTGGAACCAAATGGACCCTTACGGGTCTGTGACTCTGAGAGTGTAACACGTGGAACCAAATGGACCCTTACGGGTCTGTGACTGAGAGTGTAACACATGGAACCAAATGGACCATTATGGGTCTGTGACTCTGAGAGTGTAACACGTGGAACCAAATGGACCCTTACGGGTCTGTGACTCTGAGAGTGTAACACATGGAACCAAATGGACCCGGACGGGTCTGTGACTCTGAGGCCCCTTTTCCACCGGTTGGTTCCCAATGGGAACCGGTTCAGTTCTTTGTGGTTTTTAAGTCCATGAGCCAGAGCTCCAAAATTGAAACGTTAATTATGAATTGAGTGTAGCAAAACCATACCTATATTAGATTATTATCACCATGAAACTTAAGTATGATAAAGCTACTACTCATGTGGAAGGGACTTATCATCTATTAATTTACTTGTATTGATCCTATAAACAATTTAATATAGGTCTAGTTTTTCCCACCAATGTTGGAGCTCTGGCTCATGGACTAAGAACCAAAAAGAACTGAACCGGTTCCCATTGGGAACCAACCGGTGGAAAGGGGGTCTCTGTGCGTGCTTCATCGCTTGCACGTGTGTGTGTGTGCGTGTGTGTCAGTGTGTCACACACACACACTGTGTCTCGCCCACCGGCCATAAATGCGTGTGCGCACCAGACCCGCACGCACTATACAAGCACAGCATTATGTCGGCATTTACTACAGTACGCCGTCGCCGCTGGAAGGACATGTATAGAGCATAGAGTATATATGAATAGAGAAGGCACCCAGAGGAAACCCTGAGGCCAAATGGACATAGTGGCCGAATGAAGGTATTGCAGCCTGGGCCCCAAACACATGGACGCGCTGGTCCGTTGACTATCATTGTGCACGTTCACAACGGCAGCACGCTCGTCCGCGTTTGTGCACGTTTAACGGCAGCGCGTTCATGTGTTTGGGGCCAATCCATCCCAGAATGCACTCTGTTCCTACGAGGAAGGAGGAGTGAAATCGCCTCATGCGCTTTTGAGCAACTTAATGCAAGTGGATGGAAGGAGAACTCGGGTGTCTTCTCTATTCATATATACTCTAAGTCTAATAATGTATAGAGCAGCAGCTCCGCCGTGTGCCCCCCCCCCCCCCAAACAACAACTCCACAAGGTGTAACAACAGTAACCGGCTTAAGATGAGCCTGCACCACGTCAAACAGCTGCGCAAGCTTTAGTCTCGATTGTGTGTGTGTGTGTGTGTGTGTGTGTGTGTGTGTGTGTGTGTGTGTGTGTGTGTGTGTGTTTGTGTGTGTGTGTGTGTCTGAATGCCAACTACGCCTCATATTATTCATGCATATTAGCTATGTGCAATCATCCACAATAAATAGCCTACATGCATGTTTCACTTCAATCATGGAGCTACAACAGAGGCACAGCAATGCTGGCAATGGCACCATATATATATATATTATATATATATATATATATATATATATATATATATATCAAAAAAGAGAAAAACCTTCCAAGGAAGGGACTGCACACTCCAGGGAACAGAGACGGACAACTTACTGCATCAAACTTATTTATTAGCACGATGCGTTTCGCATATATATATATATATATATATATATATATATATATATATATATATAATATATACACACATATGGCATGGGTGGAAACATTGGCACAGGGGATGGTGACTGGCACACTGGCATAAGTGTGAGACGGACACGTTTGATCTTTAACATTTACATATTCCCAAACCATTACATTTACTCCAATCTACAAATTACATCCTGAACATAATTGGACATTCATTCAAACTGCGAAGTAGCATGGAGTCTGGGACATAGACAGGTCTATAGGTGAAGTGCCATGGAGTCTGGGACATAGACAGGTCTATAGGTGAAGTGACATGGAGTCTGGGACATAGACAGGTCTATAGGTGAAGTGACATGGAGTCTGGGACATAGACAGGCCTATAGGTGAAGTGCCATGGAGTCTGGGACATAAACAGGCCTATAGGTGAAGTGCCATGGAGTCTGGGACATAGACAGGTCTATAGGTGAAGTGACATGGAGTCTGGGACATAAACAGGCCTATAGGTGAAGTGACATGGAGTCTGGGACATAAACAGGCCTATAGGTGAAGTGCCATGGAGTCTGGGACATAGACAGGTCTATAGGTGAAGTGACATGGAGTCTGGGACATAGACAGGCCTATAGGTGAAGTGACATGGAGTCTGGGACATAGACAGGCCTATAGGTGAAGTGACATGGAGTCTGGGACATAGACAGGCCTATAGGTGAAGTGACATGGAGTCTGGGACATAGACAGGCCTATAGGTGAAGTGACATGGAGTCTGGGACATAGACAGGTCTATAGGTGAAGTGACATGGAGTCTGGGACATAGACAGGCCTATAGGTGAAGTGACATGGAGTCTGGGACATAGACAGTCCTATAGGTGAAGTGACATGGAGTCTGGGACATAGACAGGTCTATAGGTGAAGTGACATGGAGTCTGGGACATAGACAGGCCTAGCCCTCCAAGCAGAACCCAAATGCTACTGACGTTTCTGACATTTTGACGACCCAGATAGCATTGGGTCCTGTTGCACTACTACCATGCCACCTGGTACACACCCATTCTTAAACATAAACAACATGTTTAGCGCCTCTCCGCGCTCGGTGACGACATATTTCAGTGTGAGGCTTTCTGAATATGTAAAGTATAAGTACCCATACATCCCGCTGCGAATATCTCCTGTGGCGCGGAAGCTGTTAAGTATTTTTAATATATGTTTGCCCGATTTGGAAGCTTGGATTCTTCTCTTCCTTCCTTGTTTATTGACACCTCATTGTACCGCCTATCTGGCTAGCTAGTGGCGCTATAGCTATGACACAGCAGATCAGAGGCAGGGACATAGCCGCACAAGCCAACCGCACACCGGGAGGCGGTACAATAAACGGTAAACAAACAAGAAGAAATAAAGCGACCAAATCGGTCAAACAAAGATTAAAAATACTTAACGGCTTCCGCGCCACAGGAGATATTCGCAGCGGGATGTATAGGTACTTAAAGTTACCGAATTCAGAATAACAAAGGCAAAAAAATGCCGTCACATGGCGCAGCTTCTATTTTAGAGAGAATGATTACTTCCGCGTTCTGGAATTTCCATACGAAAATATAGTTCTGACCAGGGACCCAACATAAAACTCATCAAAATTTCAGAAAAGCTTTATGTAGGGTCCCGAGAGGGGCTAAGACAGGCCTATAGGTGGGTTATTGCTCTGAGTCCATTAACATTGCATCCTGATGTACAAAACAATATTTCTAAGGTTATGTGTATATGGAGTTATGGACAATCACAATCAGTTGGTAATATTTAATTTAGATATGGACATATGGTATATGCCACACTGACTATCACAAAAAGTAAAACATGGAACTTTGTGAAAACTATTGCAGACCCCTGCGGTACAGTACAGTACAGCACAGCACAGCACAGCACAGTGTGCTACACTACAGTATGGACGCTCTGGAGTGAGTGTGGAAATATAGTGGCCTCTGCCGTCTCTTTTCCAAACAACCTGGATACAGCACACGCATCCCTGCACGCACGCACACATGCACGCACGCACGCACGGACACATACATGCACACGCACACACAAACAGACACATCACCTGTTGTTAGAACTGAACTGTATTTATTGTAGAGTGGTAAATGGAAACAATACTAGACTTAAGGTGACAAAATAAGCACACCTGGCCAACTTAGATAAAATGTCAATGTTATTAAAATGCATCAAATGTACCAAATGATTTATATTGTCATAGCGCCATAACCCCCTTTTTCCCCTCACTGTATACATTATTTTTCCCTTTTACATCCTTTATGGTGAATTCCTGTTGTCTTTTTTTTTGGCTATATAGAAGTGTCTATTTGTACGTCTCTAAATGTTTTGATGATTTGAACAAGGTGGACCCTGTTGTAAACAAGTGTAATGCTTTATTGGGTCGTCCACTCACAGAGGACCTTCAAGTGGGTCAGATGTGGGTGACCGATGTCCATCTCAGCTCCAGTACCTTCAAGTGGGTCAGATGTGGGTGACCGATGTCCAGCTCAGCTCCAGGACCTTCAAGCGGGTCAGATGTGGGTGACCGATGTCCTGCGATGTGTCCTCATGTCCTCGTATAGGGACAGGTTGTTCTGCACCGTGGATGGAGACAACACAGACAGACAGTACAAAGGTAAACCGCAGTGATTCTCAAAAGTCTTTCGTTTCAAAGACCCACAGTTTGATATGTGTTAGATAGACTAGTGGTTCAAAGACCCACCGTTTGATATGCGTTAGACTATAGTGGTTCAAAGACCCACAGTTTGATATGTGTTAAGACTATAGTGGTTCAAAGACCCACAGTTTGATATGTTGTTAGACTAGTGGTTCAAAGACCCACAGTTTGATATGTTGTTAGACTAGTGGTTCAAAGACCCACAGTTTGATATGTGTTAGACTAGTGGTTCAAAGACCCACAGTTTGATATGTGTTAGACTAGTGGTTCAAAGACCCACAGTTTGATATGTGTTAGACTATAGTGGTTCAAAGACCAAGTGGTTACACCCCCTAGTCTAGGGTTAGGGGAAGCAACATAAATGCAGAAAGACAATTGCAATAAAACGGAATGTGAATTTATTTACAGCCCAAAATCATGGATATTTACAACAATATACAATAACCCCAAATTAACCTGAACTAACAAAACACAACACTAACATAGCAAACCCAAATCAAAACAGAACTCAAAACTTATCCCGAACAAAGAGCTTGACAGGATGGTCACAGGTTGTGGTGATGTGGTGAGAGGACAGGGGGACCCATTCCCTGCTGCCCTGAAGCTGACAGTCCTCTGAACAGAATTGTTTGTCACTGAGCTTTATAGTTCGGGTGTGGCCACCACCCAATCCACTGCTGGTGTCATAGGGCTCATCAGAGCCGGCCAATCCATGGAGAGGACTAGTTCCCCACAGCAGCAAGCACTCTCCCGTAATCAGTCTCATGATGACACAGATCTCCTCCTCCTCTCATCAACTCTCCACCTCAGAACAAAGGAAACAACAGTTAATTATAATTTAGACTCACAAGGAAACTCGCTTTAGGAGATTGTGACTTCGTCATAATCACAGAAGCATTATAATACACTCACAGGCAATTGATTGACTGGGTTTGGGACCAATGGGAGCCTTGACCACCCCCCTCGGCTCAGTGGTATAAAACCAGGCTCCACCCATTGTCCTCACTTTTGTGAAACTTCTCATGCGAGAACACACAGCAACAGCATTGCTACAAAGTCCTAGTAATTGAGTCAACGGACAGGAGCGGATCCTGGCACCCCGACTGCACTTGGACATTGTTTTCCAGAAAATATTCACGTAAGTGTTCTTCATTAGTTGACCGGCGAACGGCCCTAATTTTCACACTGTACTTTATTCTCTGTTTTCTGTCTAGCACGAGTCCTGCAGAAGGACGCGACTGCGCTCTTGTTAGCGCTTGCTAGACTTAACTATTCTGCGAACACAGCGAACGTGTTCCCTTTTTAGTTTCCTAAACTCTGCTCTACCGTATACACGGCGGACGTGTCGACAGTTAGCACAGTTTGGTTAGGCTGTAGCCACGGGCTACTGCCTTGCTACGAACACAGCAAACGTGTTCGGTTTTAGCATCCCGCCATATTTTCTCCACTGTGTGCACAGCAGACGTGTAGACAGCGGTAAGTTTGGCTAGGCCGGCTAGGCTAGGCTATTAGCTACATGTATACAGCGAACGCGCTACATGTGCTAGGCTAAGTTGGCTAGGCTATAGCTATACCTGTACACAGCAAACGTGTTACAGATACTAGCTGATTTTTCCCTCTCTTTTTCTCTGGCCTGCAGAAAGCCTAGAGGAGATGCCGGAGCGGAACAAGCAGCAGCGTCGCCAACGCAAGCAGGTCCCCCAGAAACACTGCGAGTCCTGCGGCAACTGGATGGCGGGTGAGGACCAGCACGAAGATTGCGTGCGTTGCCTAGGCTTGGAACACGCCATCGATGCGGCCAATAATACCGGCGTGTGTGCCTTGTGCAAAACCACAGCAGCCGGCATCAGAGCTCGGAGGCTCGTGCGGGCCAAGGCTTTCTTCACCGGCGAGGCGAGAGAAAAGGAGCGGGACTACGTCGACCATGGGGCAGCGTCGGTGCTTGAGGTGCCAGAAGCACCTCGCCGTCCGCCACGTGCGACACCTGGGTCTGCCCGCACTGATCCTCCACCCGAACCGGACGACCCCACCACAGGGGAGTCGATGGAGGACGAGGACGACGAGAGCCGTGGCTCCGACGGCGACGACTCTGAATCCTCCTCCGACGACGACCCACAAGAGGTCGGGCCGTTTGGCGGCCAGTACGGTTCCCCCCGTTTCGAGGCCCAGCTCCAAGCCACCCTGCTGGCGGGCGCGGCAACGGCAACAGCAGAGCCTCCCACGGTGGGGACCGCATCTGAGGCCATGGCTCCCCAGGTCCCGGCCCGGCCCCCTCGACCGCCCATGGAAATGGACCGCTCAGAGCTGCTGGACATCTTCAGGAGAGCCACCATCCGCTCGGGCCTGAAGTGGCCCACCGAGGCAGCCCCGGAGGAAGCTAGGGAGGACTCGCTATGGCGCGATTTCGGCGAGGACAAGGACCCACCCCGTGCCAAGCAGATCCTACCTCTGACCAAGGGCCTCATCAACACACTGAGCGCGTCGTGGATGAACCCCAACACTTTCTCTTTCCCACCGGACCACAAGAGGGACCTCGACTGTGCTGAGACGAAGGTAGCAGGCCTAGAGGGCATGCCTGCGATGGACAGGCAGATGGCGGCTCATCTCCTGCGCCAGCCAGAGGCCCGGTGGACCAAGGAGCCAGTTTTTCCTGACGCCCACGACAAAGAGCTATCTACCATCGCCAGGAAGGCCTACTGGTCTCTGACGCTCGGCGTCAAGGCTGTGAACGCTATAGGTCTGCTCCAGGGCTCCACCTCTCATATCCTTCGGGACATGGGCGACGAGCCAACACTGGAGCACATGTTGGAGCTGCGGAGGATCCACAAGGAGACCCTCCTCCTCACAGAATACAACGTACAAATGACCGGGAAGGCCATGGCCCACCTCGTGGTCCTCGAGAGAGCCAGATGGCTAAACCTCTCTCCGAAATTTGGGGACAGAGCCGCCACCTTGGATCAGCCCGTCCTGCAGTCCAGCCTGTTCTCGGGCTCGGTGCCGGACATAACAGCCCGCCACGAACGAGACAGCAAGCAGAAGGAGGCGCTCAAGGCATACATGCCCACGGAGCCCCTCAAATCATCGTACTCAAAGAAGCCCAAGTACGGTAGGTCCGCGGACAGGCCACGGGAGTTCGGCCGAGAGCGCAACCCCAGGCCCCAGTTCAAGGCCCCGGAGGCAGCGAGGGCTCCATCCGCCGTGCCCGGCCAGCGTCAGCAGTCCCTGAAGAGGGACAGGCCTCGCAGAAAGCCATCGTCCTCCCCCGCTGGAAGGCAGCGCGGAGGCGGCGGCGCTAAGAACGCCAACGGCGGCCAGCAGCGAAAATAGCACACGGCCGAGCCTCGGGGAGACGACGGTGGACACCGCCTCCCCCCCAGTTCTTTTTCCCCGTTTTTGCTTACCCAGGCACGGCGTAGAGGCCCCGGGCCTCACGCCGAGGAGGACGTTAAAAAGGTTTGCGAATGTATTGGACTTAAATGCTCATACTGTTTTACCTCTAAGAGGAGCTGCTATTGCACCGCACTTGTTTCTGAATGTGTCGATGAATGCTCTGCCTCCCATGTTCCCTCCCTTGGTTCGAATAAATTTGTGCAGAACAAATCAGTTGAATCATTGCCTGTACCCTTGTGTAAAACGGCGGGATATGAGCCCACTGCCGCGCCGATCGTTAAAACGATCAGCGGCAGGGGGACAACTCGGCGACACGATGACAAAACCTCTAGCAGGTTTTGCCATCGTGGGACGGGGCCACCACGCCAAATTTCTCAAAAGCACGATGGCAGAGCCTCTTACCGGAGGCACTGCCATCATGAGACGGGGCCTCCACGCCAAATTTCTCAAAAGCACGGAGGCAGGGCCTCTAACAAGAGGTCCTACCACCGTGGGACGGCACCACTATGCCCAAAATGTCCCTGCTTTACCAGCAGGGAACGCCACGACACCTCAAAGCGATGTCGTGTCGATTTTGAACCCTCTGGCACGGTGCCTTCCAAAGTGGATAGAATGCGGGACACATCCATGGGTGCTGAGAACCATACAGACGGGTTACAAGCTGAAGTTCACTGCGGAACCGCCCACGTTCGAGAAAGTTATATTCTCTCAGGCGAGTGGGCAAGCGGCCGAGATACTTCGGACCGAAATACTCTCCCTATTAGGCAAGAATGCCATTCGGGAGGTTCCCCACAATCAATGTCTAAACGGGTTTTACTCGAGGTACTTCCTAGTGAAAAAGAAAGGGGGCGGTGTGCGTCCAATATTGGATTTACGTGCACTCAACCGGTACCTGAAGAGATTTCGTTTCAAGATGTTGACAAATGCGGCCCTTCTGCGCATGTTGCGCCCAGGGGACTGGTATACGTCAATGGACCTAAAAGATGCTTACTTCCACGTTCCAATCTACCCACCGCACAGGAAGTTCCTGCGCTTTGGTTTCGAGGGACGGGTGTTCGAATACCTAGTTCTCCCGTTCGGAATGTCACTGAGCCCCAGAGTGTTCGTGAAATGCACACAAGCAGCGATAGCCCCCCTGAGACAGAGGGGGATCCGCATAGCGTCATACATAGACGACTGGCTTGTCTGCGCAGGCTCGGAAGTGGAAGCACAACAACACACCAGTATAGTGCTGAGTCACGTGACGTCTCTAGGCTTCAGCGTAAATTACGCCAAGAGCGTACTGGTACCTGCTACGTCAATAGACTTTATAGGGATGACGCTGGATTCGACCTCCTTCACCGCCCGTCTATCTCAGGACAGAGTGAGCTCCACTCTGGCCTGCGCGGCGTCTTTCCGAGTGGGACGCAAGGTCTCGTTTCGGACGTGTCAACGGATGGCGGGACTCATGGCGTCTGCTACGACCGTGTTACGTTAGGGAGACTCTACATGAGACCTTTTCAGAGGTGGATGCGGTCGCTAGGCATACCCAACACTCATCGACATCGCATGGTCACGGTCGAAGCGGGATGCTCGACGGCTCTGCGGCGATGGAGAGACAGGTATTTTCTTTCCGAAGGGGTAACCATGGGGTTGGTTGTTTCGAGAAAGGTAATCACCACGGATGCCAGTATGACTGGTTGGGGCGCTACCCACGAGGGCAGGGCTGCCAGGGGTGTGTGGGACAGCAGTCTACAGTCTGCACACATAAATTATCTAGAGCTTATGGCTGTGTTACTGGCTCTACGGCACTTCGAGGTGTTCATAAGGAACTGTCACGTTCTGGTCAGGACGGACAACACGACAACTATGTGCTACATAAACAAGCAGGGCGGGCTACGATCCCGGTCTCTGCATGTTCTGGCACAGGACCTGACACTATGGTGCGATGCACACTTGAAGTCGATCAGGGCCTCCCACGTTCCGGGGATTTTGAACAGAGGGGCGGACCTGCTCTCCAGAGGGAAGTGCCACTATGCGGAGTGGTCTCTGCACGACGCAGTGGTCTCTCAGCTCTGGGACAGGTTCGGCCGGCCACTGATGGACCTGTTTGCCTCGGAGGAGAACAAGAAGTGTCCACGGTTCTTCTCCATGACAAGTCTAGGCTCTCTGGGCGTGGACGCTCTGGCTCACGACTGGCCGAGAGGCCTGCTTTATGCTTTTCCTCCACTGTCTTTGATATCTCCGGTATTGGAGCGAGTGAGGACCCGGGGTCTGTCAGTAATACTGATAGCCCCAGGGTGGGGCTCGTGGAGGTCAGAGATAACACCTCTCCTATGCGGGCACCCATGGCAGCTCCCGCTGAGGAGGGACCTCCTGACCCAGGCGGGGGGGGAGATCTTCCACCCCCAGCCAGGAGACCTAGACCTATGGGCCTGGCCCGTGAGCGGTTGAATCTGGAAACGGAGGGTCTTCCTCAAGGCGTCATTGACACCATCCAGAGCGCTAGAGCCCAGTCAACTAGGGACGCCTATGGCGGCAGATGGGACGCGTTCGAGAAGTGGTGCGTTCAGGAACGGGTGGTCCCTTTCCAGGCTCCGGTGAGGGTTATTCTGCTTTTCCTACAGAGTCTGATGGACAGGGGTCTGTCTTTCAGCTCTATAAAGGTGTATATGGCGGCTATATCGGCCTGCCACGTGGGTTTCGGCGATGGCACCGCGTGGATGCACCCCCTAGTGCGTCAATACATGAAGGGTGCATCCCGCCTCCTCCAGGTGCCCAAGTCGCTGGTTCCGGCGTGGGACTTGGCTGTGGTACTGGATTCTCTATCTCAACCTCCGTTCGAGCCTTTGGAGTCAGTGGACTTGCAGTTCCTGTCTCTTAAAACAACATTGTTGTTGGTGCTGGTGACCGCTAAGCGGGTCAGCGATATTCACGCTTTCTCGGTGAGCGAGGAGTGTACTCGTTTTTCTGAGGATAGAACGAGGGTAGTTATTAGGACCAATCCGGTTTTTCTGCCTAAGAACCGGCTGGCCACGTGCGTGCCGGTGGATTTGGTGGAGTTCTGTCCACCACCTTTTACCTCTGAGGAGGATAAGAGGAGGCATAATCTGTGTCCTGTAAGAGCGTTACGGATTTATATGGACAGAACGGCGACGCACAGGAAGACAGCTCAGTTGTTTGTCTCCTGGGGCCCCAGGACTCTGGGGAAGGCTATAACTAAGGTGAGGATCTCACAGTGGATAGTTGAAGCCATAGAGCGGTCATACTCGTGTAAAGGGTTGCAGCCTCCCATAAGCGTGAAGGCGCACTCTACACGGGGGATGGCGACATCCTGGGCCCTATGTAAAGGGGTATCAATCCAGGATGTGTGTACTGCGGCCAGTTGGGGCTCCTCCTCAACTTTTGCCAGGTTTTACAGGCTGGATGTGACTGCGGCGCCTGTGGCACATGCAGTCCTCAGTGTGGCCTCTAGGTAGAGGCCGGAGATGCTGGGATCCATAATGGTTTTCACTGGCTCTCGTTTTTTCCCCCTACCGGTTCCGGCCTGGGGGGATCATATAGTACTACACTAAGCATTTTCAGATCTACGTTTGTCTACTCTTTATGCTGACCTTATAAGACATGTCTGTGACTGTCAGGTCAAATAGTGGGGTTTTCTGACTGCCTGGCGGGCATGCAGGACTTAGGCCCTCCTTATCTCACAGGCTATGAGTCGGGCCCTAGGGGCTTGGACTTTGTGGCTACAATAAGGGAGTGTATCACGTCTCCTAAAGCGAGTTTCCTTGTGAGTCTAAATTATAATTAACTATAGGTTACGAAGGTAACCCAGGTTAATTAATTAGACGAGCAAGGAAACTCGCTAAAACGCCCTTCTTGTGAGCAATGCCTCATGAGAAGGTTTCACTGGTTAAAGTGAGGACAATGGGTGGAGCCTGGTTTTATACCACTGAGCCGAGGGGGGTGGTCAAGGCTCCCATTGGTCCCAAACCCAGTCAATCAATTGCCTGTGAGTGTATTATAATGCTTCTGTGATTATGACGAAGTCACAATCTCCTAAAGCGAGTTTCCTTGCTCGTCTAATTAATTAACCTGGGTTACCTTCGTAACCTATAGATAATACCAAATACAAAATACCCTAATTATGGCTGGCCGTAACACCCCCCTCCCTAAAAGAAAACTTCTCCCCTGAAGTTTACCAAATGTTTTCAACAATTTCATTAATCCACTTTTCACAAAATACCATAGATCTAGATCTTACATTTTAGAAATACACCCCCTTCCTAGAAGAAAACTTCCCATGGAGTTCACCCTAAAGGCCAAATCAGACTTTTACTTTGCACTTCCAAACTGACAATTTAAAATTCACAATTCTCACTCTCAAATCATCTCATACAGTAGTGTGTAAATATTCTCAACCTGCATCATACTCAATGATAACTGAATGAAGTGCACCCAGCGTCGCAGGGGCATTACGAATCCCAAGTGGCAATAACAGTGTAGACTTAATGCATATACACCATTGGATTAACTGAAACTGTACTCTCACAATGTAACTGACCAGCAAATTAACCTTTCACCTGTCTGAATTAATCAAAAATCGTCCGGATCGAAATGACAATTCAACTTGGCTTGTGGGGCCAACATACTTTTTTTAAATTGACTTGAGCATATTCACACACAACACAGTCGGATACAGGACTACTGGCGGACACACTACTAAAGGCTAGTCGGATACACGAGCACTGGCAGACATAAAACTACTAAACAGTCAGATACATGACTACTGGCAGACACAATAAACAGTCAGATACATGACTACTGGCAGACACAATAAACAGTCAGATACATGACTACTGACAGACACAAAGGTTCTGTCATGTGAGCCCTTCTCAGCACACATGACAGGAGCTAATCAGTAGGCCTGAACACAAAAAAACTCCACCAAAACAAATTTTAACCATTTGGTTGGCAGATTTACCCAGGAGCAAATTAATTCTGTGCAGAATTCCCCACCAATGTATACTGCAAATGCAGCTGAACACACCCCAAATCACACTAAAATCCCAATTTGAAGTGGCAGTGTTAGCTAGGGGCTTGTACACATAGTCAGCTCTAGCCTTAACTCCTTCCTTGGAGCTCCATCTACTGTAGGTGGAGGGCCAGCCTAAGACTCTGTTGAGTCCCCCACCCAAAACAAATGAGAACCTCCCCCACCCTCCCCACGGAAATGTTAAACCATGGGACGTAAGAGTTTCCTCTCCCTCCCCATGGTCACACTTACCGCAGTAGAGGGCAAAGGTCTCTCGCTGAAGCCACCAGAATACACTTCTCAGAATGTTGCAACACCATTCTTCTCTCTCCGCCTGCAGTGCAGAGATTGAGACATTAGCAAACAGCAACAAAGGCACTTGAATGAAACACATGAGCTAAGAGTAACAGTGGGTATCTGCACAAAATTATCACCGATACCAACAATACAAATCTGCCAACCTAAAACAAAACAGAACCAGACCCAACCCAACTGGCATGATCAAAATTACCCAAAAGTTTAAGTTTAAACTTTTGGCCCGGACATGAGCCCCCACATGTTACACCCCCTAGTCTAGGGTTAGGGGAAGCAACATAAATGCAGAAAGACAATTGCAATAAAACGGAATGTGAATTTATTTACAGCCCAAAATCATGGATATTTACAACAATATACAATAACCCCAAATTAACCTGAACTAACAAAACACAACACTAACATAGCAAACCCAAATCAAAACAGAACTCAAAACGTATCCCGAACAAAGAGATTGACAGGATGGTCACAGGTTGTGGTGATGTGGTGAGAGGACAGGGGGACCCATTCCCTGCTGCCCTGAAGCTGACAGTCCTCTGAACAGAATTGTTTGTCACTGAGCTTTATAGTTCGGGTGTGGCCACCACCCAATCCACTGCTGGTGTCATAGGGCTCATCGGAGCCGGCCAATCCATGGAGAGGACTAGTTCCCCACAGCAGCAAGCACTCTCCCGTAATCAGTCTCATGATGACACAGATCTCCTCCTCCTCTCATCAACTCTCCACCTCAGAACAAAGGAAACAACAGATAATACCAAATACAAAATACCCTAATTATGGCTGGCCGTAACACCACCGTTTGATATGTGTTAGACTAGTGGTTCAAAGACCCACAGTTTGATATGTGTTAGACTATAGTGGTTCAAAGACCCACAGTTTGATATGTGTTAGACTAGTGGTTCAAAGACCCACAGTTTGATATGTGTTATACTAGTGGTTCAAAGACACACAGTTTGATATGTGTTAGACTAGTGCAGGGGTCGGCAACCGGCGGCTCTAGAGCCGCATGCGGCTCTTGAGCACTCCCCTGGTGGCTCTCTGTAGCATTACAAAAAAATCGATGAAAATGTATAAATGTTTATTTTTTCACATTTTTATTTTTCATTTATGGTTTCTGTAGGAGGCAAAACGTGACAGAAACATTCTTAAGTTTCCCAATTTTGTAAAAATGTGTAGAATAAATATTAAGTTTCAATAATGTCAACTAAAATTCGCGTCATAGCATGCGACACACTCGCATGCTGCGCGCCTGACACTATTATAAACAAACCGGTGGGTGTGTGAGGCTGGTGCCTGCACTGCCTGCTACGCTATGGCTTCTACATCTACAGGGAGAAAAAGAAAGATAGCCGACGAAAACAGAGGATTTAACAATTCGTGGACAGACGCTTATGCCTTCACAGCCAATGCAGAAGATGGATTGCCTGTATGCTTAATCTGCAGTATCCCATGACGCAACAGCAGCCTGTTTTACGCAATCGCAGTCCAAACGTGTATATAAACATTCCGATTTCAAATATAAGGTCCTCGCCACATGTGCCACGGGGGTTAGAAATTTGCTGGTACAGTGATTAGCATTGCTGCATCCCGCGTTGTTTAATAAAAAGCATTTTTATCCGAGCGCCCCGGCTACTTGTCTCAAACGGGGTTGGGAAATCCACAGTTGCACACCGGTTGGGGGCGCGTAGTTGAAAGCCAATGGCAAAATAACAGCTCGGATAAAAATGCTTTTTATTAAACAACGCGGGATGCAGAAATGCTAATCGCTGTACCAGCAACATTCTAACACCAGTGGCACACGTGGCGAGTACTTTATATTTGGAATCTGAATGTTTATGTACACGTTTACAATGTAAATGTAGCGATTGCATAAAACAGGCTGCAGTTGCCATGACGCACCATGGCTAAATCTGCAGTGACAAACTTATCAAACAATAAATAAAACGTGGCAAGCCGTTCACAGACGGTGACTACAGTATATGAAGGAGTCATATAGACGTTGTATTATCTCCCGTGTTGCAACGAAACTATAGCAGCAGCCAGCAGTGGTGGAGTTTAAAGCTGCGATGATTGCGATCCACTTCTTAAAAGTTATAGTTTGCTGACTTTGCTCCCTTCTGCTTTCTTCAGCAGTTCTGTGACTGCAACAGCCCTCTTTCTCTCATTCATGCAAACTTAGCATGCTTTCCCTGGAAATGTCTTTCAACGTTACTTTTTTATTGTTTGATAGTTTGTCACTGCAGATTAAGCATACAGGCAAATACCGATATTGTAAACCTCCCAAAACACGACACACTTGTGTGGAAAACATGGAATGCTCTGGAACAATTATGTGAACATGAAGAAACTCGCATTTGGAGTATTTGTGGAGTAACGTTGTGAGCAGATATTCTCAAACATGAACTACATTAAATCCAAATACCGCACACGCCTCACCGATGAGAGCCTGCGCAGTTGTGTGTGAAGATTAAAGTGACATTTTACGTGCCCAGTGTTGAGAAGCTCTCCAGCGATGTCCACACACAGAAATCACATTAAACGGGTAAGAACACAATGCAAAAAACATGGCATAATAATGGAGGGTGCGTTGACTGCGTTCGGAAATGCGCACCGGGAGCGCACTCGCCTAGATTAGTTTGCATTGCACAGTGCGCTCAGTGCGCTATTTCCGAACGGGCCCGTAATGAAAGTTAAACCATAGCGCACTTTTTATTTTGATAGATAGGCTAATATCCACTTGCAGCCCTTTTGTCTTCATTATATAAGCATTTTATGGCTAAAAAAATGTTGCGGCTCCAGATAGATTTTGAATTAATTTTTTTGGTCGAAAATGGCTCATTCAACATCTTGGGTTGCCGACCCCTGGACTAGTGGTTCAAAGACCCACAGTTTGATATGTGTTAGACTAGTGGTTCAAAGACCCACAGTTTGATATGTGTTAGACTAGTGGTTCAAAGACCCACAGTTTGATATGTGTTAGACTAGTGGTTCAAAGACCCACAGTTTCATATGTGTTAGACTAGTGGTTCAAAGACCCACAGTTTGATATGTGTTAGACTAGTGGTTCAAAGACCCACAGTTTGATATGTGTTAGACTAGTGGTTCAAAGACCCACATGTTTGATATGTGTTAGACTATAGTGGTTCAAAGACCCACAGTTTGATATGCGTTAGACTAGTGGTGCAAAGACCCACAGTTAGCAGAATATAGAAATAGCAGACCTACAAGCTCATAGCGCGCTATGATCTTGTAGGTCTGCTATTTTTTGAAAAAAACACCAAAAGGGGTTCCCGCCCAGAATAGGTTAACCAGCAGAATGAACCATGCTCCAACTGATATCTCAAGGGTATTTATTTTCCCCAAGACAACGTGAAAAACTGCAAAGAATAACAAACAAATAATATTTTTAACCACAATGAATTATACATGCATATGAATTATGAATGTCCTCTTTGACAGTCGAGCTGTTTCTTTAAATGTCCATAATCATGAAATCGTCCATGTTCATAAATGTAAACAAACACAATGAAATGCCCATTACATTCACATGTTCACAAACGATGACATGACAATACTGTTTACAAACAAAACAACAACTTGTAACATACCGTGTGCGCCTTCTGCCAATTCTTTTAGGAGAGTTCGTTAATTTGAATCTTTATTTCTTTATTTTAAGGACATTTGTTTGACTAGTAGAGCTCCACCACTGAAACTCTGTTTGTTCTGACTGAGCCTATAGCTCGCACAGGTGCACTCAATGCTGCTCAACCCTAATCAGAGGGCTCTGCCCCTGCATTCCCTTCTAGGTCATAATGAAGCGAATATGCGTGACATGACACACTTAATGACTGACTGACGGGAAATGCAGGTTTTCATAGTAAATTAAATGCATATGGTCGTGTGTCTGTGGTCTATGGTCTGGACATGGTGTGTGTGGGACAGGGGTACGGGGTTATAGCAACTTATTACATTACTTAAATGCCTTGATATCATTATGTCATATTCGACCATATAGGCCTAGCCTATTATTGCATATCATTTTATTATTGTTAGATTTGCATTTCTTCAAATATGCACACTTATACCACCAACTAATAAGCTTTCAATTAAACTATTACCTACAACAAACTACTTCAAACATTTCCAAACCGAGCACGTAATTATGAATAAGCACAGATGGTACTCTATACACCCGGCATTTAAGCGCGCACCAGCAAGTGCGTGTCGTGCACGCGCATTATATTTTAAATATTAAATATTAATTAAATTTGCGTGCGTGTATGTGCGCTTGTGCACGTGCAAGCCGGAAAAAAAGCACTTCCGGTCCCTCCCCTTGCGAGACTGCAGCTGGGTGCTATTGTCTTTATAAGTCCAATGGAACACTTCTTTGCAACGTATGGCCGCTGTAGTGTAGCGGTATAATCTGTCGCCTCTCTATTTCTTTTTGCTGGGGACGCTGGTTCGAATCGCGCGCCACACAAAAGTTATTATATTTTTAAAAAATAGCCGTATGGAATGAATACATTATTTACAATACATTAGGCAGGCAGACAGGCAGGCAGACAGGCAGTCTGTCTGTCTGTCTGTGTGTCTGTCTAAAATATAATAACTTTTGTGTGGCGCACGATTCGAACCAGCGTCCCCAGCAAAAAGAAATAGAGAGGCGTCAGAATAGACCGCTACACTACAGCGGCCATACGTTAAAGAAGTGTTCCATTGGACTTATAAAGTTAAGTCCAACGAGAGCAAAAAAAAAAAAAAAAAGAACACAGACCAAATCACCGACCGGCCGACCTGAATGAGCGAGCGACCGACACACATAGCGGCCGACCGACCTAAAAAAATTGCGACGGACACTATAGCGACCGACCGACCCATCAAACCGGCCGGCCGACGTGACATACGTCGGTCGCTAAAATTGCATTGGACCGACCGGCCGACCTAAAAAAATTGCGACGGACACTATAGCGACCGACCGACCCATCAAACCGGCCGGCCGACGTGACAAAGACCGGCCGACAGGGGGCAGCAATGACGGACACACATACCGGCCGGCCGACGTGACAAAGACCGGCCGACAGGGGGCAGCGACAGACCGCGTCGGTCGCAAGGACCGCGCGTCGGTCGCAAGGACCGCGTCGGTCGCAAGGACCGCGTCGGTCGCAAGAAATGGATTCTGCCCTCCCTCCTCTAGTGGGAAACAGCTCTACCTGCATGTATGTACTTCAGGCACCCGTTAAAACAATATCACCTATGGAGGGCCAAAACTGCCATAACTAAAAATAAATATATAAATAAATAAATGCAAAAATAAATAAATATATGCAAAGAGATGTATAAATCAATAATTAAATGCAAAAATAAATAAATATATATGCAAAGAATTATATAAATCAATAATTAAATGCAAAAATAAATAAATATATATGCAAAGAATTATATAAATCAATAATTAAATGCAAAAATAAATGAATAAATAGGCAAAGAAATATAGAAATGCATAATTAAATGTATTATGTGTTTTAATTATGTACACATTTAAATATGCATTTAAATACACATATAAATACGCATTTAAATGTGCATTTAAATACACATTTAAATGCACATTTAAATGCACATATAAATATGCATTTAAATATGCATTTAAATACACATTTAAATGCACATTTAAATGTGTATTTCAAGCAGCTTTCCCCGGGACCGTACCTATGTTCCCTCAGCTCTATGTTCCCTCAGCCTACGACAACCTACCTCCTCCCTCACCCTAACCCTAACCTCCCCCGGGGCAGACACCTAAACCTAACCGCAACCCTCTCCCGACCCGCAGCGCACCCCCGGGGCAGACACCTAAACCTAACCGCAACCCTCTCCCGACCCGCAGCGCACCTCGGGGCTGAGGGAACATAGGGCTGAGGGAACATAGGTATGACCCCCTTTCCCCAAGGGTGTATTTCATGAACTGTATGTTAATGAGGGGGAAGACCTTGATGATGTCACTCACTGACGGGGTGGACCTTTGTGATGTCACTTCACAACCATTGGATAATCTCTGTGGGAGCTCACAGATCGACTGTACTTGCCTGTTTCCCCCGGAAATTATAAAAAATTCTATGGATACATTGCTGGTAAACAACAAGTGATGGCGGTGAACTGGCGAACAATTGCGGGTGAATTGAGAGATTTGATTGTTATAGTTGAAAATGCTTGTCCAGACTACATGCTATTTAGAGTGGAGTCGATTTTGGAACGTTTAATCGCGTTAGCCGAAACTTTAGATGTGGAGCTTGACCAAGTGGTTTGGGATAATTTGAATGAAGTGGCAGGACGATTATATTTACAAGCAGAACAAAGTTCCCATAGTGGAGTCGGTGGACGCCCGTCCTATGATGTACCCGTCGAAGCCGTGGAGAGTTATTTGTTTGCGGGATTTACTGTCCGTGACATAGCTCATCTGCTTGGAGTTGGCGAAAGAACGGTCCACCGTCGAATGGCTGAACATGGCATCAGGTGAGTTTCTTTCTATCTGGCCCTTGGTTCTACTGGACTAGCCTGGGTTCCAGCCTGATTCGCTGCGTCCCGCTCAGTGCCATTTTCACAGATCCGCGGAACGCAGCGAATCAGGCTGGAACCCAGGCTACTTCTGGACAGGGGTCATCGCCATGTTGTCTTGGACATTTTTCTAAAAATTCCATTGTTGCAACGTCACGGTCACGGACATACAAAATAAGTCAGTGGACAGTAATATTACGAGAAACTCATAAAAAGCTAACCCTGAATTAATATAATATTATGATGAACTCATACAAAGCTAACCATGAATGACCAAAACAGGTCTGTAACTGTCAGTGTTCAAAAGGAACCAAATGGATACATTTTGATTCCATTGGAAGTGAACACTTCAGTGTCAGAGTTAAAACAGGTCCTTAAAACATGAGAAACACTAGTTAAGTAGGACTGGTTGGTATTTGCCATAGTGTTGTAGTAATTAAGTGCCATACATACTCTGAAGACCTGGAGACTGACATTCAGTTCTTTGATCTTATGATCAAAATACAAACATTAAAATGTTTGGTAGCACTTTACAATAATGACCCGTTATAAAGCATTTATAAACGTTTATAAGCAGTTTGTAGACTATTAACAAATCATTATTAACCTGTTTGTTGACATTCATAAATGATTATTAAAACCGTTATAACTATGTTTACAAATCATTTATAAGGTATTAGTAAGTAGTAAACTATTCATTAATAAGCCATTTATATACATCTGTAAATGATTATTAAATCATTTGTAATGACCCCATGATAAAGCATTTATAAACGTTTATAAGCAGTTTGTAGACTATTAACAAATCATTAACAACCTGCTTGTTTACATTTGTAAATGATTACTAAAACCTTTATAACAAATTTACAAATAATTTATAAAGTATTAGTAAGTAGTAAAACTATTCATGAATAAGCCATGTATAATACATCTGTAAATGATTATTAAATCATTTGTAACTGATGTTATATAATATATACAAGCTATTTGTATATTTGGGAAATGTGTTTGTTCATGTTTAACATATACTTTGTAAAACATTCCTAAAATATCTATAAATCCTTAGTACATGTTATTAAGTGGAGGAGGACAGTCATACTCGGATACGAGTGACCGCCGATGATGATGAAAGTGACGACAGTTCATCATTTACAACTGTCTGTTAATGTTTGTTCATGTTTAACATATGCTTTGTAAAACATTCCTAAAACATATATAAATCCTTAGTACATGTTATTAAGGTCCCTATAGTAAAGTGACGACAGTTCATAATTTACAACTGTCTGTTAATGTTTGTTCATGTTTAACATATGCTTTGTAAAACATTCCTAAAACATATATAAATCCTTAGTACATGTTATTAAGGTCCCTATAGTAAAGTGACGACAGTTCATAATTTACAACTGTCTGTTAATGTTTGTTCATGTTTAACATATGCTTTGTAAAACATTCCTAAAATATCTATAAATCCTTAGTACATGTTATTAAGGTGCCTATAGTAAAGTGACGACAGTTCATAATTTACAACTGTCTGTTAATGTGTTTGTTCATGTTTAACCCTACATAATTTTATGTTGAAGATGTTGTGTTGCATTGTGGGTAATCCTCAGTACAGAGGAACTCCATACTGAGGGTAAGATGGTCTCCTGTTTGCTCAGGCACAAACAAATTAATTACAAACATCTATGCTTCATATAAGTGGCCAGATATGCACTCATGTTTACATAGTGTTATTCAGTAACATTCGTTTTTGAAAATTCACTTACATGGAGTGTCAGTGAATTATCATGTAACACAGGCTACACAGCACAGCTAACAGCTGTGCTAACAGCTAGCTAACATGCTAACCGTTTTTCAAACAATTGAATAAACAATGTCATATGATACCATGTCATACAAAAACAAATGTTACTGAATAACACTATGTAAACATGAGTGCATATCTGGCCACTTATATGAAGCTTAGATGTTTGTAATTAATTTGTTTGTGCCTGAGCAAACAGGAGACCATCTTACCCTCAGTATGGAGTTCCTCTGTACTGAGGATTACCCACAAAGCAACACAACATCTTCAACATAAAATGATGTAGGGTTAAACATGAACAAACATTAACAGACGGTTGTAAATGATGAACTGTCATCACTTTACTATAGGGACCTTAATAACATGTACTAAGGATTTATATACGTTTTAGGAATGTTTTACAAAGCATATGTTAAACATGAACAAACATTAACAGACAGTTGTAAATTATGAACTGTCGTCACTTTACTATAGGGACCTTAATAACATGTACTAAGGATTTATATATGTTTTAGGAATGTTTTACAAAGCATATGTTAAACATGAACAAACATTAACAGACAGTTGTAAATTATGAACTGTCTTCACTTTACTATAGGGACCTTAATAACATGTACTAAGGATTTATATATGTTTTAGGAATGTTTTACAAAGCATATGTTAAACATGAACAAACATTAACAGACAGTTGTAAATTATGAACTGTCGTCACTTTACTATAGGGACCTTAATAACATGTACTAAGGATTTATATATGTTTTAGGAATGTTTTACAAAGCATATGTTAAACATGAACAAACATTAACAGACAGTTGTAAATGATGAACTGTCGTCACTTTACTATAGGGACCTTAATAACATGTACTAAGGATTTATATATGTTTTAGGAATGTTTTACAAAGCATATGTTAAACATGAACAAACATTAACAGACAGTTGTAAATTATGAACTGTCGTCACTTTACTATAGGGACCTTAATAACATGTACTAAGGATTTATATATGTTTTAGGAATGTTTTACAAAGCATATGTTAAACATGAACAAACATTAACAGACAGTTGTAAATTATGAACTGTCGTCACTTTACTATAGGGACCTTAATAACATGTACTAAGGATTTATATATGTTTTAGGAATGTTTTACAAAGCATATGTTAAACATGAACAAACATTAACAGACAGTTGTAAATGATGAACTGTCGTCACTTTCATCATCATCGGCAGTCACTCGTATCCGAGTATGACTGTCCTCCTCCACTTAATAACATGTACTAAGGATTTATAGATATTTTAGGAATGTTTTACAAAGTATATGTTAAACATGAACAAACACATTTCCCAAATATACAAATAGCTTGTATATATTATATAACATCAGTTACAAATGATTTAATAATCATTTACAGATGTATTATACATGGCTTATTCATGAATAGTTTTACTACTTACTAATACTTTATAAATTATTTGTAAATTTGTTATAAAGGTTTTAGTAATCATTTACAAATGTAAACAAGCAGGTTGTTAATGATTTGTTAATAGTCTACAAACTGCTTATAAACGTTTATAAATGCTTTATCATGGGGTCATTACAAATGATTTAATAATCATTTACAGATGTATATAAATGGCTTATTAATGAATAGTTTACTACTTACTAATACCTTATAAATGATTTGTAACCATAGTTATAACGGTTTTAATAATCATTTACGAATGTCAACAAACAGGTTAATAATGATTTGTTAATAGTCTACAAACTGCTTATAAACGTTTATAAATGCTTTATAACGGGTCATTATTGTAAAGTGCTACCAAATGTTTTAAAATTTGCCACAGACAATACCAAGTCATACACATGTGTCTATGTATGGACAATCTGACATCGATGACCCCTGCTTCTAGGGCCCTGGCCCCTGGGTATCCCAGCTTGGGACCTCCCCCTCCACTATAGCTCTGGCCCGGAGCGTGAGGTCTCAAATGGGCCCAACTGGCCCTGGGCAAAAACTGTGTCCAAACATTGATGCTCATTAATTTGTCTTGTTTACCAGCGTTGATTTGTATGATTTATTTTTTAAGGGTGTCTGACTTGAACAATGCTATTGATGATGATGCATTGGATTCAACGGTCCGTGAGATCCTTGGTCAGTTTCCAAATTCAGGGTACAAGATGATGTTAGGACATGTCAATGCCCGAGGCATAAGGGTTCAAAGTAAGTGACTAAGATCATCATCTCTCTAACGTGTCAAGATTTCCAATATTCCAGTTTCAACTCCAGGCTAACATCTTGTGAATTTTGTAACTTCTCACATATGTATACTAGTATGTTGTGTACAGCAGGCTTACTTGATTTAAAAGTTGATTCACACAAATGTTGTAACTTTTTAAATGGCCATTCTTTCCCTGTTTTGCATGAAGAACGACGCATGCAAGAATCAATGCGGCGAGTTGACCCACAGGGTGTCCTGATGCGCAGGCTAGTGCTGGAGACTGTGAGGCGCAGACGGTATACTGTACCAGCTCCTAATAGTCTGTGGCATATAGATGGAAACCACAAACTGATACGGTAAGGTGGTTCTATTAAATTAATATAATGCAGACAGTGTTACTAAAAACCTTTTTTCTTGGGACCCCCTTCCAATGACATTACATGACAATCAAGTAGGGATGCACAATATAATCAGTGGTATACCGGCTATAAAGATTCCATATCGGTATCGGATCTCAAATCTCAAACTAGAAAAAGTGCCCTTCTGGGCACAGGTCTCCACCAGGATAGGAATGTAGGACATTGCAGCTTGCCTTCATCTGGTGGTTGGATAAAAGGGCAACAAAAGTAAATTATCCACAGACCCGTGCAGTTAGAGGTAAAAACACTTTTCGGCCAGTTATAGCGCCACCTTGAGGCTGAGTTGAAAATGTTCATGTGGCATTTCGTCCTCGGCCTAGTGGGAATGTGCGTGCACAATTTCATGGAAATCACGCGATGTGTTCATGATTTGCAGCATTTTGTTTGAAATTGAGCACTCCTGTGAACTTTGGAAGCCAATCTTAACCAATCAGGATGGAGTCTGAGAAATCTGAAAGACCGGTTTCGTTGAATGGCTCTAGAGAGACTGTGTACCAATTTGCGCGATGTTTGGACAAAATCTGTAGGTGTACTGTGCAAAAACTTGTTTTGCACAAAGCGGCCTCCTGGTGGCGCTATAACAGGCCGTTTTGGAAAGTTTGGGGCAGAGGTTCATCGTTGGCATCCAGGGAGTGTGTGTGCAAAATTTGGCATTGACCGGGTTAACGGTGGCCGAGATTAGCTGCTCACGGACACACACACGGACGGACACACGGACGGACGGAGTGCAAAACATACTCTCCCCCCATGTCTTCGGCCTGGTGGAGACTATTAATCCCAATTATTTTCACCGATCTGTATGATGCAATAATGTGATCATCAATGACTTTGTACTCTCTGTACTCTCAGAGCAGTTTTCACCAGCAAAACAAAAATTAAAAATGTAAAAAGTCATCAATGAATTCAATATAAATCAAAAGTATCTAATACCTCTAGTCTAGAACAAAAATCAAATCAAATATGATGTAACATCTTAAGTCTCATTCAGTTGTGAAAACAGACACTTGGAAATTAGTATAGGCAATTTATACTTTATTAACGGTACTTTATTGCTTTATTACTAGGCCTAAGGCCGATTCTAAAAACGCCTTCTAATCTAAAGCCTGACCTAAGTTTTCTGAAAAAAATATTTATATAGCAGCATCAATTTATTTGTAATTTTTGAATACTGTACATATTGTACAGAACCCAAAAATGGGATCCCGGCCTGAGGGGGTAAAACACCAAAAGGGGTTCCCGCCCAGAATGGGTTAATACTTTATTAACAGGCTTTGGGCCAAGCCTAAGGACCTAGGCTTGTTTCAACTGTGGTCCTCTGTATAATATCAGATTCGGTCAGAATCGGTATCTGCAGATATGACCCTGCATGCAAATAATAGGAGATCGGATATTGGTCATAATTTTATAATTGTGCACCCCTACAATCAAGCATAATTATTCACAGCAGTTGCAATACAAAGTAGGAAAGAGTGAAATACAAAAACAAAGCCTGGGAAATATTAACATCTCTTCCCTCCCCACAGATCATCAATCTGTTAGATGTTATGGTAGAAACTACATAATGTTTACATTAGATGTTATGGTAGGAACTACATAATGTTTCCATTTTAGATGTCAACAACTCAGGAGAAAGAACTTAAGGCAGTAAATGCACGGCAGCACCATTTCTTCTTAGCACCCTAAACCTTAGCAATAGGTCTAGGATTATTTAATCCAAATCCAATGGTTGTGTACCATATACAGTATATGTTAAAACTAAACACTCATGGCCAGAGCAAGACAGTTTATTTTATTCTCCATTTATTTACAAGAAAGGACAAACGTTTAGGCTGACTGCTGGATTGTCCAAATATGAACCGCTTTAAGTAGTGATCATAAATAAATTGCAAGTAAGGCATCCCCAAAGTTCAGAAAGTTGTAAGATTGTGATAAAAGACTGCTTTTTAATTTAAATTTAAAGCATCAATTTTGTTAGAAAGGAGATACCAACTGTTGTTACTGTATTTTGCAGGTGGAGAATTGTGGTTCATGGTGGAATTGATGGCTTTAGCCGTCTAATTGTCTACCTTTCTGCTGCCACCAACAACCGTGCATCAACAGTGCTGAACAGCTTCCTGCAGGCAGTCCGGTCGTATGGAATTCCTTCTCGTGTGCGGTCTGATAAAGGAGGGGAGAATATTGAAGTAGCACGCTATATGGTGACGCACAGAGGACTAGACCGTAATTCCCACATTACCGGAAGAAGTGTACACAACCAGAGGTATTACCGTAATTCTTTAACAAATGTGCATGTGCTCATATATTTTTAGCTTTAAGACCTGATGGCGAATGTTTTCTTAATCCTGACAGTTTTCCGGAAAACTTATTACTATTATGAGAGGTGCTGGGCTGTGGCTGGCTCAGCGGTCCAGACACCAGTCTGGCAGTGTGCCGCGGGTTCGACTCCAGATCCCGACGGCCTTTACTGCATGTCACCCCCCCCATCTCTCCCCATTTCCTGTCAGCCTACTGTCTATCCCTCCATAAAAAATCAGACCCGTCTGAAGGGAGTGGTGCTGTACTGTACTGTACAGTACAAGCGCTCCTCCCTGGCCTGTCTGTGTGTTAGGCTGTGCAACAGTGACACTTGGTGGTGAACAAACGCTGTAACGCTATTTTCTTGCTCGGATACAGCCACAGCCACACACATAGCTGTCTATAGGAGTGGTTGCAACACTATAAAATAAAGACGAAAGCCTAAAAAAAACATTAAACTTATGTTTTTGGCCACCGACCCCATCTCAAAAAATAGCATATCTACAAGCTTGTAGCGTGGCACGAAGTGACGCACTATATAATTGTCTTTGCTCAAATCTAAAATGACATGGATGCTTTCCCCCAGTTTTAAAGGGTTAAACTTACAACCTGGGTGTGATCTTTAATTCGGACCTCTCATTTAGCCCTCAAGTCACATGAGTAGTTCAGACATGTTATTTTCAGCTACACAATATAGCTAGAATACAAAAGGTATATTTTTCATTTCCTGAAAAATGAACATTTTGGAGTTTGGTGGTTTCTTTCAGACAGCATAGATATATAGGGTGCCATTTTGAAGATAGCGTTTTACAATGGGGTAATACAGAAATTGCCCTCGCTCTGCGCACAATGGTATTATGAAAGGCATATCGTGTTGAACGCACTCGGCCTGTGTTGAACGCACACACATATGGCATACGGCGTTCCTGAATATTTTAGCATTGTGGGAGTGTCCATATGTTAATTATTTTCGCTTTGCGCAATTTGCTATTAAGCCCCTTGACCTAGAAACACTCAGTGCATAACGATTAGACATGGGTCTGACCACCTCATAAACGCAACAAGCACTGTTTGATTTTACACTTGAGCGGCTCTGGGAGGCTGCTAGAGTGTTGCCATGTCTGTTTATTATAAGCGGCTTCTTTTTCTGTAAAGTTGCTTGTAAATATTGGTAGTTGTACTATTTTGTGGTTGCTTTTCTTGTTTCTAAAGTGGTTATTTGGGCTTTTCTCCTAATGTTGTTTAAACCAGTGATCCTCACACAGCACATTCCCATGTCAAGGATCCCCAGATGAATGCATTTGCCCAACTAAGGACGGCTAATCCAAAAATTAAATAATAAAATTCCAAGATTAATTTTGAAAATAGCAGATCTATACTAGCTCACAATGCATCACATTCATTCATTAAAACTATGAACTCTGACTGCAGGGGGATATATATAATGATCATTATAACAATGTGCAAGAACATATTTAAAAAGAAGGAAGAACTTTATATTTGTGGACAATCAAAATATGTTTTTTTATTTTAATGTGGTGTCATTAAAATGAATCTGGATATGGCAGACTCACTATCTAGACAATAAAAACATGGCACTTCATTTAAAATAGGTTGCAGACCCCTGTTATATGCGCTTATTTTTATAGACCTATTTACTTGTTTCTATGAGACATGGCAACAGCCTTTTTTTGCGTCTTTTTTTTGTAAAATGTTGAGATTAGAAACGGCCATAATTCATTTCTCAACCTTAAAAATAAATAAAAACATCTCCATAATCCTTGGGAAGTTTGCTTTCATATGCTGTATCACACCCGATTCAAGTCTTCTTCAATAAAATGCTACGAGCGAAGACAATATACCATCGGGGCCACAGGCACAGCATTAAGCAGCAGCATTCAACTCATTCCTTCATCATGACTTGAATGAAATAAAATATAATAAACGTTATTTTACTGGTGTTTTTCAATAGAAACAAATTATTTTGAGGCATAAAGGTGACAGCATGCAGTGCAATAGGAATAATTAACCCAAATGTGACAAAGTCATGTCATGTCTTCTATGGTGCCAGCCTGAAGAAATGTAATACCACGATCCCCAAAGTGCGCATTCCGTATGTGACATCAGCTGACTGGTAAAGAGAATAGTACGGACATGTTGATTGGGTACGTCTCAAACACGCCTTAAACACACCCATGACTAATTCAAGGCCGTTTTGCGCACTCCACGGGGTGTCGAAAGCACTTCTTAACATGCCCAAATTTGCAATATGACATACAACACGCTCCTAAATGGCACCCATAGGGTGCAAGTCTTACAACTACAACCTATCTCAAACCCTCCCTGTGCTGCCCCTTCCACAGGGCAGCATACCTAAACCTAACCTTAACCCATGTCAAACCAATGACTACGGTAGTCTAAACTACCGGTAAGTATGCACCCCGATATGTAATGTCCCCTCCCTTTCTTTGGCTGTGCTTTCTTTTTATCCAGGATAGAGAGATTATGGCGGGATGTCTTTGGGGGAGTGTTGGACCTCTTCTACACGTGCTTCAGCAATCTGGAGAGGGAGGGTCTACTCAACCCAGATGATGAAGTTCACATCTATGCACTGCATAGGAGCTTTCTGCCACACCTTCAGAGGCACCTGCAGTTCTTCGTGGACGGCTGGAACAACCATAGTGTCAAAAGTGTCATCATCCGGCTCGAAGGACCATTGAAAGAGTGCCAGCACTCTTTCAATGGTCCTTCGAGCCGGATGTAATGGAACCGATGGCAGGCAAAGAGGAGGAAAGCAGAAGGCCGGAGGAAGAAGAGGGGGAAGAGGAGAAATTGGAGGATCAAGCGGAGCCGGACAAAAGGGCCATGAAGCCGCTCCAGGGAGCCACCGTCCCACCCAAGGCCCATGCCACAAGGCAACAACCCGCCTTGCTGGTTGAAGGGTTGCCTCACCCCCAGAGGAGGCGACAACAGCCGAGTGCAGCCTTGATACCGGGCCAGCCCGCAGAGGAACGGCCTGCTGCATCGTCCAGCCAGGCAGGCTCCGCCCCCCACTCCAAAGCGCCGAGCCAGGCAACCTCCACCCACCACTCCAGAGCGCCCAACCAAGCAGGTTCTGCTCACCAATCCAGAGCTGCCAGCCGGGCAGTTTCTGGACCGGGCGGCTCGGGAGCATCCAGCAGGAGAAGCCAACACAGCGGTCGCTCAACAGCCCTGTCGGGGACCCAAGTTGCCGCTCTAAATGAGAGGAAGAGGGTCCTGGCTCTACAGGAGGTCGAACAGCAGATGGCGGAGGACCGGGCCGCGGACGAGCAATGTCGGATCTTGGAGGAGCGGACTCGGCAAGATCTGCAGGAAAGGGAGTACATCACGGAACACCTGATGCAACAGCGGCGGCTGAGATATGCCCGGTGGAAATTGGAGGAGGCCCACATAGTCTCATCTTTCCTGGAGAGGAACAAGAAAGTAGATGCTGGTCCAGAGTCCATCCACCCGGGAGAGTCCGTCCACCTACCAGAGGGCTCAGCCCAGCAGGTGTCCGTTGACCGCCATGCATACGCAGCCCTCCAGGGACGCCTGAGTGCAGCGCTGGGGCCAGTAGCCTTCACTGCAGAGCCGCCGCACCAAGCCGTCTGCTTGTCAAAACCCGGGACCCCTATACCACCTCCTACAGTTCCACTGCCCTTTCAACAAGAACCCAGTCCACCCAACATTCCAGCTACCCAGCCATCAGGTGACCATCGGCCCACCGATGAGGACGCCGTACCTGATTTCCAGAAGGAGCTGAGCATGCTCACGATGGGAGCAACCAAGAAGCTGCATATTGACCAACCAAACTGTTCAAAGGTCAAGTTGGAAGTGTCAAAGGTCACACCATTTAATGGAGAAAGAAGCACAGATGATTTTGCCGTCCTAGATGATGGAACCGAAAGGACCATCATTCTCCCAGCTGCAGTCCGGCAGCTTAACCTGAGGGGCACACCCGAGGCCCTTAACCTAACGGTGAGATCAAATGTGCTTCAAATAACCGGTACAGCCGTGGCCTTCTCCATTACCTCTGCAGGTCAACCTGACCTGATGGATCCGACCTTCACCCTCCCACTTACCAACTTGGTCAAAGTGAAGCATCTTACCCTCATCGGGCCTGACTACCCGTATTTCGTCACCCCGATTGAGCCAGTGGTGGCTGGGCCATTTTGTGGGCCTGTTGCTAACCACACGTCCTTGGGCTGGGCAGTAAAAGTTCCGGCCCATCCACTCACCTACGGGAATGAAGTTCAATCGCTATGGACCTCTACCCAGTCAACTCGACCCAGTCCGAGAGCCGGACCACCTTCCCCCTCCAAACCAGACGCCCGAGGGGCAGCCCATTGGCCTGCCTCCCTTCCACCACCTAGTGAGGGCCCAGAGTCTTCATCTGCAAGATGCTATAGCATCCCTTCCAAGCCTGCAGAGTCCCAGACATGGGAAGAGGTGGTGATCGCTGCTACATCTGAGAATGTTGACGGGGTGGCTTCCTCAACACCAATCGATCAGCTAGCATTGCATACAACGATTGAGCCTTTGGATGAACTGGAATTTATCCAAATTCCGGGGTGGCTGTCAAAAGGCTCATGGAGAGTAACTCCCATCCAATCAAGCCAGAGTGAGTGGCAGCTTGTCTATTAGCCACGCACAGGTGTTGGAGGCTATAAGTGGACCTGTCCTGCACTCATTCCCCCATTCAAGCTGAGAAGATCACCACACCAGTGCTGTGTCTTGTTGTCTACCAACCTCCAGCACCATTTCTCTCTTCCCCTCCAACTGTGTGCGTCCACGAACCAAACGTGAGTTAGGTGATCATGGACTGTATATTGTTTCTCCTATTACCAGCAGTTCTTTAAGTTGTTTATTTAAGGGTTTGTTTATCACCTCATCTGCATGGACTCACTGCACTGCCCATGTGCTTTGAGTCAACTGCTTGTTATGTGGTTTATTTCCACTGGTTTATGGAAACTGCATGGAATGTATAATGTTTGGCCTGCCTAATTGGGCATCATGTGTATATATATATTTGACATATTATAGTTATAGGTATGTTTATGTTTCATATATGATTGATTGATGCTTTCCTTATCTATTTGGCCTGCATTGTTCCTGATTGATTATTTAACATGGAGATATAGTTTCTCATATGTATATTTGATGCTTTAAGATGTTATATATATATATTATATATATGTTATATCTGATCTCTAATTATGCATGTTTGATTTAATTATGAATATTATTTATACTCTTGAATATGGATTGAGCTGCCATTTATGATTTGTTGTCTGATAGGCTTATTGATGCCGACTATTGTTTGTCCCTTTGTACAGCACACACCAATTAAAACCTTAAATCGAATCCTCTGCCTCTGCCTCCTCTTGGTCAGCCTGGCCGGTGGCCTTGCCTGCTCACCATTCTGTCCATTCCACATACACGAACTATTTCCGAGTGCCAGCACTCTTTCACATAGATTGCGTACAGAGGGACATCGGTCACCTCTGCAGTTATGGACTCGGAACCAACGTGAGGGACAAGACCCCATCCAGGTAGGTTGTTTAAAGACAGAGCTTGACTGTACAATGTTGAAGATAAAACTAAATGTTAACACAGAGATGATACAGCTACACAGGTCCAGGCAGGGGTTGACAACTTAACACCAATGGTTATCTCACTGCCCGTGGCAAGTAAAAAAAAACCTTTTGGGCAAGTGGAGTATGCTTTCAGGTTGCTGACAGGCAAGTGGCTATCACCGAAAATGTACTTTTTGGGGCAAATGGGCATAACCTTTGGGTAAGTAGAACATGACCTGTACTTGCCCGATGGGCAAGTGCTTCCAAGACCTTCATATCAACTGTCAACCCCTGCAGATTGAAGCGTGTAGCCCTTCAAAAGCACTTCATACTTGTATGCTGCAGGATCTTGCTGCTTTAGATAAGATATTTACATCTTTGTATGTTTCATTTTAACTTTAGGTTGACATGGAGTATGGGGTTGATTGGCAAGGAGCATATGGTCACCATCATCAAGGAATCACTGTCCCTGAAGTGCAGCTGCCACAGGCATTGACGCCTGAAGATGTCCAGCTATTACCAAATCCCGAGGGCCCCTTTTCTGATGTGTTGAATGTGTACAGTGAGTCGGTTGCCATATTAACTGAGATAATGAGAACTTGAAACATGTAAACATAAAAAGTCCCTTAAATCAAATGACAGTGCTGGTATTCTCTCCTTTCCTGTAAAGTTAACTTGAAACATGTACCTGTTTCAAGCTGGGAACGTCTTTGTAATTGTTTTAGATTTTTTTTTGGGGGGGGGGGGGGGGGGGGGGTTATGGCATTGAGGAGGCAGAAACAGAGCGAGCGAGCGAGCGCTGTTCATGCAGGGACAAGCTGGAGTTTGAAAAGCATTTTCAACGAGGGCGGTGCAAAGAGCAATTTTAGGCATGTGTGCAACGTGCCAACTGTTTTTTTTACTTTGTTTTTATTTTCCAAACAACAATCGAAACGTACATACATACATTCAAGAAAAACAAGAGCAAATGAAGACAAACCAGTACAAGGGACAAAACAAACAAAAGAGGGGGGAGAGAGATGCACACAATTCACTCTTGTATAAATGCCATTTTTCCCAACGTTTTTCAAATGGCTCTGCCTTGGTCCTCAGATTATGAGTCATTTTCTCCATGAGATATATTTCTTCCATCCAGTGCTCCTCTCTACGAGGGTCTGCTTTCAACCATCTCCTGGTGATGGCTTTCTTAGCTATTAGCAATATTCTGAACAGGTATAAGTCCTCATGTCCTATTATGTCCTCCGATGTCAGTCCAAAGTATAAACTACGGGGGTCACGAATTATGTTATATACTAAGGTTATATCCCATAATCTTCACCAGGTTCTGGTGAACAGTCCCAAAATGCCTGCACCTTCTCACACAGTGATTGGCACTCCAACACCCACACTGTCTCCAGCAATATTGCTGCTCTCCCATTTGTTAGATTTTCATTTTTGGTGTAATAAAAACGTATCATTCTTCAACCCGAACTCGTTGAATGTTACCTCTATACCTCTATACAATCTGGAGACAACCTGTGAAGGTGTTAGTTTGTATGCACCCGTCAATACACAAATTACTTTCACTAAAAAAAATAACTTCCACTGAAATTCCTTTGATTTCAGTATAAAATATCTGAAAACAATCTGTTTTCCAAATCAAATTCGCTCTTAAGTTGTTCAAATGATTTGAAGTGTTGACCATCAATAAGTGTGCATACAGCCGTCATTCCCCATCTTTCATAGGTTTTATCCATTACCCCAGACATGCCAACTGTTTTAAAGTATTGTACAGTAACGTCTCTCATGTTTATGTTGTACGATTACTACAAAACAATCTCAATGAGTTTCTGCCTACTTCCGGTCCAGAACTTGTCCCTATTTGTTGTCCCCATTCTCAGAAGTCTATGTAGGAGAGCCGCCATTAGACTGTCTATACATTTAATTTGTTTGTACAGGTAAATAATGTATGCCTCTCAAATCAATTAACTGTACATTTGGTTGTTCAAGGAGAGGGTATGTCTAATAATAAATCTAATTCAAAATAAAGCTGTAATGTTTAAAAGCATTTTAGGCAATGCAGTAACAGCATATTTGACAGCAATCTGTGTTCTGAAAAATGGGAGAAAAGTAAATATTCTCTTGTCGACACCTATGAAGCTATGTTTCGAGGCCTATATTTAAGTAAGTCTTTGATTAAATTACAATTCTAATGAAGGCATTCTCAAGTTACGGTCACCTTTCCCCTATTCGGACAGACCCGTTTCAGGCCCAAAATACTTTCCCCACAAAAACAAGTACAAATAATTTGCACAGGTTGAGAACCACTGCATTAGACTTCAACCATCTAGGATTCTTATGCTAGTCAACCAAAAATGAAATTGCCGTTGTGTGTGCTTTAATACTTGGTTCAATATTTTTTAACAGACAAAGGGTGTTCAATATCACTGAGGGGGGGGGGGGGGGGGGGGGGGGGGGGGGGGGGGGATTGAGTTGTGAGTTTTCCAAACAGCAATGAAATGAGCTAGTACATTCAGAGCTTGTATCGAAGTTGAGAGAACAGACATTGAGAACAGGTCATAGCCAACGACAATGTCAAACACCCTAGAACTGGTTTTCAACCCTTTTCACATCAAGTCCAGTATTCAGCATTTGAGCCAAGAACCATTTGATGAGATTTTGCCTCCAACACACAGAAATTTGCATAAAGAGCCCCAACCAAGTGCATTGAAACCAGGGGGGCAGTCAGCCAGATATTTCGTGAAGCCTCATTTGAAATCGGTAGTTCATATAATGGCCTGTTGTGGCGCTGGACTGGACCCAAAAAGCCCCATAGCTCCATAGAGGCCCATGTATTTTGGCCCAACTTCACCTAGACTGTATTACCTTAATAAACATGGTCATGAATACTTTCTTCTTCCAGTCACTAGTTTAAAGTCTCATTTCTAATGTCATAATATTCTTTTTGGAAAATGATGGTCCCATTAATTAAAAAAATGACCATAAAGTCGCGTATGTTCTGAGGCGCGTGGCTACCGTTACAGTCTATGATCGGGATTCCCCTCCCACTCAAGAGTCTTCTCCTCCCACTCGAGTCAAAATAAAAACCAACGGAGAAGAAGGGGGGAAGTCCCGCCTCGTTGTCTGGGCAGCCAATGACCAGCTGGTACAAAACGGAGCCAGCCAATGGCCAGCTGGTACCAAAAGATGGCGACTTACATCAGGAATTAGCATATCATTACAGGCTTCATTTTACGTTCATGTTAGACCCGGGGAACGCTTTGTCCATATTTTTTACAGTCTATGATTGAAACATGCAGACTCCCATACAAATGAATAGATGATCACTGCCCATGGAATAAATGAATTGAAAGTAGTTTAATTATTAGGCCATAAATACTTGCTCAAGTTATCAGTGCAATCTCAAAACAAACATCTCTTAGCAAACAGTGCAGCATTAATCCGTATTAATCCGAACAAAAATAAAATCTTTGTGGCAACATGAAAGTGCAACAAGTTGTCTCCATAAGTACATACAATAAAAACAGTCTCTTTATCTCCATAAGGAGGCATAGAATATTATAAAACAAACGTCTCTTTTCAACTCCATAAGGAGGCACAGAATAATAAAACGTCTCTTTTCAACTCCATAAGGAGGATAAAATATACAAACGTCTCTTTTCAACTCCATAAGGATAAAATAATATACAAACGTCTCTTTTCAACTCCAGGAGGAGGATAAAATATACAAATAAAACAAACGTCTCTTTTCAACTCCAGAAGGAGGATAAAATAATATACAAATAAAACAAACGTCTCTTTTCATCTCTAGGAGGCATAAAATAATAATAAAGGCATTAATACTGGCCAAATCCAGTGTCAGATGACGAGATGCTTGCCATTAGGCCGTCTTTAAAGTCATCATAGCTGGTGGGGATTTTAGAGAGCTTCAGTTTGAGGAAACAGGTGGAGGACTGTGGCAGTGTGGTCTCCGCAACATCTACTTCCAGGAAGTCAGGAAGAACATTCCACCCAGTCCAGAAAGTGAGCAGCTTCTTCAGCACCTCTGAAGAACCTAGAGGCAGAATGCAGAACAGTTTTAAGGACAACTTCAGTTTTTTCAACCAAGGGTCATGTTTTAGGTTGTTATTAGAGAAAGTAAAAGATTTGTGTTATTTGTTTTTCATTTGCTGCTTTTTCATTTTAGGGATTTTAGCCGTTTTTGACAGGGGCCGGGGGAGCATATTTTACAAAATATTATGGTGTTTTTTTAATTTATTTACTATAGTCCTAATAAACCCCAGGATATTACATCTGGCCACAAAAAAATAAATAAATCACAGGATCTACTGAATGTGAAGGTAACCTACTGGGGGGAAGCCACACTGTCATAGGCTCAATATGTCAGTTTGACACATTCAGTAGATCTTGTGTTCTCTATCGTATCAGAGACTATCTCTCCACCCAACATATTTCATATGTATGGGGAATGTCCCCACCTCACTTGTGACGTGGATATCTCTTTAAGACACACCAGTTGCACTGGCACGCACGGGTATATAAGGCCCAGGTGTGCGTGATTACACTGCTTTTTTGATCTCCACCGAGCAGTCCAAGACGTGGTCTCCTCAACGGAAGTGCAGAGCAAGTTATCAACAATAACTGCATTTTTTAGACTTTTTGAAAAGCAACTACTCACGAGTTCTGGCAGCCGGATTAATCCACTGCTGGAGGCAGGTTAGAGAGCTGGCGTGGATCGCTCCTCTCTGGATTGCTGTCACACAGCTCGTTTGTACGTATAGCAAACAAAAACAGGGTAACCAGCCAAAACACCGTTACAGGCGTATTGCTGACATAGTGTTAGTTTACGCGTCCTGTGGTGTAGCCTGTCTGTCGACCTGTGGGCAGGGACACAGACAGGACCATTGGCTCCGTAATCCTGTAAAGCAGCGGAATAATCGCATTTATATGTTTGTATCACTGGCTTGGTGTCAGTTAACGCATCCGTGATGCATATTCCGTGGGCTGGAGTGGACCTGCGTTTGGCGCAGCGAAACATCAGCCCCGCTATAGGCTTATCATTTAACACAGCACACTATACACTGTATAGTATACAGGCGTATTGTCGCTGGGGCGGCTTCCGCGTCTTTGGTGCTGTGTTTTTTTGCCTCGCCTCGTGAGAGACAGAGCTCCCTGGGGTGTATTGCGGCTAAAGCCGTTCACACACCCTGGTGTAGACTGCGTGGTAGAACCCGTACGGACGGGGGAAGCCACGGAGCAAGCTTATCCTCCGAACCGTGGGTCCTGTCAGTCATAGACAGGACGAGCTAATTCCACAACAAACAAAGTTTGGTCTCCAGAGCACGGTGATATATCGTAGGGTAAATTGTTGCCTGGAAAGTCGAGCGGACTGTTCTAGTAGACCAAACAGTGGAATTTATTATTTGGCATACGTATATACACTATATAATGCAAAACGTTTGGAGCAGAGTGTTTGTCTCCAACTCAAACACTCTGTGTCTCAGTGCAGCTAGGAAATTCAGGTGCAACCTCCTCCAGAGAGAGAGAGAGAGACATAGAAACTCAGTGGCTGTTGTTTAGTTATTTTTCTATTTGGAAAGATCCCCATTAGCTGATGCCATGGCAGTCAGCTAGTCTTTTGGGGTCCACATGAAACATGTTACCAAGAGAAAAAACAAAACAAAACAACAACACATGAATATCAATATGTGACTGAGAGACAGCAGTGTAAATTGCACATAGGGTAAATTGTGCCCTCACTTCTCAAGCACATTACTATACTCCCCGTTTTTTGAGCATGTTTAAACAGTTAAATTTGTATTCATTTAATATAACATATTAAAATAATAGTGTATATAGGTATTGAATTAAATGGAAACAGCAGGGGTTTCTCTGGGGCTGTGTGGGGCACATATGCCCATGGCATATGTGCCATGACCAGTGGGTGACCTGTGGGTTCCCTGGTCATGCGATAGCAGCTCATGAAGATCCTGACTCCTGTATGAATCTCTTCCTCTTGCCAGTTGAGGCTAGGAGGCTATGAATGAAGGAATCCGACGGCCATATAACACACTATACAGGGGTATTGCTGGTGGGGCGCCAGTTTACGCTCCTGTGGTGTAGCCTGTCTGTCGATCTGAGTGCAGTGACACAGACAGGACCAGTGGCCCGGTATTCCTTAAAGGCAGTGGAATAAAACGCACTATACGGGTGTATTATTGGCATGGCGTCAATTCACGCATCCATGCTGCATATTCTGTGGGCTGGAGTGGACCTGCGAGTGCGCAGTGAATAGTTGTGTATATTCGTACGTCTCTAAATGTTTTGATGAATTGAAAATGGTGGGCCCTATGCTTTATGGTGTCGTCCACTCACTGTTAACAGTATTTGTATTGAGTCGTACTTGAAATGTACTGTAATTCTGCAAACTGTTAGTAAATCAATCAATCAAAACAACAGCCCGGCCAGGCTATAGCATTAAAACGCACTATACAGGCGTATTGTCGCTAGGGCGACTTCCGCATCTGTAGTGCTGTCTTTTTGCTTCGCCTCGTGAGAGAGAGCTCACTTGAGTGTATTGCAGCTAAAGCTGTTCACGCACTCCGGTGTAGACTGCGTGGTAGAACCCGTACGGACGGGGGAAGCCGCGGAGCAAGCTCATTTAACACAGCACACTATACACTGTATAGTATACAGGCGTATTGTCGCTGGGGCGGCTTCCGCGTCTTTAGTGCTGTGTTTTTTGCCTCACCTCGTGAGAGAGAGCTCACTTGAGTGTATTGCAGCTAAAGCCGTTCACGCACTCCGGTGTAGACTGCGTGGTAGAACCCGTACGGACGGGGAACACCACGGAGCAAGCTCATCCTCCGAACCGTGGGTCCTGTCATAGACAGGATGAGCGTATCGCTGCCGTGGCAGCCAGCTTCCGCGTTCAGGTGTAGTAGCGCACTATACGGCGTATTGCTGTGTCAGTTGACGTGACCGTGGTGTAGTTCCGTCTGTGGAACTTGGTTCAGTTACACAGACAGGACGTGCTGAGTCTGCCAGGAGCAAGCCCTGAAATCACAGCCATTTGCACACTACTGTATATACGGCGTATTGCTGACAGTGTCAGCTCACGCGTCCGTGATGTAGTTTCGCCAATTTCGGCAACTCGAGTGTGCCGCGGCTGTCGGGCGGAATACTCTGTACGGTGCATCACGGCAAGGCCGTTCACGCACCTATAGGTGTAAACTTGCATGGTATAATCCAGTTACTGGGTCGAAACCACAAAGTAAGCTCCTTCTCATCCCGAGAATGCACTATGGCTATCTAGGCGCAGCTAGCTAACACAGGGCTATTCTGTCACTGCTTCAGCACCGGCTTATATACGGCGCTTATGTGACCATAAGGGCCCGGACCTTATTGAGGAGCTGCAGCGACCGGCTTTCAGGCTCCCCAGGCAGCGGGCAATGCTATTGATGCCCTTTGGTGAGGCGCCGTCTGTGGCAGCCCCAGGCCAAGCTGCGATAGGAGGACAAGCTCCCCCACGCTGCCTATTGAGCCGTCGGCCATGTTTGGCAAAAAGGCCAGTGCTTTGCTACAGCATCCCAAGGAGGCTGTGGAGGTGCACAGGAGGTGCAGGAATGCTCCGGCAAGGCCATGAGTAGCCTGCCTCGGTCACCCCTCAGGCTGTGCAACCCCAGTCAGGTTTGGCAGTCCCAGGGACCTACAGGCCAACCGGCAGGGTATGGCTAAAATGTGCTCGGCGGGCTAAGCCCATCCCTCAGTCCTGACAGTTAAGGCCCCAGACCCCACCCGCTGTCTCTCGGGACAGCGGTTGTCCTGGAAGACAATTCAGGTGGACCCCTGGGTGGGTTCCACTATGTATTCGGGAGGGTGGGGTGCTGCTTACAGCACTCCTGGCAAGGAAAGGCTGAGGGTCTTACAGGCCATCCTCCAAGGCGACTGGCTTGCCATGCTCGACCGGGGATGTTTATTCTCAGATCCCGGGTCTGACGCACTGACCGGCTTGTCTTAGATGACAGAACCTTCGAGTCCCGTGTCCTCCCATTCGGCATATGTCTAGCCCCCCGATTGGACATAGTCCTTGGCGGGAGGGCCTTTGCATCCTAAATTGGATAACTGAATGGTGTGTGCTCGCTCAGAGGTGCAGTGCCACAACAACGTGGCCAGGCACCTGCAGCACTTTGGGTACCTAGGCCGGCACCTCAACAAGAGGCCTTGCAGGCGTCAACTCTCACAGTCCGCAGCGCTCCTCGGCATGTGTTAGAGGGCAAAGCAGGGACTCTGTCCCTTGCTCTAGTGAGTCGGGCCACCCTCAGGTTGTGCCTCCGCCCCTTAGGGCTGAGGGCAATCATGGTGCACTTTGTGCCTCCGGCTCTTCTGAACATGCGGCCAGTGCATTATCTGTCATTCACAGTCATGCACTACGTCGTTGACAGCGTCAGTTTACACGTTCCACGTTGTTCCAGCAAATGCACACTGCTGTTCACACAGCAGAATGTGACGAGACTGTCAGGGGTGAGCAGGACCACCATAAGGTTGTATTACGGCATGGCCGTTTAAACACCTGGGTGTAATTCTGTGTGTTGGAGACCGGTTGAGCTCCCTCCTCATCCAGAGGTAATCGTGTGGCTAGGCCAGGGATCTGGCAACATGGCGGGCCGCTGTCCCACACAAGGGCGACACAATAGTCACCCAGTTGGTCCTCATACCGTTCATCCCTCACACAATAGGCCAGCAGTCCCTCCTCGGGGAGTGGTACTGTCTGCCTTACGGCATGAGCCAATTAAGCCCGTGGAGACAGGACAGCATTCTTGCTGTTAGCACTGCAGTGTCAGCCACAAGAATGTCCCTGTCAGTGAGGGGTGCTGCCGCTTCCTACATGGCAATGCTTAGGTGTTGTCGCCATCAATCCCTGCATTTTGATCGGAGTGTAAGCCAGTCAGTCTATTGATTTTCACCCTTCCCACCCTCCTAAGCAGGGTGGTGAAGCAGGGTAAATGGGCCTAACTGTCTTAGGCAGATAGTCTCCAAGACTGGACTTCACTCATTGGCTTGTGAAACAATCCGACAGGCATATAGGTGGGCAGGCAGGCCAGCCCCAACAGGAACATGTGCACATTCCACACAGGGCCTCGCTGCCGCATGGGCTTACGGTGAGGTGCCCTCAAATCTGAGATCTGTGGGACAGCCTCTTGATTGACGCTGTCAGCATTTATCAGGTTTTACCATTATGTGGTATCAGTGTGGCAGCCAGCACCCTTCTCACTGGGTGTGTGCTTAGCTCCGCAGCATAAACGCGATGGGAACTATGCACAAAGACGAAGGCCATCCACTTTTGACTTGTAAAACTGTGATGTGACATAAGGATCATTCCGGTTCGGAGAACAGGGCTCCAACAGTCAGCTGACCAAGTGTTGAAGGGTGCCCTGAGGCCCAGAGGAGCTCAGGTTAGGGACCCAATCAGGCCCATCTGGGGTTAGCTCTGGAGGCTCTACAACATTTAGTCAGTGAGCGTGACATGCTCAAGACAGCAGTCTTGTCGGCGTCACATCTGCAAGGAGAAATGGGGGAGTTGCGGGCTCTGTCATTCCATAATGACCTCTGCAGGCCTATGCCGGATGATGGTATAGTCTTATGCCCCAAACCGGCCTTTCTCCCCAATGTTCACAAAAGGGCACGTCTCAATCAGGTGATTGAGCTCTGTCCTACCATCGTCATACAGACAGTCGACGTACAGAGAAGGAGTCGGTCCCCACTCTGCCCTATTGGAGCATTAGATTCGTATGCCAGGGCCACACAAGGCCCACAGAGTAACGAACCAGCTCTTTGAGTGCTTCAAGTGAGAGTGCATGGATTACAGAGGTTATCCAGCACACAAACAGGTAGGAGTACCAGTGCCGCCTGGAGGGCAGGCACACTCCACCTGGGGACGCTGTGGAAAGGTACGTCCCTGACCGACCTGCACAGCGGCGACATAGCCTACTCTGTCTAATGTACATTCACCCGGTTATACCGGCTGAACATGCAGCGTTCGCTCCCTTCGGGGAGTTGGTATCGCATGCTACTCAGCGGTGGGTGTCATTGTCACCTTCACCAGTCAAGCCAACCTTGCGTCTGGTGGGTTGGCTTGGGCGGCCCTTCACCCCTGTGGTCTCTGGCCTTAGCGTCTTGCGGGGCCGGGCTCTGAGTGGCGCCTAGCGCCTGAGCATTTGGCGGCGGATGGCGTCTGGCTGTCCGGCCGTTCCAGGGGTTGTAAATACATTACATTGAACATACATGATAAATCATTCCAAATTCAGTATGTGCTGGGTCGGAGCCCACTGGTGGTGTCTTTGGGGTTCTGGTACTGCTTCGCTTCCTCACGAGGTGTCTTACAGAGTTCCCCATACATATGAAATATGTTGGGTGGAGAGATAGTCTCTGATACGATAGAGAACGTGTGGTTACTTTGTAACCTATGTTCTCTGAGTGAAGAGACTATCTCTCCACCTCGATGTCGCTCAGAAGCGGTGTCGATCAAGTAAACCAGTGTAATCACGCACACCTGGGCCTTATATACCCGTGCGTGCCAGTGCAACTGGTGTGTCTTAAAGAGATATCCACGTCACAAGTGAGGTGGGGACATTCCCCATACATATGAAATATGTTGGGTGGAGAGATAGTCCCTTCACTCAGAGAACATAGGTTACAAAGTAACCACACGATGTTGTGGCCAGATGACATTTCCTGGGGTTTATTAGGACTATAATAAAAAATAATAAAAATAAATTGCTATAAAATGTTGTAAAAAAAATACATATTTAGCACCATGCTCGAATACCCCCGCCCCCTGTCAAAAACAGCTAAAATCCCTAAAACGAAAGAAAGCAGCAAATGAAGAAAAAAACTAATCTTTTACTTTCTCTAATAACCTAAAACATGACCTTTGGTTGAAAAAAAAAACTAAAGTCGTCCTTTAAGTGATGGGGTTCAAGAAAAATGTTCCACACAACTAATTTGACATCACCAAGGGTAATGCCCTTAAACAGGGCTTTTAACCACTAGAGCCCTAGCTAAAATGTTGGTATAGACTGTAGAGGGTAAAACCGACTCATTGGTTATGGTCTGAAAATACACATCCAACATATTCATAGAAAAGTGTAGTTTAATGTGCAACAACCCAATTGTATACAATATGTAGTGGGGGTCCCTGCTTAATTTCTCAGCTAAAGGGCCGAAGACCCCTCCACTAAAAGACGAGGAAAATACTTACTGTTCTCAATGAACTGGCGGAGGAAACTGACAGCGCGAGACACTTCTTCAACGGTGCACCCAGTGTTATTATTGATGTCCTGTTCATCAGGCCACTGAATCTTGTCCAAGATCATCTAAAAAAATAAATCCCTTATAGTCTCTCATTCTCTGGGGAATCACGGAAGCCTAATATTTGGTCATGCTTTAGACAGCAAGCTATGACAAAAAATATATATATGTGAAAAGTGAGGTGCGCTCTTATCATCGTACAAAATTGATGACGTAAAATTGTCCATTCATTGTCAATTTGTGTAAGACAAAGTTTGTGCACAAGCCAAAAGCTGGACATAGGAGCTAGTGCCCCTCAAAATATACAAGTCATCAATGTTCTTGATTGTACTTGCACTTGGGCAAGTTGTCAAAAGTAGAGGGGAAATTATACACATGGCCAGTGTCTGGAGACATTGATTTATAATAGATACAAGTAAGACGCGCAAACGCAGGAAGCAAACGCAGCTCGTGTGTGTGTGTGGTTGTTTGTGTGTGTGTGTGTGTGTGTGTGTGTGTGTGTGTGTGTGTGTGTGTGGTTGTGTGGTTGTGTGTGTGTGTGTGTGTGTGTGTGTGTGTGTGTGTGTGTGTGTGTGTGTGTGTGTGTGTGTGTGTGTGTGCTACAGCTGCGCCCTGTGTGTGTGTGTGTGTGTGTGTGTGTGTGTGTGTGTGTGTGTGTGTGTGTGTGTGTGTGTGTGTGTGTGTGTGTGTGTGTGCTACAGCTGCACCCTCTGGTGGCGGGCGGGTGGTGTCACAGCGGGACAGACACACACACAGACACACAGACACACAGACATGATCAGCAGGGTCTCATAGTTAGTGCTCACTGAATTCGCAATGACATGTTCTAATTGCTAGTTCCAATTTATAGACGTTTAGGTTTTACCTCTGGCGTCATCTCCATGTCAGAGGCCCTAGGCAAGAAATTGGCCACAGCATCTGGCCTGGAGCTGAAGAACTCCAACACACCGGTGTCAGCCAACCCCTTCTTCATTTGGTGGACTTGTTTGGTGGTCCTTTCAAGCACCTTGAGAAAACGAGACAATGAGCTTGGAAAAGGTTTGACAGACAACTAGATCTGTTTAATCTGGGTGAAAAGTTATTTATAAATCCTGTAGCATTTAAGCAAGTTATACTTACAGCATGCATCAGAAGCTGATCCCTCAGCCACCACCTGTTCTCAGCAGTCACAGCGGGCATGGACCAGGGACGACAGACAGTGTTGACTTGAGCCCTTTGCTCCTCTCCCAGGATCTCGGCTCCTTCCAGCTGATCAAAGACATTCAGAATTAATGGAATTTAGAGATTAGTACAGTCAATATAGAAAAGAGCACAAACGTAATAAATGCTTTAGTTGTAATAGCATATGTACAGGCTCATAATTTTCTAAAGCGATAATAGCTCTAAATTTTACACCACCAACCATTGCCATGAAGTACTGAATAGACCCGTTACAAGTCAAGCTGATAATGAGTAATGCAATTAAATATTTTGACGCTAGTCATGATTTAGAAATAGAAAATATATATATACACAAACCAAATCTACAACTTCTCGAACTTCCTGTTCGACGCAGTCTTCAATGGTTATAGTTGCCGTTTCATACGACCCCCCGAACAGGACATGGACAATGGCCTGGCTTAGGCCATACAGACATGGGCCATCGTTTAAAAAACAATGACCCAACACACGTCCTGCAACTATGAAGAAATCACTTTGAAGGAGTTCTGGGGAGGTGGATGGAAGGGGACCGTACCTATGTTCCCGCAGCTCTATGTTCCCTCAGCCTACGACAACCTACCTCCTCCCTCACCCTAACCTCCCCCGGGGCAGACACCTAAACCTAACCGCAACCCTCTCCCGACCCGCAGCGCACCCCCGGGGCAGACACCTAAACCTAACCGCAACCCTCTCCCGACCCGCAGCGCACCTCGGGGCTGAGGGAACATAGGGCTGAGGGAACATAGGTATGACCCCGATGGGGGGAGATGGTCTTGCTCACCCTCAAAGAGTAGAGTCTTTGGCTCTGAGAAGAAAGATTTACTTTAGTGCATTGCCACAAATGCCTCGTAGCATATCACTTTTCAAAGTATATGAATCCTATATAGCCATTGTACCAAGGTTGCGATGCCAAAAAACAAATTAGAATATCTGTTCTGTTCAGGGTCAAATTGGAAAACTTCAAGCACACTCTAGCAAGAACTTTGTTAACACTAGGAAGTCTGAGCAGCCGTTCTGACCGAATTTGAAATTTCAACGTTTATTTTCTTAGCCCATGGAGTCCAGAGAAAGTTCCCCTTGCATGACTTTGTCTAAATATTCGGTTGAAATCATCTCTGTTTTTTTTTCCATTTGAAACATTTTGTAAATATGATTTTAGGCATATATCTCTTACTCAGTCTGACTATAATCGGCCCAATCGACCGCCGTCACCCTTTCTCCCCCTCTCGTCTTTTGTTTGCGCTGCTTGATAATGGTGTTAATGGTGATTCCCCGACATTTCCTTTTCACTTGATATCGTTTCGTAGAGAGCGCCTACACAACCGATTTATATACCAAATGAAAGCCCCAATTCCATAGTTTACATGGTATTTTGATTTTTTTTAAATGAGCAAAAAATTAGCGAGTTATGGTGGTTATGGTGGTAGGGGTGGAGAAAAAAAAAGAACACACAAACAGACAGCTGGAGACGGCATTGTTGTTGTTCAAGCCTGCATTCCATGTCCAACGAATTAAATCATATACGTTTGGCTGGTTAATTAACTTGGAATTTGTTTATTATTTTGATAAGATAATAGGAATATGAATAGCCTACAATGATTATTATCAGTTATTATTATTATTATTATTATTGAATGCTCGGTTAGACTCGACCCGACATTTACTTTCCATGAAGCGAGAACGCTTGCCGATGCGCGATACAAAATAAAAAGTGGTTGAATAATTCCAACCAGATAGACCTCCCGAACCGCTAAATGTTTTGTCAGTCAAAAGAACAGTTCTTTCTGCAAGCGACGTGGAACTTATGTAGGCATGCTGCTGTGGATTAATTTGTTCTGGCATATAGGCTCAATATCGCCAGCTCTTTGTCAGTCAAAAGAGTTCAGCCTGTCCGTCCTTTATCTGTAAACTTTTTCTCTCTCTCCCCCTCTCCCCCTCAACATGCAGTGCATTTCACGTGTGGAGTTTATTTTTTGTATCACCAGGCTGCAGGCTTTCTATTTAGTGTGCAAGGCTTACATCCGGTAAGCCACTGTATGCGCTGACTTCCATACACAACACATACACGAACCGTATCCTCTCCTCACCGGATGTTGAATTCACAGTGCTAACGGCCGTATTATGAACGATGTTTTTTTAATTAATTAAACTGATATAACAACATAACGTGGCTAATAATTGTTTATTTGGAATGTACTTTGGCTGGTAATTTAGGTAAATATAACGCGACTCACTTGTATAAGTAATTTACCGCGGACAGGCCGCATTCAATGCAATACATTGGCTTTAGTAATGTTGTTAGCTTATAATATTAGCAACTGTAAGCTAACGGCTGGAGGACTACGGACAATCCGGTCAATAACATCATTACACTTAAACATTAATACAATTATGTCATGTTTACATGCCTAGTCAAGCAGTCTGTACATCGCGTGGGGTCACATATATTAATTACATCGATAACACACAAGAAAAGACAAGTGATCTTGCTCTTTTGGAAGGAAAAAAATAACAACAAAAGGCAGCAACGTGACACTCTTCCATGGCTATGTTGCAATATAGTACTAACGGGCAACGGCAAAATATATATTTTTCACATGTATTATTAGTTTTATACATTTTAGGAGTGAAAACATGTGTTAAGAAACATATTATGATTTAATTCGTTGGAAATGGGATGCAGGCTTGAACAATGTCTTCTCCAGCTGGAGAGGGACGTGTGGGGGAGAGAGTGGCCAATCAAATCGCACCAAAAACACGGTCCCCCTGACCGTTCAGCCAACTGAGTAGTAGTGATTTTTTTTCAGACTTCGTAGTGTTAAAAAGCCTTTAAAGACCAGGCATAAAAATGAAATGCCACAGACATTGAATGGTTTTGTCAATCAATACTCCCTCATGGTGTGGCTCTTATCCGGAGTACAGCCAACCCTCCCGCCTCCCCCCAACCAGAGTTCAATTAACTTCCTACCGCTTTCTTGGTCCAACACGAATCCATTTTGGAGAAGGTCCATCACTGTGCCCAGCACATGTCTGTTGACTCCCTCACCAATGGCCAGATCGCTGTTGTAGGGGCCAAGTCAATGATTGGTTCTTGTTATAATGTTATCTGAGATGCGAGTTGCCAGAACCAAATTTCACAAAAGTCATTAAAAAGTACAGACCTTGAGCTGGATCCAACAGCAGGCCCTCTGAGGTGCCAGCTCCAACCTCCTCCTCACACAAGTCGATTGTGGCCGAGGTGGAGGCATCACCGATGCCAGCTCCAACACCCTCCGTTTCCATCTGACCAGTCCCAGCTGCACTCTGTGACGGCCTTAAAAAGAATGGAAGTGAGTCAGTAAAGTTCACACACTTGTGAAGTGAGGGGCGCTATTATATTAAAGTCAAACTCATGTTGATTGGGTGATGTAAAACAAACTGTGCAAACATTAAACGCCATTAACAATAAAGAGGCAATATGACGTAAATGACACATTATGTAAATTAATTTTCCCTTCATTGTCAATGCGTTTACAAAACAAACATTGAACTAAAGACAAACGTGTGTGTGTCACAGTGTGTGTGTGTGTGTGTGTGTGTGTGTGTGTGTGTGTGTGTGTGTGTGTGTGTGTGTGTGTGTGTGTGTGTGTGTGTCATGTGTATAGGAAGGGGCTTGCGCCCCTCAAAAATGGAAGCATACAGTTGGTATAAGAAGTACAAAGTTTTGCATTACCCAGAACAAACATCAACATGACCCCGTATCTGTAGAAAGGGAAATTCCTCTCCACAGATTAGGCATGGCACCAAGGGTCCAGCATCACTGGCGCCGGTACTGGTACTGATGTCCTATGGATGACAAAAATAGCATTTACTCTACATGAACAAACCAGACATAGGTAAGGTTATGACATGCAAAATAGAACATTTAATTACACTTTCACTCAAGCTCCTCTGAATAGGCCGTATGTACAGCGTTGCTGCATTGATCATGACCAATGGGTTCTTCAGGTGCCTCACAGTGTAGCCCTCGTTTGGACAGGGAATAACAACGAGGTGACGGCTCCTCGTCGTCCCTGTGATCCGCATCAACTCAAAGCCGCCGGCATCTCTCAGTTTTGGGAAGGCGACCATAAGGAATTCAATGAACTGCCCAGGGCTGTCTTGGTCCCCTAGCAGAAGAAAATGTTTCACATGAATTCATATTTTTCAATACAGAGCAGCACAAAGATTTGAAAATAAATGTAGCTGTAGGAGCACTTGACTTTCTCTCCCCCCCCCCCCCCATGTTATTTATTTTACAATTCAAAGACTGAGAACAGTGGGTTTTTAGAGGCATAATGCCCCGTTCCGACCGGCCAAAGCTGGAAATAAAAGCAAAGCTGAACTCATTTCGAAGCTGCTTTTTTTTGAGAAAGTGGGCGTGTACAAGGTACCTGTCACTCAAGCTGCCTGGACTCAAGATGAGAAAGCAAAGCAGTTTGAGCAGATGCGCATTTGAAAGTCTAAAATGTAAAATAGCGACTGTAGAGGAGAAATAATTATATATTTAGTTACATCATAACCTACGTATGGATGAATAAATAATATAATCTTGGTAAACTTGTTTGTAAATAACCGAACGAGACTACGGACCCGTCGGACCGGATCTCGATCCTCGCTCTTTTACCCCAGCTGAAGTGCTCGTCTTGGGGGTTGGGGAAACCCCCCACTCCGCTCTCCTCCTCCTCCTCCGCCACGAGCGAAACTCTCCGGGCATTTTTTTAAATAGCGGCTCTGTATGTAATGTTAATGTTGATTTAGCAAGAGCATACCGTAGAAATACAATTGTATATATCCAGCACGTCGTAAAAGCAATTAAAACAGCTTATGTTTACGTGTGATTTCCGGACATTCAGTCCCAAGTCTCAAGTCCGGGGAAGGGAGCCCCCGCGGCCCTGTCTGTCTGTCACTGACCCTCCTCTGGTCTGCTCCTCCGAGCCCGGGGAAAACATTGTGCCAACTAGTAGGCTAGGCATACTTTAATTACTTAATAAATAATCAATATCTAAATTGATTAAAATAATCAATATCTAAATAAAATAAATAATCAATACCTATACCATCACTGTGCTGGTGATGACTTTATGAATAAATATAATTCTCTAATTCTGTGAGTGTGTGTGTGTGTGTGTGTGTGTGTGTGTGTGTGTGTGTGTGTGTGTGTGTGTGTGTGGATGTCCGCATCATACCGCATGCATATCATACAACTGATATAATATTATATTGATCTTTCTCGCGCACACACACACACACACACACACACACACGTGTCCCCATGTCGGGCGCTCAATATCACACACACACACGGGGGGGGATTGTGTTTTATCTATCTATAAACATAGGCTATCTACTGTCTTTCAACTTTTGCTATGAGGTTCATCGATAGGCCTACATGAACGCAATAAACCAATTGAAATGATTCCCTCAAATAAATCTTATCTATATGCCATTGGTTTATCGATTCAGAACGCAGCAAACCAATCGCAAAACACGGGCAACATATTGCATAAATAAAAGGTATGATTCGCGGTGCCCATGTTTCAACAATCAACATAGCTACCGACACACACACACACACACACATGACGACCGGCACATGACAGGTCGGATCAGGGATGTCCCATTGTCCGCATGCATATCGATATCATACAACTGATATAATATCAATTATTGATCTCTCTCGCGCGCGCACACACACACACACACACGTGTCCCCGTGTCGGGCGCTCAATATCAAACACACACACACACACACACAACGACCGGCTGAGAGCGGGCTTCTACTCCCCTCTTCTCGGGGAGTGTTTGGGGGGAAACTCCGACACCGGTTGGAACTATATTGTTTAATTGTTTTTCTATCTATCTATCTATATCTGCTAATTTATCAACCGTGTGTGTGTGCACTGTTTAGTCCACATTCAGCGACGGACAGCGCCGTTCTGGACTGCATGGGCAGTAGTCCGCATCAATGGCTTCGATGAGAACCGGGGCGGGGGGGTGAATTGCAGGATCTATTCTCCCCAGAAGAAGTATCAATCCAGTGGGAACACGGAACACAACCTGTTTTCACCGCTTCGACAACTTGTTTCTCATATAAACTTTAATTTCTATCGATAAAATCGGCTATGGTCTTGCCAAATATCCTTTCATATTTCATATAAAGCCCATATTTAAAAAGTATATATTTTTATTCTGAGATTTCCATCGCACAGCTTTCGGAGAGGCAAATGGTTTTGTGAAATGATCTCAACTCCGCCCCCTCAAACCACGCTGTGCTCTGATTGGCTACACGCAGCTTTGAAAAGCTCCTGCGTTCAGCTCCAGCTTTCAAGTTGAGTTTTGGTGAGAATGAAAGCAAAGCAAAAAAAAAAAAGCTGTTCATTCCAAGCTTCAAAGCTCAAAAGCTGCTCTGCATAGAGATAACATGGGACCACGAAGCCAAAGCAGAAGCTAGCTTGGCCGGTGGAAACGGGGCTTAAAGCAGGACAAAGAATTAGCTTGCCCACTCTTAGAGTACACATTCTGTATGTCACTACTCACATCACCATAAAACTCCTTCAACACAACCGAGATACTCGCTTACCTCGAAAGACAAGGCTTCTCTCCCCCAACCCAATCCGGATGAGGTAGTCCTTCTCCAACCTTGTTGGCACCGCAGTCAAATTCCGCCGTGCGAGACAGCAGAATTTGTGCGTATAAGTAAACATCGCACTGGGAGGTGCACCGGGAGGAGCGCCAGGACGAGCACCGAGAGGTGCACCGAGAGCTGCACTCGGAGTCGTGCGTCTCCGTGATGCAGAGCTAGAGCGAGGGTAGGCCATGAACATTCCTCGAACATGTGCTGGACAAGGAGGGGAGAGGAAACATTGATTGCCACATCAAAGGATAAAATGATGAAGCCGAAACGTTTGACAGACACACATACATATATAATCTTGTTTTACTTACCATCCACTGCATGCAACATCACCTCTGGTGTTTGAGGAGGAGGTGTTGGAGCAGGAGGTGTTGAAGTAGGAGGTGTTGAAGTAGGAGCTGTTGATATGAATTGACAAATGATTTCAGTCCAACAGTACTTTCAGGAATGTGAGTTTGAGAGATCGACATATTTTCATTTTTCTGTCTGTGCATGTGTCTCTATCTTTCTGGTCTGGACCAGGGCTACGTCGATATACATCACACCGAGGACACCGTCCATGTAAACACTCATTCGGAATGACCATTTCCGATGGAAACTCGCAGCAAAAAACATTACTTCCGAAGTATTTTATTCAGAAGTATTTATTCGGAATGATCAGCCTGCATGTAACCACGGCCACTTACTGTTTGACCAGAATGGAACAGAGCCTTCATTAGTATCATTAATGACTCAGTTTGAACAGAATGGAACAGAGCCTTCATTAGCGTAATCGGCAACACCTGTGAACTTAGTAGGGCGGGGGCCCAAAATGGCGTAGACTTAATTGCCACGTGTGTAGTCAACCCATATTGATTGCATAAGATTGCCTACACCGGTGACCGGGCCTGGCTCGGAGGCACATTTCTAATGCAAACATCAGATTTTCACAACATAGTGTGCACCCGTAGATATATATGCTTCTTTTACTATCAATATAGGTTACATTTCTGGAAAATATCTGATGTGTTGTGGAAAATGTCTAGAATACTCAATTTAAAAAGCATGCACTTCGACGCAGTGGGCTACTTTTAATTTAAAGTACAACAAATGACAGAGCAACATTTATGACCCATTCCAATACATGGTGTAACGTTTATGTATCAAACTTACTTTGTTCCATTTCGTTCAAAAGTACGACTGCCTGCTGAAGGAGCTGTGAGACTGAGCGTCTTGTACCAGCAGACCGTCCGTCAGAGCCACCGCCAGCTGCCATGGTTGCGAATTGCGATGCTACTACTAGTCTGACTGTGCTTCCAAGAGTGTCTGGCTGCCTTGTGGATCTTTCGTACGCGCTTCTGGGTTTTAACGGAAGTTCCCGGAAGTCACATTGCTCTGACGTCTCGCGAGACCGGAAGCCGGTTATATATATATATATATATATATATATATATAGGCCTATATACATACATAAACATATATGTATATGTGTGTGTGTGTGTGTGTGTGTGTGTGTGTGTGTGTGTGTGTGTGTACACACCGGTATATATTTTATTATATTTATTAATAATAATAATAATAATAATAATAATAATAATAATAAAAATGATAACTAACTGAAACTTTATTGTGTGTTTACAAAATTAACCAAAACAACAAACTTGCCTTATTTTTCATTTGTGGATGGGTGGTTCATCTGCAGGCTAACTGAATACATTTTTTAATTTTAGCCCCATTGGAAACCTGTGCCTGACAAATAACACTAAACTTCAAAACTGCAAAAGTGTCTATACCATTGGGAACTGGCCACTGTGTGTGTGTGTGTTAAGGCTGTACCCTAGCCCTGTTTTTAGGACTCGAACTTCGGCAGGAATTTTCGAGTGAACATTCGAGCCATTCGTTTAATTAATTAATAAAAAGATCCTATGGACTATCAGTGAAATAAGGGTTAAGTTCACAACGCGAACGAGTCCACGCTCACGCGTCCTCGGGAAGGATTTAAGCACAATTATTAATTACTCTTCATGTGCACCGCGCTCTCACTATAGGTGCGTCCCCGGGAAGGATTTAAGCACAATTATTAATTACTCATGTGCACCGCGCTCTCACTATAGGTGCGCTACCCGTTCAAAACATATCAAAATAACGGTGGTGGGTCGCACACACCAAGACTTCAGTTCAAATTGTTTATTCCATATTTGAACAGGGACAAACGTTTCGGCTATCATGTTTTCTCATGCCAATAAAGCCCTTTGAATTGTGTCGTCAAGTACGTCTGTCACACCGTTAGCCGAAACGTTTGTCCCTGTTAAATATGAAATAAAACTTTTAACTGAAGTCTTGGTGTGTGCGACCCACTAGTCACTACCATTATTTTTAACACAATTATTAATAACATCTAAATCTTATAAAAGCCTATATAAATCCAAAGTGGTATTTAATAAGACAAGATATTTCCAACAGTGGGATTTATTGCACAAGTCGTTTCTTATAAGAAATACAAGCAGCAATGAATGCAGATAGCCTATGAAATAAAACATGAAAGCAATAAAGCATGAAACAACAGCATGCAGTTAAATGAATACATATATATACGTGACTTTTTTTCGATGCAAAATGTAAAATAAAAACCAATACCAAACCAAACAAACCAATAAAACCATGCAGAAAATGAATAAACAAACGAATCAAACAAATAGCTGCATGCTAAAAACAACGACTTTTAAAATAAAAAGTAACATTTTAAAGAGCGGAACGGAATAGCTCTTGAGCCTTCTATAAATCAAAGAAATAAAACATTCACACTCGCTCAAGACGGCCCTCAAGCAGCCTGCCTAATTGCGTATTGCATACAGCCCTGGTAGGGCTGTATGCAATACGCAATTAGGCAGGCTTAGCACACAATATGAAGATTGTGAGATTGTGTAGGGCTGCCTTACACAATCTTCATATTGTGTGCTAAGCAGACTAGTATATTCACATTCTCGGGGAGAAGACTGCTCCTTCTCTTGTTCACGATATATCCCGCGGTGGAAAATATGCGTTCCGATGGTGTGGAAGTGGCGGGGATACAAAGACAACGTTTTGCTGCTTTTGCGAGAATTGGGAAGCGTTTGCAGTTTTCCTTCCACCACGCTAGCGGCCCGGACTTCGTGTTGGACCTTTCCTGCAGGTAGCGGTTCATCTCTTGTTTGGCCTCTCCGTCGCCTTCCTCCATCTGCTCATCTTCATCCCCTGACTCAAGTAATAGTTCTATCTCTATCTGTTTCTTTTTCTTGGCTGGTGGCCGTGCTGTCGCGGCCGGCGACGCCTCCTCCTCCTCCTCCTCCTCCTCCTCCTCTCCCGCTTCCTCGCTTCCCTCATCTTCCTCAGTTGTGTCACGCTGGTGCAGGTGATCAGCAAGGAGAATAACCTGGAAATCAAATTAGCCTTTAATTATTAATTTAAATGGGAAAAAGGTAACGGGCTACAATGTGTGGCATATATTAAGATAGTTGTGAATGTGTGAACACATTAATATGAGTCTCAGACGGAGACGGCTTAGGGCAGGCTATATAGTATCTGTCATGTTTAAATAATTTAATATATTGGTCTAACCTGGGTGTGTACGTTTTCCTTCATCTCGGCATCGAGGAATTTCAGACGTTTATACCGTGGGTCCAGGGCCGCAGAAAGGAGGTAGATACTGGTAGGCTCCAGCTCGTTCAGCTCCCATCTGGTATTTATTTCTGTGACGAGAGACTTCTTCAGGTCTCTAATAGCAGCGCTGTCATCCTCATTTGCGTACAGGTAGCGCTTCTTCAAGTTAGTCAACATGGGCACGGTCGCTGACAATGATACGTTGTTCTCTTGGGAAAGCAGTTCTGTAGCTGTCAGTAGCGGGTGGAGAACTCCCGCGGCATCTTCTGCCAGGGTCCACTGTTCTTCTTTGAGATCTAAGTTACGGTCATCCCTTTTGGAGACAGAGAGGTCGCGCAACACAGCTGATATTGGCCATCGTTGTTCCACCAAGCGATCCAGCATCATCAACGTTGAATTCCAACGAGTCGCAACGTCTGCAATTAGTTTGTGGTCTGGGACGTCCTCCTGCGACTCGTTTTGTTTAGCTTTCAATGCAGCCGTTGCTTTGGCACTTTTTCTGAAATGCGCAACAAGATTTCTGGCCGCTGCAACAGTGCGCTGCAGTGTGGCATTTGACTTTAGGGAAGAGTTAATGCACAGTTGCAATGTGTGTCGCGAACAGTAGACCCCCTGGACTTTGCCCCAATTCTCTGGGTCCTGTTTCAGTACTTCATCACACAGCTTCATGTTACTGGCGTTGTCATGTACAACAGCGACTCTCTTGTAGTTTGGAATGCAATAAGAGTCAGCCACTTCGCTAAGGCGTTGTGCTATGTTAGCGCCAGGGTGCTTGACACTTAGTTATTTTGTTTCCAAGACGTATCCCTGTAGTTTCCACTCGTCGGAAATAAAATGACAGGTGACAGCCATATATGCCTCCATCGCAATTGACGTCCAAGCGTCTGTTGTGAATGCTACAGCGGAGGCATCATCAATACGTGACGAGACTATCTCGCGCACAGCCTTGTGCTTCATGGTTAGGTGATTAGAAACGGTGGATCTTTTGGGCATGGTGTAACCCGGAGCAGCCACTTTAAACATCCTCCTGAAGCCTTCACCCTCGACTATGTTTATGGGCCTCGAGTCTAAAGCAATGAAATCAACTATGCTCTCCGTCAACTTCTTCTTTCTATTCTCAGTTAATGTTGGGCTGTCAAATTCCAGCCGTGTCTGCGTTGTTGTTGAGGTGGACCCATCCTCCAAATCCAGCTTGTGTACCTAAAATAATTAATATTATTATTAGCCTAATAAAGCACTGAGAAAACTGTTGCGCCTTTCGTCCTTTTTTCAAACTTTCAAACGTAGCGGTGATCTCAAAAACATACGGGAAACTTTTACAGAAAAATATCGCTCACCATATAGAAAATAGAAGTAAAATTTCTTAGACTGAGACTTAAATATTTTTATTTATTTTATCATGCTCATAATAAAGTGCTCTGTGCACAATGTGCAATTAAAAAGCAAACATTTCGGTCCTTCGTCAGTGCTATAATTTTCACAGACATAGAGCAAGTTCTTTGTCTGTGAAAATCATATAGCACTGACGAAGGTCTGAGGACCGAAACGTTTGCTTTTAATTACACTCACTCACTATTTTCTTTACGGTGAGCGAGTCTTTTTCTGTTAAAGTTTCCCCTATTAGCCTATATATAAAATGTGCTCCATTTATCGTATTTGAGGCCAACCGCACAAGGCGGCCGCCACCTTTGCACATTCAAATCAAATCAAACTATTTATAGAGCACATTTAAAACAATCGAAATTGACCAAAGTGCTGCACAGGGTGAGATAAAAACAGAAAAGACATTGCACACAAGGCGATACCAGTATAGGCCAGCCACATATATAGGATATACTTACATTTGTTAAATGAGAAGGCAGATTTGTCGTGCCACCGCAGAATGCCATATTCTTATAACATATTTGACACACAGCCTTTGTTCTATCATCATTCAATAAGTAGAACTTCCATACTGGCGATTTCTTCGATGCCGACATGTTTGCTACTGCTAGCTTCTTCAAAGTTCAAATGCAAGTTAATTTCCTCATTTATAACCCCTCCTCACGACTCGTCATCAATCATCATCATTGACTGTGTACGTGCGTGATTCGTGTGTTTGTCTGTCTCCTGCTGTCATGCAGGAGTCAGACTTTCAAATTATTGTAAACACAACATGAACATAGTGCTTTTATTATGCAATATGCATATCGAATTATCGCCGAAATATATTTTCGAGTTAATAAAAAAGGAAAAAAATCATATTTATATATTAAAAAAAAAAAAAAAAAAAAAAGAATGGTTCAATTCCATTAATTAAGATTCGAGTGGCAACCCTAACGAGCGAACATTCGAACCTTGAATGTTTGGGGACAGCCTTAGTGTGTGTGTGTGTGTGTGTGTGTGTCACAGTGTGTGTGTGTGTGTGTGTGTGTGTGTGTGTGTGTGTGTGTGTGTGTGTCACAGTGTGTGTGTGTGTGTGTGTGTGTGTGTGTGTGTGTGTGTGTGTATTGAAACATATGTTAATCACGTCACCATCTATATATATATATATATATATATATATATATATAATATACATTCGTACCAGCACAACATTTAGTCTCTCAGATAAAGTACCGGTATTTAATTGGTCATGGTACACGGTTGCATGCTTACATAGATGAATGATTGTTTCGCCAATGAGTCAAGCATAAACGACAGTTTAACATTAAGTTTTTGCATTCTGCTAGGTACACCACAGGTGTACACCAGAGGCACACCACAGGTGAGCAGTATACAATGGTGTGTAAAATGCTTTAAAAAGTTAAACCTTGACATCTGAAGGACACTTACAAAATGTTTGTATTAATATGTTTGCCTGGGCATACAGTGTGCAATCAGAGATATGACCAATTTAGGTCTACTTAATCTCACTGCACACAAGAACATTTTTACTACTGAGAATAAAATGTATTAAGGTCAAAGGTACTCGATCAAGGTGCCAAAAAACTGCCCACCAGTGCCCAGGTGCCCAGTTATCCTACCCCTAGGTGCCCAGTTGTCCCACTGAGAATAAAATTTCTACTGAGAATAAAATGTAGGCTACTGAGGTCAAAGGTACTCGACCAAGGTGCCAACACTGCGACCCTGTACCTAGTGCCCACACATCCCTAATGCCCAGTTCCAAGTGTCCACTTAGTGTCCACTTGACCTTTAACCCTGTTGAAAATGGTGGACCGTGATGTAAACAAGTCTTAGTGTTTTTTATGGTTTGAAATGTACCCAAATTCTACAAACTGTGAATACAATTTTCAATCAATCAATCAATCAATCAAACCCTTTCTTGGGTTCAATATTTTTAGCATTGTATTTGCAGTGGTGGAAAATATCTAAGTACATTTACTTAAGTAGGCTACAATTTTGAGGTATTTTGTTTTATATACACACTTTATTATGAAAACTTGCATATCCCGTTAGTCAGTCAGTCAGTGGCACACCTCCATATATAGTTATCAGTCCACGCCTCGTGACATCACACCTTGTGACATCACAACTCGTGACATCATCAGGGCTGCACACAACTTTTTTGGTCTAGTACTCAGAAGAGCACCTGGAGGAGTTGCTTGGTGCTCCTAAAATGCGGCGACCCGTCTCGCCGGATGGATAAAAGAGGGATGAATAACTTATAGCAAAACAATATTTATTGGATGAGTGGGGAGTCAATGGAGGGTATTGCAACTCTAGATTTAGCCCTAGAATGGCTCTTGTTGTAGATTCATCCCATTATTAAAAATATATAAATTTGCTAAAATCTAGGTCCATGTGTGGTCCAGCCCTATGGAATGCATATTATAATAAAAACAAGTTAACAACTTAAGGATAATATGATATGAGCATCAAAGCAATATTTAGATTTTGTATTATTTTGTATTTAAATAACCAATCTACTAGCTCACAACGTGTTGCGACACGTTGTGAGCTTGCAGATCAGCTATTTTTTTAACATGCGACACATCGTACGGCGAATCATACATCAGGCTTCCCTAGTTCCCTTTTGTTTTTAGATGAGGCGACGTACGTAGTCAGACAGTCAGACACACATGGCTCCTCGGTGAAAAAAATAAACAGTGTACACTACCCGACTTTACGATAATAAGGGACAGTATGTCGAGACACGGTGTTCATGTTGGGCAGCAGCAGTGCCAGTCCGCAATGCTTTAAACTCTTCCCACTCCACTATGTCGGAACTAAAACCTTAGTAGGCCTACCCGTAAAAAGTCGGTGGCCGGTGCCTAGGCTGTGAGAGACGCTAATATGGTTTCTGCCTCGGATTCGGGTTTTGAGACGGCATCGCACACGAGCAACCATGCTGCTCCAGCAGCCGGAAAACAAACACAAGCACAGCGGCAAATGGGAAGAGTGCAAAGCATCCAAAGCATGACCTTTTACACCGGGGACTACAGTAGTTTGCTATCTGAAACGGAGAAGAGAAGACGAAACTATTTGTGTAAGGTTTTCCTGTCAACCGCCCTCCGCCTCCTCCCAGGCTCCTAGCACTCAGAAAGAAGCATGGATCCTCCCCCTTATGAGTAAGGACGCGCTGTGATTGGGCCAGTAGCCACTTTGAGTGGCAGTCGGTGGGAAATGCTCTCGCCACAACATTTTCTAGTATTCTGGCCATAATAATCATTCTGGGCGGCCCCAGCTGTTGGTACGCAGAAGCGCTTCCCGGCGCTTGATTGACAGCGCATTTTTAATTTTTACCGCGCATGCGCACCTGCGCACCACTTATGTGCAGCCCTGGACATCATGCCTCGTGACATCAAGCCTCGTGACATAACGTCTCCATCCATATGGCCATCTCCATATATGAAGATCACGACACTGACCTCATCAAACCCTGGATAAACATACATGGAGGAGACTGGATCATTACCTAGATCTGCATATTGTACAGTGACGTGACACCCCAAAAAAAGTGTTTTTTTAAAACCTTTAAATAACAGGAATAAAAATGATTTACTTTTGTTCTACTCACTCTCATCTTTATGGAGACATATTTTGTTTTTAGATATTTTATTGGAATCAGAATTTATTCAGCATTTTGTTGTACTTGTGCCTAAAATCGTCATATGGTGTGACATGACAATAATTGTTTATAAAATGAAAATGGAGTACAACAACTTGCTCACTTTATCAAAGTCCTTTATCATAACTAACCTGTGATCCCCTATAGTTTTGTGAAAATGTATTAAATCTGTATATTATTTTCGTAATCAACACTCAATGTGTATTTTGCATTTATTGTGACAAAACTTTCTCTAAAATTACACAAATATTTGTGACTCTTCCTTAGACTATTTGCTATGTAATCCATAAACATTAATGGTTTCATCATTAATAAAGGTATGATTTTTTCACTATTTGGAACGTCACACCAAATTATTTAGTGTCACACCGTATGATCATATCTTCATTTTTCAAAGCAAACTGTGTTTTAACCTACTTATTAGTGAGTACTGAACTTTACAGATTGATTAAACAATTACTCAGGAAAAACAGCAACAGGAAAATTGCTTTAACATTGAATAACATGGCAATGACTGAATAAAACGAAATTAAACACAATTTATTGTGGATAGTTGCAGATTTTAGGTGAAAATGTTTAAAACAAATGTTTAAATGGACAAAAGAAACATGGGACTTTGTTAATTATTGCTAAATCTGTAGGAAATTACAGTTTGTATCATATGGTGTGACAAAAAAGTCATATGGCGTGACAGGAAAACAGTCACACCATTATGATAAAGTGTCACGCCATATTACGTTTTCTGCACTTAACATAACCTTGAGGCTACTAGCTACACATTAGCATGCTAACAACATGCTAGCTATAACAAAGCAACATAGATTTACATGTAATTATGACCAAAAAATCTAATACCTTAAGCTTTTTTAATGAAAAAGGTGTCACACCCACAGACACTTGGAAGAGTCGCATTTGTCAGCGTTCCAACAAGATCGTATTTTATGAAAATGTTAAAATGATAATTCACCACAGACACCTGTCATGCTATTGTAATGCAAGTGCTGAACAGCCTTACTGAAGAAGTACCTCTCTGTCCCAATGGGTGTGTAAACAATTGCCTGTTGAAATTTCCCAAAATGGTGTCACACAATATGATTTTGGTTTGGGGGACAAAATATTTTTGATCAGAAATGACTGAAAACATTATGCTTGGACTTTGAAAAGATTAGGCTCACAAATAGACATCTATATTATATTTATGGATTTTTTAAAATAATTTTAGCATTTTTTTCCTTAGTTTTATTTAAGTTCCTACTTTGAGAAACAAGGCCAGGACAGTCGCACCATATGAGTTTTGCTGTGTTTGGTTGACAATTCTGAAGAAATGAGGAATGAAATGTTTTAATCTTGAGTATGTTCACATGGACCATAATGTCCTGCACAATATTCAGAAGGTTTTTGACAAATATATTTCTTATTTATACATGAGTGACACTAAGGACAGCCAGGGACACCATGTCACGTCACCCACCCGTATATGGAGCCGGCCAGCAACTCTACATCTGACCTCAAAGATCAAACCCTTAGGTCTCTATGGAGCTGACCTGTTCTGACATTACATATGTTCTCCATCTGTCCTTCCACTTCGATGTTTCCCTTTTGACTGATGCCTGTCCATTCAACAGGCCCGAAGATTAAGGCCCGGCTCTACTGCTGGGCCCTCATCAAACCACCCTTACAAACCCTTACAAACCACCCTTACAAAGCTACCCTTACATCTCCATATATAGAGTTGACCTGTCTGACATTCTATTATGTTGGTCTGACCTCTGACCTCATCAAACCCTGTACACTCAAGACACGCTCCATATATGGCCAGTGCAGAATTAATTCCATCAACCCCTCATGCCAAAGCGCTCGTCCAGCAGTCTGCCGTCACCCAGGTGGATGCGTGGAGGAGTGGTGGGCAATGGTTCCGCAGGGTCATGCTCGTGCTCCGGTTCTGCTTGCTGTTTGCAAGGCCCTCCCAAAGGCCTCACCGAGGGTTGTTGGGCTTCCTCCTCACGGAGGACACAGGCTGGGGAGCTAACCCATACTGCTCACCCGGGTGCCGTATATATCTTATTTTAAGATTTTGATTATTATTAAAAAACGTACATACAATAGCCCTATATAGATTTTGGGCATTTGAAAATAGCCGATATACAAGCTCACATGGGCTACGCATCGCAGCCCATGTGAGCTTGTATATCGGCTTGTATATCGCTATTTTCAAATGCCCAAAATCTATACACATTGTGAGCCTTCGGAGATCTGCTATTTTCAAAATATTTTTATACATTTGGGACATTCTGCATAATGAGTAGCCTACTTTTACTTTGGGTACTTTAAGTACATTCTGATGTCAATTACTTATTAAAAAAAAATATATATATATATATATATATATATATATATATATTCATATATATATATATATATATATATATATATATATTCAAAACAAACTAAAACTAAAATAAAATGAAAGGAACAATCCCAAACTATATGCTAGTGGCTGGATGGGATTTTTTGGTGTTTGATTGCTCTGGGTTAGATTGCTAATAGCTGAATAGGAAAGACACGCCTTCAATAGGAAAGACACGCCCCCTCATTAACATACAGTTCATGAAATACACCCTTGGGGAAAGCAGCTTGAAATACACATTTAAATGTGCATTTAAATGTGCATTTAAATGCGTATTTAAATGCATATTTAAATGCGCATTTAAATGTAAATTTAAATGTGTATTTAAATGTACATTTAAATGTGCATTTAAATGTGCATTTAAATGTGCATTTAAATGCGTATTTAAATGCGTATTTAAATGTGTACATAATTAAAACACCTAAATACATTTAATTATGCATTTCTGTATTTCTTTGCCTATTTATTTATGCATTTAATCATTGATTTATACATTTCTTTGCATATATTTATTTATTTTTGCATTTATTTATTTATATATTTATTTTTAGTTATGGCAGTTTTAGCCCTCCATAGTAAGCTAGCTAGAGAAATCTCTCGTTCCACAATGACTGATTTGAGCGCTTTCATGTCATGTGAATTTTAGGATGATAAATGCCTATTTATAGTATTTTTTTTACACTACAGAACTTCTAAACACCCTATAAACAAATACTAGGAGACTACATATAATATAATTTATATTTTTGAATGCTATAGACATTTACAATTTACATTTAGAGGCCAACATTGTACCATCATTACAGTATGCACAATATAGTAACTTCCTCCACTGGTGATGTCATCACCGTGTAATTCTGTACAGCGGCCTTTTCAGAACTGCTCATTTTACATATAATTATATATTTAAACAGCAACTGATATTGTCTAGATATGGATTAGTATGCAAATATCTCAAGTTGTTCCTCATCTGTTGACCTACATTTAAACTAGTCTAAACTCAGGGATGTTTATTATTCAACTGCACATCCTGTACATTCATTTAGTTAATAAAGTTGACTCTTTATCATATGAGGTACAACAGTTTATATCAACCCCCTGGTGTGACAAACACAACATTGATGTGATCAATTCTACATGTTGAAATGTAACAGTAATAATTTGGACCAAACACAGTTTCATCACAAACACTTTATTGATCAATCTGTCAGTGGTATTAAAATGAAACAGATGGCTGTTATTCATTTATTACATGTTACATTATTACACAGCCTCCCCTTTATCTGAATACTGGGAATATGAGTTAAGAGAGACTAAACTCATATTCCCCCCAGACCATTCTGGGGGGAATATTTCCCAAAATAGCAGATCTACAAGCTCATTGTCTATTTGGTGTACTCAGAAAAAAGAGACCCCCCCCCCCCCCCCCTAGCTCCAGGCACCACAAAGGGTTAATCAGGTGCTGCACATACACATAACTATTACTAGTTAATGCATAACTCTAGAAAACTATTTCACAAATCCAATAATCCAGCCCACCCACACCACATGGATAGTCGTGCCAGAATCCATTAGTATGATATAAAACACAGTCTTCTCCTCCTCCTCCTTCATTAGGCTGACCACGCTCCCAGTACCTGTAGAAGTAGAAACATTAATACATTACAATACCTTCACAACAAGGATTTTATCTGAATGTTTAGGTTTTTTTAATCATGACTTCAAATTATAATACATTATAATGTAATATAATGTAATATCATTTGAAGAAATAAACCTAAACATTCAGATAAAATATATTTAATGATTATATATTTACGTACAAATGAACTGGACAATGAAATAGACAACGGATACAGAGTAACTGTTGTATTATAGCCTTTGATTAAAATTAAGTTTAAATATGAAGATGAAATAATGTGAAATGTAGTTTGCTGAAAATGTAGTTAAAATGTTTTCTTTAACCCATCCTGGGCGGGAACCCCTTTTGGGGTTCTGTACAGTATGTACAGTATTAAAAAATGTGACGCTGCTATATACATATTTGTTTTTCAGAAAACTTAGGTCAGTATTCAGAAGGCGCTTTTAGAATGGGCCTCAGTAGAATAATGAAGGTAAAGTCTTATGTGAGCCGGTGGAATTTTAGATGTGTTTTGGTTTATTGTATTTGCTGTGTTTTATGATTTTGTTTTGTTAAGTGAGATTATTGTCGAGTGATTTTACTTTATTACTTTGTTTATATTTATTTCTGTTTGAACTGCATGATTTGTATAACCTTTTATTGTTCCACTGACTGCCACTAACCCACATGACTAATCAAGGCCCTGCAGCTTTAAGGACCTGCACCTGGGTTGGGTGTGGTCGACCAGGAGTCCTATATAACAGACTTGGAGTGTTTGGAGAAAAAGAGAAACAGAGGAAGGAGAAGGCTGTGTCATGGGGGGGGGGGCTGCCCTGATGCGAAAGGAGATGAGATGACTCTTCAGAGGTCAAGTTCAGCCAGGTGAACTTGGCCTAGGAAAGGATACGATGGTAGCGAGGCCGCAACACTACACGCCATCATCAGAAGGGCCCAGGGTAAAACCTGGGCTGTCTGTAAGTACCTGCTCTGTAGTGTTGCCAACCTATCTGTGGAACCATCACTAGAGTAAATTATTGTGGAACAGATGTATTGGCGGATTCTCCTTGTATATTCACAGTGAACCAAGAAGAAAGAAGCCCATGGAGATCCACTCATGGACTGAATTCCCCCCTGTTGGCCCAATTTGCACATGTTTTTATAATGACATTTTAAGAGTTTTTGTTTTAGTGTAATAAAAGTATTGTTTGTCCTTTCAATCGGCCTCTGTTTTAAGTTTGCCTTTTATATTTGAAGTTGTCCACAAACCTGTGTTGCCTTGTTTTTATAGTCATATTATTTAAGAGGACCAGACCTCTCAAAGGTGGCGTAGTTGGCTACATTTTCTTAATTGAGTTTTTAAGCTAAGCACCTCTGCACTTTACAATTATCACTGTATTTTTAGTGCTTGGTGTTATTAGCTCGCGTCACACTTACGTTGGTGTGGTCAGTGGTGTTCCATCCACCCACTTCCACACTCCTTCTCTCTCTCTGTCGGTCAATCCAATCCACACACGCTGACCGCCAACGGCAACGAGTCTGTCAACAAAGTCCTGGACAGACAATCAGCTGGTTACTAAAGTACAATCTGTACAATACTAGATGTGTGTCTCTAGCTGGAGTAGGTTACAGCATGCACTAATGCACACACACACACACACACACACACACACACACACACACACACACACACACACACACACACACACACACACACACACCTTCTTTCCTTGGCTCTTTATCATGATCAGGTCAGATTGTCTGGCTGTACAGTCTGCTCTGCTGTCCTCCCAGGTCTTCCTCTCAGTAGAGATGTAGTAACACACACCATCACCAAATGTAAATCCATGTGATTCTAACAACCACATATAATGTTAGACACTGTTTTTTATGTGATTAATGACAAAATGATGAACAACATGATATAAGAATGTATAAACACAGTGACGTCTCACTGACCACAAAGAATCCTCTTCAGTACGCTCAGGTTGTCATGCAACTCTTCCATGTTGGTTTCACTCGCATTCAGTCTGGAAGCCATATCTGGAAACACATGTATAATCACACAGAAGATACTAAAATAAATACTACAATGTAGACATAGTATTGCATCAAAATACAACTTAAAGTACCAAAAATAGAAAAGACTCAGTATGCAAGTATACAGTACTTGTGAATGTACTTAGTGAATGTACTTAGTTACTTTACACCAATGGCAGTGGTGAAATGATGAAACATTTGAGAAATATTCCAAGTTGAAGTTTATAACTTATTAAAGCCTTAATTTTTAAGTCACGTTAACAAGCATTGTAGTCTCTTGAAAATAAATACATTGCACGTTCAAATATGTTTGGGCTCATTTCAAAGTCTACTCAGGCTTTTGTGAACACCTCAGACAAGTTTTAAGTTGCTTGATTCAGTATTTAGATATCCGATATATACCGTCTGTTGACCCTGAATTTATCCTGAAGATCATGTATTTTAATACAATCCGCCTGTGAAGAAAGGTCTTAATTTTTTATTTCATAGTTAAACTATTTATTTTATACTGAAGGGTCCTTTTTACCCAGCCAGTATGGTTAGGTGTTAAAACACTTCTGGGGTAGTTTATCTACTGTGGCTTCGGTGTTTCACCCCAGACATTTTATGTTGCAAATTCATGTCTTACGACATCCTATATGAACCTATTGTGACTTGGAAAATCCATTTTAACCATGTCAGACTAATTGCAATCACACGTCTCTGCTTCTGGTGACTGATATTGGCCCGGTTTCCCAAAGGACACATGGTGTAAGTGGTATGGTGCAGCACATGCTCAGATGCCCTCTAGGCCACACACATGAAAATATATTAAAAAAATATATATATATACTTTCTTTTTTAAGAGTAGAGAGAGCCATCTGTCCAGCAGTCCAAATATTATTAAATTAAATGTCAGAATCGTAGGCCTCAGGCCTACCATTGCGTGGCACATCTATGCACGGAATGTCTATGTTCACAGGCTTCTGTGTGCGGCCTAGAGGGCATCTGAGCATGTGCGGCACTACAAGTCTTACACCATATGCGTTTGGGAAACCCAGCCATTGACTTAATTTCTATCATTTGCTTTTCCCGGTGATGTATTTCAGTCACAGATAGTTTTCAATATTTCTTAACGTTGAATGAAAAATACCAAAGTGAAGGTAAGAGCTCATTCTTGGGAAAACAGATTGGCCTCGATTAAGCAGATCCAATGAAATTCCATATAATATTACAGTTTTAAGAGGTGGGGGCGTGTGGAATGTCATATAGCAATTTTGGGCATGTTAAGAAGCACTTTCGACACCCTGTGGATTGCGTGAAACAGGCTTGAATTAGTCATGGGAGTGTTTAAGGAGTGTTTGAGACGTACCCAATCAACATGTCCGTACTATTCTCTTTACCAGTCAGCTGGCACCATAGAAGACATGACATGACTTTGTCGCATTTGGGTTAATCATTCCTATTGCACTGCATGCTGTCACCTTTATGCCTCAAAAGTATTTGTTTCTATTGAAAAACACCAGTAAAATAACGTTTATTATATTTTATTTCATTCAAGTCACGATGAAGAAATTAGTTAATTGAATGCGTGCTGCGTAATGCTGTGGCCCCGATGGTATATGGTCTTCGCTCGTAGCATTTTATTGAAGAAGACTTGAATCGGGTGTGAAAAGCAAACCTCCCACGGATTATGGAGATGTTTTTATTTTTTTTAAAGGTTGAGAAATGAAAGAATTATGGCCGTTTTACCAACTAAAGGCAGCAAAGAGCCTGTTGCCATGTCTCACAGAAACAAGTGAATAGGTCTATACAAATAATCCCAAAAGAAGCGCATATAACAGGGGTCTGTAACCTATTTTAAATGAAGTGCCATGTTTTTATTTTTCTAGATAGTGAGTCTGCCATATCCAGGTTCATTTTAATGACACCACATTAAAATAAAAAACATATTTTGATTGTCCACAAATATAAAGTTCTTCCATATTTTTAAATATTTTCTTGCACATTGTTATAATGATAATTATATATCCCCCTGCAGTCAGAGTTCATAGTTTTAATGGATGAATGTGATGCATTGTGAGCTGGTAGATCTGCTATTTTCAAAAGTAATCTTGGAAAAATGTAATTTAATTTTTGGATTAGCCGTCCTTAGTTGGGCAAATGCATTCATCTGGGGTCCTTGACATGGGAATGTGCTGTGTGAGGATCACTGGTTTAAACAACATTAGGAGAGAATCCCAAATAACCACTTTAGAAACAAGAAAAGCAACTAGTACAACTACCAATATTTACAAGCAACTTTACAGAAAAAGAAGCCGTTTATAATAAACAGACATGGCAACACTCCAGCAGAGTTCAGAGCCGCTCAAGTGTAAAATCAAACAGTGCTTTTTGCATTTAAGAGGTGGTCAGACGCACGTCTTATCGTTATGCGCTGAGTATTTTTAGGTCAAGGGGCTTAATAGCAAATTGCGCAAAGCGAAAATAATTAACATATGGACACTCCCACAATGCTAAAATATTCAGGAACGTCGTATGCCATATGTGTGTGCGTTCAACACGGGCCGATACGGCTTCCATAATACGAAAGGGCGCAGAGCGAGGCCAATTTATGTATTACCACATGGGTTTTACCACTTTCAAAATCGACCTAAGAATGTTTTAACATGTCACTATTATTACTTGTTGGGGAAGTTTTAATTGATTGATGCACATAATGTCAAGATTGATTTAAATAAACTCAGATTAACTCATTTTTGCATAGAAGAGTTGTACTTTTAATTGAGCCTCATGCATTTTTTATTCATTCTTTATTCTTTATTATTTATCTTCATGTATGCAAAAATAACTCCACATTGATGGAAGCAACAAACTCAAGATGAGGTTGAAAGTTGGTGGAAGCAACAAACTCATATTACCTACTTAAATTATGTGTATAAATAGATCTTAGATTATATATTTATATATAGATCTTAGATTACCAACTGAGATAGCATTTTATGTAGACATATCACTATAGAGGGTATAGCATGCAAAACGTGAACGGCAAATCGAGTGGCAAAGTGAGTGTAATGTTGTTTAGCGTTGTTTAATGCAATCATATTGGACTTTTCTGTTTGGATGTCGAGGCTAGAAAGTAGTTTTTTGGCACTCAGTAGGCGTTCCCTGGTTTGATGATGATGTCACGCACATACCCTCTATAGGTTCATAATGAACCTATAGAGGGTATGTGAACCGTTCATTATATAGATATTCACTCTCAGGGCTGTATTTTGCGTGTCTTAAGTACCAGGTCTTATTCCCTAACTTGAGTAAACTAAAGACCTGGAGGCGTGGTCAATGCTCTTTGGCCACTCAGAATAGCCAAATGGCATTGATCACGCCTCCAGGTCTTTAGTTTACTCAAGTTAGGGAATAAGACCTGGTACTTAAGACACACAAAATACAGCCCTTAGGCTCTTAGCTTACGTATGATTCATAATTACTATGTTTTATGTATATTATGATTCATAACGACTGTTTCATATGATTCATAATCACTATGTTTTATGTATATTATGATTCATAATTACTGTTTTATGTATATTATGATTCATAATGACTATGTTTTATGTATATTATGATTCATAATGACTGTTTTATGTATATTATGTATTACCATGTTTTGTTCTTGCTCTGGATTAAGAGCCTCTGCTAAATGCCTACATTGTAAGAAAAACCATTGAATGTAAATAATCTGAGACCCTTTTCAACAACAGCGAAACATGTGAAACATGCTGGACAGCTGAGCAAGGTTGGCTGAAATAATCACAATATCAACATTAAATGTCTCAGTGATGCTTGTGGAACTCGACTTCGTCTCGTTCCTGACCGCATCACTGTCATGGCAATAATCACGTTAAACAACACTCTCTCGTGTAATATTGCTTAAATCTACGCAAGTGGTGTTTCCCGACGACAGTTAGGTCACACATAACGCCAAACCGGCTGCGCACTGCGTAGCCAGGGAAGACTTTGGGGAAACGGGTTTGCTGCTACGTGCAGTCTTAGGGGGCAATGGGGCATGTGCGCAAGCTACGCACCACCTAAAATCCCTTTTGGAAACCCGGCCACCAATGCATGAGCTGGCCCTGCATTCTCAAGCTCTCTCTTGTCACTTGTTGGCACGCACGCACGCACGCACGCAGTGACGACGACTCCGTGGGGGCGGCGGGGCTCGAGCCCCCATGATGAATTAGACCTGAATATGTAGGCCTACAGTATATTATAAACCGTATATTACCAAATAACAGCCCATGCTCAAATAGCCGCCCAGCACCGAATAACGGCCCAGGTTCTGACACCATTTTGCGTAATAACCGCCTCCTTCAAATAACGGCCCTCCTCCATATAACGATAACGGCCCTCCTCCATATAACGGCCCATGGGCCGTTATATGCAAACTTAATCAGCCTCAGCCCTCATTTATATTATTATATGCGTGTTCACCGTGTTGAGTTTGCAGATCTCCGCACGCCACTCGATCACCTCACAACAGCACAACACCAGTCCTCCAGTCCTCCGCCACCATGATCAAGTGGTGGCGGTGTTAGCCCAACAAAAAGGTTGATATTTAAATCGTGCAATTCTCGGCCAATTTTCAACCGATTGTTCTAATTCCAAATGGCCTATAATCCGTGAAGTGTAAATTGTCATTGGGTGTATAACTCATGTTTTTTATATGCTTTTATTAAATTATATGGAGTGAGCTTCTAACATCGGCATATGCAGTTCACGTGCACTGCATGGCTCTGCTTGACATTACATTTTCTATCGCCTGTAACGGTAACCTGTGGGGTTTAGCCACTTGATTACACACAGTACTACAGTAGGCTATGTGTAGTGTAGGCCTATAAATTATGGTTTTATTCAATTGCAAACTACCGGTACGTAGGCCTACAGTTTATAATGAAATCATTGATTTGTCCGCTGCTTCCCCTTGCTCAATCAGAACATGCAGTTATGTGTGTTGATACGCTCCCTCTTACAATTAAATCAAAATGCATTGCCTGCAATGTTTATAGTTAATACCATAATAAAAAAGATCACTGCATGGAACTGTATGTAATGTAACAAAATGATGGCCAGGTGCAGACCGGTGCAAAAAGCCTGCTGCACGGTGCCGTGGCCGGTGTTCAAAGAAATAGCAGATCTACAAGCTCTCGGCGCGTTGTGAGCTTGAGTCTGATGTGTTCGGTGCCCAACTCTTTCATGAAACAAAGTATAAGTCGGCGACTTGGGTCTTGTGTTTTAAGTGGCATAAAACAGAAACAGAAGGAGTGATATTGTACATTGTAAAAATGGCGGAAAACGAACAGGTGGCTTTAGATGGAAATGTGGAGGTGAATACTACTCAGGAGAGAGGACGGAAATGTTAAAGAAAAGAAACAAAGGAAGTTTGACTTTACGTTACCAACTAGCGGTGGTGAAATATGCGGAGCAAAACTCTGGACTAGCAGCTGCCAGACAGTTTAACGTGGATCCGAAGTGCGTGAGAGAATGGAAGAAAAAGAAAGATGAAATGTCCTTTCAAGCCGACTCGAATGGCAAAAGGGCTCGTTTGATGGGTGGAGCTGGGAGGAAGAAAAAGTGAGTGAGGAGCTGGAAACTACCCTGTGTCAATGGATACACCACACGTGGAAAGAACCTACGAGTCTCTCGGAAAATGATTCGACTGAAGGCGAAGTCCTTGTGCTCCACGGTGGGAGATGGGAGACGGGGAGGTGTTTTTGGCGACTACTGGGTGGCTTCATAGATTCCTCCGACGTAACAATTTTTCACTCAGGAGGAGAACAACTGTTGCTCAGAAAGACGCTCCCATTGAGAAGATTGTAAACTTCATTGTCTTCTCTGGTCGCCAGATAGAGCAAAAAGATCCATGCCAAGAATATCATTGCCATGGATGAAACAGCTGTCTGGTTTGACATGGTGGGTGCCAGTACAGTCAACGCAAGAGGAGACCGCACCGCCTCACTCAAAACCACCGGTCACGAGAAGGCACGCGTCACTGTGGCTCTGGCAGCAAAAGCGGACGGGACAAAGTTGAAACCTTTTATCGTGTTTAAGGGGGCCGTCCGTGATGTAAAGGCTATGCAGAACATCCCTGGGGCCGTGATAACTTCCTCAAAGAATGGGTGGTTCAATGACGACCTGACCAAGGAATGGCTCCAGAAGGTGGTGGGGAAATTCCACTTCGGAGCCAGGCTGCTCGCATGGGACTCCTACCGCTGCCATATCAGCGAGGCCACCAAGGCAGAGCTGAAGAGGGGGTACAGCGTTACAATGGCTGTAATACCTGGAGGTTGTACAAAGTACCTTCAGGCCCCTGATGTGGTGTGGATCGGCCCCTTCAAAGCACACCTCCGCGACGCTTACGACAGCTGGATGGCAGGTGATACAGATAAGACCTACACCAAGTCAGGGAACCTGAGAGCCCCTTCTCGCCGCCTCCTGGTCGACTGGGTCCTGAGAGCCTGGGACGCCCTGGATCGGGTCACACTCGTCACCTCATTTAAGGTGTGTGTGTGTGTGTGTGTGTGTGTGTGTGTGTGTGTGTGTGTGCGACAGAGAGTGGTGTAGCCATGGCTAATTGCTGATTTTTGTTATCCTCACAAGGTGTGTGGGCTGACTGTGACAGTTGATGGGAGCGAAGACCAGCTAATTCACTGCCTCAAGGAGGGACAGCCATGCCAGGCGGGTAGAGAGCAGGATGGATAGGAGGAGGAGGATGATGAGGCAGAGGAGGAGGAGGAAGAGGATGATGATGATGAGTGGCTGCTGCTGTGTTGTTTTGATGGTGGTGGGGTTGTTCTTGTTTATACAGTAGGCAGAAGTGATGTACCGGTAAATAGGTTTTCAATGTAATGAGTCCCGGGATGCAGGGGTGGTCTTTTAGACGAGTCCCAGGGAGATTTTATGAGTCCCACTTCAACGACGTTAGGAGTCATATTTTGCCTTTTCTTTTTTTACAAATTGCAGCATTTAACTCCCATTTCATTTTATATGGTTATAATGTGGTTCATATTAACTAAAGCTAGCAAAATAAATTTGAATAAAAAGAATGCTCTCCATATTTCATATTATTGTATATGAAATCTATAATATTTCTGCCAGTTTTAACTGTTAATAAATCGTTATGTTGTTTTCATTACACAATACATAAAAAATAAAAACGAATGCTACAAAACTAACCTGGCGATTCATTAGCCTACAAGCAGTCACGGAGGAGGTAGGCTGTGCACACATCATCTTCATTAGCAGATGACTTGGGTTTAGGTTTAGAAAATGGGTTTGCTTAATTACTTTGCTAATATTTTCTGTTGCCCCAATGCCCTGCAGTTGGTTTGGTTTGGGGGGGGGGGGGGGGGGCATTTGAATGTGTGTGGTGGCACTGGTTCTGATCTTAAGTCCCTTTATTTTAGATCGTTTTTTAGTAATAGTACAACATAAACAGTGTCAGCGTTTGTTACACACTATGTTTCCCATTCAATCGGGTCTAGTTGCTTCGTTGTCATGCTCAAAAATGTTCCCCTGTCTTTCTGTCGGAGGCAGCGCCGTTTAGATAAGAGAGTTGCGACAACTCCGTTCACTGTTTATTCACGGAGCTTCATGAGTATATGTATATGAGATATGTTGTCGTCACTCTCTCTCTCTAAACGTCTCTGGTCTCCAGGCTGTGTCTCTGAGCAAGATGGCGGCGCCCGCGGCCCGCCTGTGTTAATTTTATGACAAACTATAGTGGTTCTACAACGTTCCTACGTGGATTTTACTCTTTATAACGTAGGATGAGGTCGGATGGGGCCATGAAAAATTATCGTGTCCGTGGATTTTTTTTTTTGGATTATTACTGTACATGCTGCTGAGTACAGTAATGCATCCCATGCAATCCCCCCAAGCAACACAACATGGAAAATAACAGATGTAAAAAAGTAACTAACACTATGGATGTCTGACACTCAGGACGAGTCAACAATGAATGAATCTTCATTCTGCGTTCTCCCTCCAAATACCCAGCATTGTATTATCACAGAAAACAGTGCCACCTAGTGGCCTGGAATAGCTAAGCATATCATTACAGTTAGGTTGCTATTTATGAAATGATATCCAAACATTGTAATTCCAAATGAGCTTTTCTAGGCCTGTATTTTGAAATTAAAATTATTTCACTGAATTTCATGGTGGTAGGAACCCTGTACACTTGTACAGTATTATTACATGTTGTTTTGTACAGTATACTTGTAAACGCTTTACTGTATGTACTGTAGCTTTGTTTTTTTATTATTATTACGGTAATACCAGTATGGTAGGCCTGAGGCCTACCATTGCAACTATAGTGGCCCTCTGGAGTGAGTGTGGAACTATAGTGGCCCTCTGGAGTGAGTGTGGAACTATAGTGGCCCTCTAGAGTGAGTGTGGAACTATAGTGGCTACTGGTCAATATTCATTAGAACAATGTGAAATTATAAAACTGCATTCTGTCGATACCTATGTAGCTGTCTAAATACTTTGATTGATTTATTGATTGATTGGTTGATTGATTGATTGATTGACAAGACGACAGTTAGATCACACATAACACCAAACCGGCTGCGCACTGCGTAGCCAGGCTGCGCACTGCGTAGCCAGTGAAGACTTTGGGGAAACGGGTTTGCTGCTACGTGCAGTCTTAGGGGGCAATAGGGGCATGTGCGCAAGCAACGCACCACCTAAAATCCCTTTTGGAAACCCGGCCACCAATGCATGAGCTGGCCCTGCATTCTCTCGCTCTCTCTTGTCGCACACATGCACGCACGCACGCTCACACGCACGCATACACACAGTATTCATTGTAGGTACATATGTGAATGTGAAGGTAATTACCTGCAAAACGTCTGGCCAGTTGCTCATTTCCACTCACACTTTGATTCAGCCTCATTTCTACGGTGGACAGCTGAGCAAGGTTGGCTGAAATCATAACAATATTAACATTTTTGCATAGAAGAGGTGTAATTTTAATTGACCCTCATGCATTCTTTATTCTTTATTATGTATCTTCATGCATGTAAAAATATGGAAGCAACAAACTCAGATGAGGTTGAAAGTTGGTGGAAGCAACAAACTCATATCACCTACTTAAATTATATATATAAATATATCTTAGATTATATATATATATATATACTGTATATGTATATATATATATATATATATATATATCTTAGATTACCAACTGAGATAGCATTTTATGTAGACATATCACTATAGAGGGTATAGCATGCAAAATGTGAGTGGCAAAGTGAGTGTAATGTTGTTTAGCGTTGTTTAATGCAATCATATTGGACTTTTCTGTTTGGATGTCGAGGCTAGAAAGTAGTGTTGTCACGATACTGGATATTCAACTTCGATACGATATTTGGAAAAGTATTGATATTTCGATACCATTTTCGATACCACGCAACCACTGCGATTTCTGAGGGTTTAACATATATTACAAATAAAAGCTGTGCAGTCTTATGCACTTTCATATTTTTTACATTTTTATTATTTTTATTATTATTAGGCCTATTATTATAATTATTATTATTATTATAAATAACTATGGATTATAAGCACAACAGCATTTAATTTCTTTCTGACCAGTCAACCACATCATCTTGGTTTCTATTCCTTATTTATAACTATACTTATTTGTAATCTTTATCATTTCTATTCAGATATTATTCAATGCATCTTGTCTAAGGCCAGCCTACTCAAACTATTCTTTTTATTAGTAGTATTATTAATATCCAGAATCACGCACGCACGCACACACACACACACACACACACACACACACACACACACACACACACACACACACACACACACACACACACACACACAGCAACCGATTGCAACGTTAGCTTGCTAGCCTAGCTATATGTGTTTACTGTTGATAGCTTTAGCTAGTTAGCTTATCGCTATGACAGCAACAAGTAGGATGTAATTGTATGCGGGCTTTGGCAACTGTCAACTTTAGCTTTCCGTGTACATCGGATTCTTTATCTTACATAAAGAAATATGAGCGACCAGATACGTTAAAGAAGTTAACACAGCGTGGAGACAGAACTTGTCACAGAGAGAACGACACAGTGTACTGTCTGTGAGTGCGTATTCACTGTTAGGCTCTTAGCTTACGTATGATTCATAATGACTATGTTTTATGTATATTATGATTCATAATGACTGTTTTATGTATATTATGATTAATAATGACTGTTTTATGTATAATATGATTCATAATGACTGTTTTATGTATATTATGATTCATAATGACTATGTTTTATGTATATTATGTTTCATAATGACTGTTTTATGTAATATCAAGATTCAAGATTCAAGACTTTATTGCCATGTCAACAATGTTCATTGGAATTTGTTTCAGTGCACATATATGATTCATAATGCCTATGTTTTATGTATATTATGATTCATAATGACTGTTTTATGTATATTATGATTCATAATCACTATGTTTTATGTATATTGATTCATAATGACTGTTTTATGTATATTATGCATTACCATGTTTTGTTCACTCTGGATTAAGAGCATCTGCTAAATGCCTAAATTGTAAGAAAAACCATTGAATGTAAATAATCAGAGACCCTTTTCAACAACAGAGAAACATGTGAATTTATTTACCTTCATTGTTATCGGCCAGTTGGTCCACTCGACTCTCGCTGAGATTCAGCCTCATTTCTACGCTGGACAGCTGAGCAAGGTTGGCTGAAATAATCACAATATCAACATTCAATCTCTCATTAATTAATTATATAAGTATCGTCCATGTTAATCCGCAAAACATACACTCCACATGCCTTTGGCCTGGTGGAGACAATAAAACATACACTCTCCACATGCAGAGCATCTCAGAGCATGAAGGACATGACATTGGAAGAACTGGAAAAATTGGAAGAAAGATTGTTATTCAATGACGATGATGAAGATGTTGATGAAGAATTTCTAACTCCCTCACCAATACATCTCCTCTCTTTCACCTCGGGCATGGTGGACCTGATAAACATTGGAAGAAAGTCGACCCCCCTTACCAGTCCCATATGTGACCAGTGCCAGTGATTTAATATACAAGGGGGCCATGGTCATTTTTCAGTTCTTTACATATTATGAAACTGCACACTGTAACGTTTCATATGATGTATTGCTCATTGAAATTGGGGGGGAAATGAAGAAGATATGACCATTTGAAACTTGTTGAACTGGAAACCCTAAAGTGCTGAATTTGCCCTTCTAATATTTCAGCAGTGATCTGTGACTTTAGGGGGCGCTGTTTTCCCTTCATTCCTCCATTATTCAACCAGCAGTGTTGCCATGTCTGCTTATTATAATTAGTTGGCCTTGTTTCTAAAGAAAAATAATGCATAGGCCTACTGTACCAATTTTATAATAATTTATAACCTAAAGAGTTACTAAAAATGTATTTGACAAAAATAAAGTGTAGTTGATTATTTGGGCTTGTTTTTAAAGTGTAGTTGATTATGGAGAGTTGGTAACCAAGTTGACCCTTATTAGATCAGGCCTATGTAAATGTTCCAGATGAGTAGCCTACAAATAAAATAGCTATATTAGCCTGTTATTATTATTTGTCTGCAGAAAATAATGTATGCCAGGGTCTAGGGACAAGATTTGTATTGTTGTAGATCGGCTATTTTCGGCTTGTTTTCATATACCGGGTTGCTTATTTCTCAGAACCTGGCAACCCCGCGATAGCTTTTTAGCTACGTTTAGTATTATATTGATCAATCCTGTAGCTAGAACAAGTACATATCACGCTATATTACATATCGATGTGATCTGCGTTATTATGACCTTAATTTTCATGGCAGGTACATTCCAAAGTAACTAATAATAGCCACGTTATGGTGACATAATGTTACAATGTTTACATTGTGTTCTTCTTCTGCTATTGGAAACAGGAAGCATGTTCCATTGTTCTGATTCACCAGTGCCCCTTCTGGAACATTAGCTTTAGGCGGACCTAAAATAAACACACTTTTTACAAAATACGATGGTTAATACTTCTTTCTCTGCTATTTCTGTTAGCCAGTTAGTAAAAGACTAGTATTATCTTCAAAAACGATTGTGTACAAAAAGCGGAATGTTTGCGGAATTTGCATACTTTAAGAGGAAAGCTCTATTTTCTGGTTAGCATTGGTTAGCATTGGTTAATCCAATCGTTAAAACATTACACATAGTGACATGTTTAAGCAATTAGAACGACTTAATGACACTAAAACGACTTTCTGATGGAATAAAAACATTATTTAACATTCCAACTGTGTTAATGTGGCTAAAAACGAAAACCACCAAAAAAAAGAAATGAATTGTATTTTCATATTTAACTGTATATCAACTGTGCCGACTTGTGGTTGAAATCACTGGCCTGGGACACATATGTTAAGCCCAGCTCCAGATAGCATAGAAAATACATTTGATAACTGATATGAACAGGGTCCATTATGCGCAGCAACAAACATGTATGGACCCCATAGAAAGCCTGGTGTTTAAATCACTGCACAGGTTGAGGTCCACAACATTTCTACTGTTATTTCAAATAGAGTGTCCAACACAAGGAGTGGTCTGGAGAGAGAATGCTGTTTGGTTACTGTACCTCACAGGCATCACACCCCCCAAAAATGTGATAACAAGCTTAACCTTGCCTTGTTTAACATCAGGTCACTAACAAATAAGTCCTCCTCTGTAAATGATATAATCTGTAAAGAGAAGCTAGATATAATCTTTCTAACAGAGACATGGCTTGGCTCAGATGGAGCTGTTCTCCTAGCACCAGCCTGTCCCGCAAACTACAGTTTCATCCACTCTGTCCGCGAGGCTAAGAAAGGAGGTGGACTGGCAATTATTTTTTCAGACACGTTAAAATTCAAGGCTCTGACCCTTGGCAGCTTTACATCCTTTGAATACCAGGCCACTATACTACATGGTCAAGCCTCTATGTCAATGATTAGCATTTATCGCCCGCCAAAATGCAGTAAAGCAATATTTCTAACAGAAATATCAGAACTTTTATCTATCTGCTCCACTAACTATGACAGAACTCTTATCTCAGGTGATCTTAATCTTCACCTGGATGATGCTACAGATGCTATGGCTTTCTTAGAGTTATTGGACTCCTTTGAATTTATCCAACATGTTGTTGGGCCTACACATAAACATGGGCACACTCTGGACCTGGTGATTTCTAGAGGGCTGAACATCACTGTGGAAAGGACTATTGAAAGGCCTGAGCTATCAGAACACTATCTGCTGTGTTTTAATATGACTGTCTCTGATCTAGAGAAAAACATCACTGAATATACCATAAAAAAGCGGTTTTTTAGCTCTTCTGCAGCCGACGAGTTCTCTCGTCACCTTAGAGCTGATATTATGAATGGTGCTGCTGCTAGCGCAAACCTTCAAACAGCAGCTAATGGTCCCAGGGTAGATCTCTCCAGGGGGAGCCTATTATCGTTCTGCGCAATTGATGAAGACGAACTCCGCAAAACCATATCACAAATGACATCATCCTCCTGTTCATTGGATACAATTCCCACCACCTTTCTCAAAGAGGTCTTAGACAGTGTGATTGGAGATATCCTAAAAATGTTAAACAGCTCGCTACAATCAGGCGTCTTCCCAGACTCACTGAAGACTGCTGTAGTTAAGCCCCTTCTCAAGAAACACAATCTTGATCCCTCTGTTTTGGGTAACTATCGACCCATTTCAAATCTACCCTTTCTGGGCAAGGTTTTAGAAAAATGCATCTTTCATCAATTGGATGTGTTTCTACAGATCAATAATGTGCACAACAAATTCCAATCTGGCGTTAGGAAAGGTCACAGTACAGAAACAGCACTTGTAAAAGTAATGCATGATCTTAGGGTGTCTGCTGACAAGAAACATGTATCCGTTCTCTTACTTCTAGATCTAACGGCTGCATTTGATACGATTGATCATTCAATTTGAATACAGCGTCTGGAGCACTGGATAGGCCTGTCTGGTATGGCCCTGTCCTGGTTTTCCTCCTACCTATCAAATAGAAGTTACTTTGTCAATCTAGCCGAGTTTGACTCAGACAAACACGACATCAGTTCTGGTATTCCACAGGGCTCGATTCTTGGCCCTCTGCTTTTCTCCTTGTACATACTGCCATTGGGCGAACTCATTGCCAATCACGGAGTCAATTTTCATTTCTATGCTGATGATACCCAACTATATCTTTCTGTGGCTCCAGATGATCCCTGTGCTTTAGACCCGCTGGTTACCTGTCTGTCTAGCATCAAATGTTGGATGAATGAGAACTTTCTCAAGCTAAATGAGGATAAGACAGAAGTTCTTATAATCGGTTCTAGTGAACAGAAATAATCAATATTAAGCAGACTTGACAACCTGACTGTAGAAAGTAACAGTACAGTAAAGAACCTGGGGGTTATTATTGATTCTGAATTGAATTTTAATTCACACATTAATCATGTTACCAAGATTGCCTTTTTTCACCTTAGAAATATTGCACGAATCAGAGCCTGTGTCCTTGGACGATGCAAAAACTCTAATCCACGCCTTTGTTTTTTCTCGGCTTGATTACTGCAATGCACTTTTTTCAGGACTGCCTAAGAAAACAACTGACAGATTCCAACTTGTCCAAAATGCAGCAGCCAGAGTTTTAACTAGAACTAAGATGAGAGAACATATTACTCCAGTTTTGGCATCACTGCACTGGCTTCCGGTTGTTTTTAGGATTGATTTTAAAATTATTTTACTTGTCTATAAAGCTCTCAATGGTCTCGCACCTTCCTACCTACATGACTGCCTGCCTAAATATGTCCCAAACCGCCCCCTAAGGTCTTCCACCGCCGGCTTGCTCGCTTTGCCCAAAAAAATGGCAACTAAAAAATACGGGGAAGCAGCTTTTTGCTTCTACGGGCCGTCGGCATGGAACAAGCTCCCACTGTACCTTCGTCAGGCAGCCTCTGTAGACATTTTTAAAGCTCAGCTCAAGACCCACTTCTACAACATTGCTTTTAATTGATCTTTTATTTTTTATTTTTTTGTTATTCATGTCCTCACTGTATTGCATTACTGCTTGTTTTTTGTCGTTGCCTTGCTTTTCTTTTATTCTCCATTGTTCTGTAACGCACTTTGAGCTGCATTTCATGTCATGAAAGGTGCTATACAAATAAAGTTTTATTATTATTATGATTATGCCTTCGGCCTGGTGGAGACATTAAAACATACACTCTCCACATGCCTTCGGCCTGGTGGAGACAATAAAACATACACTCTTCACATGTTTTCGGCCTGGTGGAGACAATAAAACATACTCTCCACATGCCTTCGGCCTGGTGGAGACAATAAAACATACACTCTACACATGCCTTCGGCCTGGTGGAGACAATAAAACATACACTCTTCACATGTTTTCGGCCTGGTGGAGACAATAAAACATACTCTCCACATGCCTTCGGCCTGGTGGAGACAATAAAACATACACTCTCCACATGCCTTCGGCCTGGTGGAGACAATAAAACATACACTCTCCACATGCCTTCGGCCTGGTGGAGACAATAAAACATACATCTCCACATGTCTTCGGCCTGGTGGAGACAATAAAACATACACTCTCCACATGTCTTCGGCCTGGTGGAGACAATAAAACGTACACTCTTCACATGTCTTCGGCCTGGTGGAGACATTAAAACATACACTCTCCACATGCCTTCGGCCTGGTGGAGACAATAAAACATACACTCTCCACATGTCTTCGGCCTGGTGGAGACAATAATGGACTCAGTGTTGAAAACCACTGCTCTAGTCTAGTCTATACCACCAAGGTGGCCACCAGGGGGTGCCCTTAGGTCGCCCAAAGGGCAGGTTTCTGATCATTTCTCCCTAATTTGATTTGATTTGATTTTTATTTTTATTAAGGATCCCCATTAGCTGGTGCCGTAGCAACCAGCTAGTCTTCCTGGGGTCCACAAAAATATGTTCTGTTATGTGTGTTTAGAGATGATATTAATATTTCCTGCATTTTTGGGTGAGTGGGGAACATAGAACTTTTTTTGAGTGGTGCAACCACTCCTACAATCAGGAATGTCCGTGGGTATCATGTGGGTATCCGTCATGAGCACGAGTGGTGTGTGCATGCGTGACATTGGAAAGAGAGAAGTATGTGACATGGCTGCCACCTGCTGGACGCAAATCCAACTACTGACTTTCTAGGTTCATTGATATCCATAATAAAGCTGAGCAGAGAGAGAGAGAGAGAGAGAGAGAGAGAGAGAGAGAGAAAGAGGAGGGGGGGGAGGGGAGTTGCACCACTCGGTTCACACAGGTGTGATTTTTAGAGGAAAATGGGGAACATAGAACCTTTATAGCTAAATGGGAAACATAGAACCTTTATAGCTAAATGGGGAACATATAACCTTTATAGCTAAATGGGGAACTTAGAACCTTTTTTAGTTGAGTGGGGAACATAGAACCCTGGGAACATAAAACCTTTTTTGTGGTTGTTTAAACGTCTATATATAGCCTGTCTATATATAGACGTTTAAACAACCACTAATCAACCTCTAATCTAAGGATAGACGTCTAAAAAACTTAAATTTTTAGCTTTTTTTATCCCATTTTTAGACGGCCCTTTAGACGAATATTAGACGTCTATTAGACAAATGCTCAGTGGGACACTTGAAGGGATATTTAACTTTTTTAAACATTTGGTCTACTCAGGCTTATGTGAACACCCCAGACAGTTCTTAAGTTGCTTGATTCAGTAATTAGATATTTGATATTCATTTTAACTGCCCCAATTTCTATACAATCCTATTATAACTTAAAAGTCCATTTTAACCATGATAGATTCATCAAAAACACCTAAACGTTTTTTCTGTTGACTGATATTGTTCTTCTAATACGCGAGGGGGCGTGGCTTGTCATTTGCTGTTTTAATTTATTTTTAATAATTATTTTGGTAAAAAAAAACCTCCAGATGGAGCTGCTGAAGCCCTCCAACTCCAGCTCCTTCTCACAAAATAAAAAAGAATTATTAAAAATAAATTAAAACAGAAGGTTTTCGGGGGAGGCCTTACGTGCTGTTTTCTAAGCCAGTGAAGGAGACACGTGAGATAATCTACACAAGTGGTGTTTCCCGACGACAGTTAGGTCACACATAACGCCAAACCGGCTGCGCACTGCGTAGCCAGGGAAGACTTTGGGGAAATGGGTTTGCTGCTACGTGCAGTCTGGCATGTGCGCAAGCTACGCACCACCTAAAATCCCTTTTGGAAACCCGGCCACCAATGCATGAGCTGGCCCTGCATTCTCAAGCTCTCTCTTGTCACTCGCTCTCTCTTGTCACTCGCACATACGCAGTATTCATTTTTTCTAAATGTGAAGGTAATTACCTGCATTCTCTCTGGACAGCTGAGCAAGGTTGGCTGAAATCATAACAATATTAACATTAAATCACTCATGAATTAATGCAGTTTGATTAAAACACCAGTAGTGCTTATAGTTAAATAATGTTTCTGAATTATATTAATCAAATATGCCCTCTAGGCCGCACACATGAAAAAATATATATAATATTTTTATAAGAGTAAAGAGAGCCCGTCATCTGTCCAGCAGTCCAAATATTATTAAATTAAATGTCAGACTTTGGGGAAACGGGTTTGCTGCTACGTGCAGTCTTAGGGGCCAATGGGGGCATGTGCGCAAGCTACGCACCACCTAAAATCCCTTTTGGAAACCCGGCCACCAATGCATGAGCTGGCCCTGCATTCTCAAGCTCTCTCTTGTCACTCGCACACACGCAGTATTCATTTTTTCTAAATGTGAAGGTAATTACCTGCATTCTCTCTGGACAGCTGAGCAAGGTTGGCTGAAATCATAACAATATTAACATTAAATCACTCATGAATTAATGCAGTTTGATTAAAACACCAGTAGTGCTTATAGTTAAATAATGTTTCTGAATTATATTAATAAAATATGCCCTCTAGGCCGCACACATGAAAAAAAAATATATAATATTTTTATAAGAGTAAAGAGAGCCTGTCATCTGTCCAGCAGTCCAAATATTATTAAATTAAATGTCAGACTTTGGGGAAACGGGTTTGCTGCTATGTGCAGTCTTAGGGGCCAATGGGGGCATGTGCGCAAGCTACGCACCACCTAAAATCCCTTTTGGAAACCCGGCCACCAATGCATGAGCTGGCCCTGCATTCTCAAGCTCTCTCTTGTCACTCACTCTCTGTTGTCACTCGCACGCAAGCATTATTCCTTTTTTCTAAATGTGAAGGTAATTACCTGCATTCTCTCTGGACAGCTGAGCAAGGTTGGCTGAAATCATAACAATATTAACATTAAATCACTCATTAATTAATGCAGTTTGATTAAAACACCAGTAGTGCTTATAGTTAAATAATGTTTCTGAATTCTATTAATCAAATATGGTTGAGGGAGAGATTTCTGTTGACCCTGAATTTATCCTGAAGATCATGTATTTTAATACGCCTGTGAAGAAAGGTCTTCATTTGTTATGTTTTTTTTTTATTTCATAGTTAAACTATGCATTTTACACTGAAGGGTCATTTTGACCCAGCCAGTATGGTTAGGTGTTAAAACACTTCTGGGGTAGTTTATCTACTCTGGCTTCGGTGTTTCACCCCAGACATTTTATGTTGCAAATTCATGTCTTACGACATCCTATATGAACCTATTGTGACTTGAAAATCCATTTTAACCATGTTAGACCAAGGGGCCAGTGAGCCACTCCAACGTTGAAGCGCTGGGCCCTAGTGGTAAGAGGAAGGACTGCAGGCGGACCCGTGGATTCATGACGTGCAACCGAGCGCTCAATATTAAAGCCCAGCTGCACTTCCACATTTGGGCACCAAAATTTCGTGCCCAAATGCTGAATCGGCGAAAAAAGGTGGAAGTAGACGGTCCTTCCGGGTGCTTCAAAACACCACTGAGCAACTTCCACTGACATGAATAGCGGTCATGAATAATGACTATGTTTTATGTATATTATGTATTATGTGATACTGAACACAAAGAAAATAGTACCATGTGACAGAGCGGTCAAAATTTAACGAAAGTTGGTCAATTATGGTAGATATAGGTCAACAATATGAATTACGCTAGTTTTGTAGATTGGATTATTTTTAATGCGTGGCCCCGCCCCCCAGTGACCCTGGAAACTACTTGATATTCCTCCAAACAGGAGCAGAGGGACTGGGCCAGTCATTTAATACCTTAAAGCAACCGCGATATTTATGGTAAGCATTTCATACAGCTTCATGTCCAAAAACCCAACCAACCCTTTAATGTCAACAGAGTCTACACTCACCACCAGAGGGAGTTCAACAAACCTTGTGCAACCCAGATTCGGCTCAAGCTCCTATAGGCCTACCACTAGGAACGCCCTACCAACAGCCATAAAGTGATGATGTGTTTGGTCAGTATTCATTAGAACATACATGGTCAACTGGCGGCCCGGGGGCCACATGTGGCCCTCACCTTCACCTAATGCGGCTGTGGGGGGCACAGGGCCACGCAGTAAAAGTAAATTAATTCACAAAACTAGAGTCAGTATTGTTGACCTATTTCTAAAATATTAGCGCAACTTTCGTTCAACTTTGACGTTGTCATTCTGCAGGTTGAAGAAGCTTTAGGACGGTTATAAAGAAGGTGTGAGACACTAGACTCAACAATACAAATGAGTTTAAAGCTGTTATCAAAGCAAACCTGGGCTTCCATAACACCTCAACAGAGCCACTGGCTGATCACCTCCATGCCACGCCCCATTTATGAAATAATGTGTTTAAAAGTAGCTCAGACCACGTATTGAGTGCATAAATAAATATACTTTTCAGATGGTCGACATTTCTGTATTTTAAACGATTTTTCTCATAACATATTCTAATATTTTGAGATAGGATGTTTTGATTGTCACAAGCTGTATGCCAGAATCATCAAGATTAAATCAAAACAAAGGTTTAAATATTTCACTTTATGCACAATTAATCTATAATATATGAAAGTTTCACTTTTTGAATTATATTATGGAAGAAAATAATACATTTAACAAAATTAATATTGTAATGTTTTGAGATGCAGCTGTGTAGTGTCTCTCTCCATCTCCCCTGAATGAATATTGTAATGTTTTGAGATGCAGCTGTGTAGTGTCTCTCTCCATCTCCTCTGAATGAATATTGTAATGTTTTGAGATGCAGCTGTGTAGTGTCTCCCTCCATCTCCCCTGAATGAATATTGTAATGTTTTGAGATGCAGCTGTGTAGTGTCTCTCTCCATCTCCTCTGAATGAATATTGTAATGTTTTGAGATGCAGCTGTGTAGTGTCTCCCTCCATCTCCCCTGAATGGATATTGTAATGTTTTGAGATGCAGCTGTGTAGTGTCTCTCTCCATCTCCCCTGAATTAAAACAATGTGGAGTTATAAACCTTGGTTTGCTTCTTCACTTGCAGCCAGCCTGGTTTCCATGGCTGTCAGTTTAGCAAGGAGGGCTGAAAACACAAGAGCATAACATTCAGTCAATTATACATACTAAATAGTTTCATTTAAAAACACATCTATCTGTAAGCGTGTGACATCTTCATCAAACCCGGAAGATATGCTGCAATTCCTACTGAGTGGCAAAATACTACTTTCTGGCCTTTACATCCACACAGAAAGGTCCTATCTGATTGACAGCCCTTACATCCACACAGAAAGGTCCTATCTGATTGACAGCCCTTACATCCACACAGAAAGGTCCTATAAGACAAATTTCCCCTTGAGGGACAATAAAGTATATCTCATCTCATCGCATATCTGATTGACAGCCTTACATCCACACAGAAAGGTCCTATATCTGATTGCATCAAACAATGTTAAACTCACTTTGCCACTCAATTTGCCACTCACTTTATGCATGCATGTACGCTCTATAAGAGTGTTTTCTAATAAGTTAATATAATAGTCAGGGGATATTAAAGGAGAATTCCATGCTAGAAGGCTTTCTTACCCTTCTTACCTTTCTTTGTAGTTGTTACGTCCCCACCAAAGAGTTCCAGGTGTTTTTTTGTGCAAAAACTCCTTATTGGCTATTTCCCATACCATAAGCCCTCAATGAATTGCATTGCATTGAATGGGAATTGAATGGGGCTATGGGGTGTTGTGCTAATTCGCTTATTTCCATCGAAATAAGTAGTAAAGTGTGCCGCTTGGGTTATTATTTACATTATGAAGAGAGGATATATGACATTATCTGCGTGTTAAATCAACAAATCCCTCGTGGCCAATGGCGTTATTGACGTAGTAGACGTACTGCCCTGTCAGTACGTCTTATTATAACAAAATAATGGATTTTCTTTTTTATGTAATCTACCAAAAACCGTCCGGGATGTTCCTGGCCGTTTTTAAGCTTAATTTGACTAAGTTATGAAAAAGCTAATGTTAGCTTAGCAATCCGGACAGCCAAGCTATGTGCTTGGGGTCAAACTAGCCTCTGTTGTTTACCTCCGTTTGACAGGAAGTGATTTAGCCAGATTTGACACTTTAGCCAAAATCAGCATAATGGTACGTTCCCGCCATCTGGTGGCAATTCTGGGTATTACTTTGAAAGTGAAAGTAAAAAGTGATGCATTTTATTTAGATTGCTGATCCTTCTTATTGCATTAAAATGACGAATTAAGAAATGGGGCATTGGCCAGCATTGGCGACTTTTTGAATGGCAATCGAAAAATGTGAGATATGACCACAATGTCACGAAACGTCTCATTTTATAGCTCCAAGTCACTACTTTACAATGAAAAAATAATTATGATTATAGCTTGTTCCATCGTTTACTTATAAGCTTTTTAGTAGACCTTGGTTTCAGTGATAAGTCAAACCAAGGTGTACTAAAATGCTTATAAATAAACGATGGAACATGCTAGGAACATGAAAAAACTAGAGTAAACTAGGTGTAAACTAGAGACGTGCAGCTTTAAAATGAGATATTTCGTGACATTGTGGTCATATCGCACATTATTCTATTGTCATTCAAAAAGTCAGCCAAAGCTGGCCTAAGGCACAATAAGATGTTATTAAGGGTGGCCATAAGTGGGTTAAGTAGCATGTGACATGTCAAATTACGGGTTTTCATGATTCTGATTTCAAGCATTATTTTTGCACAAAAACACTCCTTGGGCTGAATTAGGCCATAGCCACTTAGCCCATAGTATAGTATTATAATAATTGATATTATAAGTCATTATAATAAAGTTTATAATGTGTTATGATTAAGCTTATAAAGTAACACCTGGACCTCTTTGGTGGGAACGTAACAACTACAAATAACACCTGGACCTCTTTGGTGGGGACGTAACAACTACAAATAACACCTGGACCTCTTAGGTGGGGACGTAACAACTACAAATAACACCTGGACCTCTTTGGTGGGGACGTAACGACTACAAATAACACCTGGACCTCTTTGGTGGGGATGCAACAACTACAAATAACACCTGGACCTCTTTGGTGGGGACGTAACAACTACAAATAACACCTGGACCTCTTAGGTGGGGACGTAACAACTACAAATAACACGTGGACCTCTTTGGTGGGGACGTAACAACTACACATAACACCTGGACCTCTTTGGTGGGGACGTAACGACTACAAATAACACCTGGACCTCTTAGGTGGGGACGTAACAACTACAAATAACACCTGGACCTCTTTGGTGGGGACGTAACGACTACAAATAACACATGGACCTCTTAGGTGGGGACGTAACAACTACAAATAACACCTGGGCCTCTTTGGTGGGGACATAACGACTACAAATAACACCTGGACCTCTTAGGTGGGGACCATAGACTGTAAACAATATGGACAAAGCGTTCCCTGGGTCTAACATGAACGTAAAATGAAGCCCGTCAGTCCTTGTATTGTAAATCACCATCTTTCTAGATCCGTTTGGACCCAGCTGGCCCATTGGCTGGCCCAGACAACGAGGCGGGACTTCCCCCCTTCTTCTTAGTTGGTTTTTATTTTGACTCGAGTGGGTGGGAAATCCCGATCATAGACTGTAACGGTAGCCACGCCCCTCAGAGCATACGCGACTTTATGGTCATTATTTTAATAAATGGGACCATTTTCCAAAAAGAATATTATGACATTAGAAATGAGACTTTAAACTAGTGACTGGAAGCAGAAAGTATTCATGACCATGTTTATTAAGGT